>NC_141553.1:40304642-40608928 GCF_021556685.1 Rattus norvegicus
GAGCCCGTTTCCTCGTCCCAGGGTCCTCATGTAGGCACTGCACATGGAAAACCCACGTGCATTTCCTCCTTCTAGTAAGCAAGATGCCTTCCATCGAAAGCACCCACTGTAATAGGGGTTTTGATGCATATACTTTTTGGGCTGTCTATATTCTCAAGTGTTGATTGCGGGTGTCTTCTGGATAGGAGCTTCCAGGCTGGGACTCAGAGAATATCCAGCAGAGCCTCATATTCTTCTTGAGAGAGAGGCAGCTCAGGTGTTGCATCCATTTGCTGAACTGCACCTTCCAGATGTACAGGGCCTGGGGAGAGCGTCTCCATTCGAACTTCCATCAGCAGTTGATCCAGGAAGAGTTCCAGAGGGCCCCTGTTGCATCCCTGAGTGAGAGCCTGTTCTTGGCCTTGTCCTTCAGGCTGTGCCCATTGTGGTAGCTGAGACTCTCTGGAGAAATTGGTTGGGTCGCTAAAACTTGAGGATTCCTTGGAAACACAGTCCGTGGCAGCCAGTTGCAAGGTGGTTTCCTGGACAACCCCGTGCTCCTTGCCACCAGGATTTCTATCCAGATCCACAGGGAATGGCCTGTCACCCTCCACTTGGTCTTCTTCCAGCAGTTCATCAAGGAGGAGTTCCAGAGTTCCTGGCTCGTATGCTTGAGTGGCTGTCTGTGATTGGCCTCGTCCTTCGGGCAGTGCCACTTGGGGATGCTGGGACTCTTCGTGGAAGTGGGGCTGGTCGCTGGAGCTCGAGTTCTCCATGCCCACACCTCTTGCAGCAGCCATCAGTAACAGGTTGTCCGGTGCTGCCTCATCCTTGCTACTGAGACCTCCAGTTGCCACATCCTGCACTTGGGAAGCAGGCACATCTTGATCTGGAGCGCGGGCTTGCCGCGCTCTTCTGTTCTGAAACCATATGTGGATCGTGTCCTCATTCAAACCTGTCCTTTGGCACAGCTGCTCCCTGGTAGCAAAGCCTGGCAACGGGTTCCTCTCAAAGGCTTGTACTAGGATCCTGCGCTGTTGCAAGTTGAGTCGAGTGCGAGGCCTTCTGCTGTCCGAGGGCATGCTGCTACCTTGTGACCTGGAGCCAAACCCTTCCTCGAGCTCTTGGGAGGCTAGCGGAATGGAGCCTCTGCTGGACCGCTTTGGGCCGTGCCTCACCTCTCCAGTGCGACTTCTTTGGTTCTGAAACCACACTCGGATGCGGGACGCAGGGAGCTGTATTTGCCTGGCCAGTTCCTGCCTGTCCCAGAAGCTCGGGTATTGGTTCTTGCTGAATGCTGATAGCAGGGCCTTCTTTTGCCAGGCCTGCCAAACCGTCTTCCTGCGCCGGGATTCCCGCAGCACACAGCTGCTATCCACATTGCTTCCAGCTTCCATGCTCCTAAGGATTCGATGCCAGGAGTCCTCAAGCTGGAGAATATAGTCAGGACCGCTCCAGAGCAAGCGCAAGCTTCAGCAAATGCCAGCCGTAGGGCTGGGACCCCTGCCCTTAAATACCTCTCTCTCTGCTCCCGGAGCTCCGCCCACTCAAAAGGAGCCGTGGGCTATAGTTGTCCTCCTTGAATCAAGGTCATGCCAGGAAGGTCTACACCTGCCACGCCTCCCACCTGAGAACGGGAGACCCGGAACAAGACCTCAAGAAACCTATCAGAGTCAGCAAAGTCTCTCCCAAAGTCTCGAAGTTCCTTGCATGCCATTCTGGACACAGAACAAGGAAGCACAAAAAATGTCCTAGGAATCAACCATCCAGCAGACAAATCGTCCAAGGCCGGAGCAACATAGGTCCTTCCTGGCTTTGGGCAGAGTATCCAGGAAATCGTGGAGGTGGTAAGCCGGCTTCAGAAGAGGAAGGCAGAGTGGACTGTGCCTTAGGTGGTATCACTAGCCAAGTTGAATCCGTGCAGATCTCATCCCATCTGGATCCACACAGGTTGGAAAGAGAAGACACCCAACTGAGGATCCCAACCACATGTTCTGAGACCCAAGGACATCACTTCCAGGGGTCATGCAAGTCATGGCACTTCCTTCCTGCTTGTAGGGCTAGGTGGTAGTTGGGAGCAACAGAACTCTATTAAACCGAGAGAAGAGAATAGCACATGCAGAAAGAAAGTCTTTTACACAGGCAAATAGGACGAAAACCACAATAGTTCATGTAGAGATACGGGAATGCCTATTCATGTATTTCCTGTCAGACCATTTGGGCCAGATTTTCAGGAATTCTCACAATTAACATGTTCCATAAAAACACAGGCACAAACACACACACACACACACACACACACAAACAGACACACATATACACACAAATAACACAAATAGAAATAGCACACACACACAACAAAGCACACACACACGCACACACAAACACACACACATACACACACAGAGATAACACAAATACAAATAACACACACAAAACAAGCACACACACAGACACTCACACATGCACATGCAAACACACACAAATAACACAAATACAAATAACACACACATACACACACACACTCACACACACACACACACACACACACACACACACAGGAGCATACACAAAAACCGGGCCAGCAAGTCTGACTTGTGAATGTGGAACAAAAGACCCAAAACCTGTGCTGAAAGACCTGTATAAGCCCTATGCTCCTTGAGGCAATGTGGCTGCATGCACCCAAGGACAACTGCCTACTTCTAGGCAATTGCAGTCTTCAGGTGGGTTCAGAGAACCTCACATTAGGGAATGCAGGGCCGTGCTAGGCTTGGGAAACTCAAGGATAAAAGACGGATACCTGAGAGTGTGGGATACACCTCACTGTGGGAGGAGGAAGGTATTTGGCTTGCCTGATTGAATCAGTGTCAATCCTGGAATGAATTGTTCACGATACTTTGGTTGCACTCCATTTCCAGTATGATGTTCATTCACAGTTTTGTGGCCTTACACTCACTCTTCTTTAAGTTGACATTTTCCCCGCTTGTTTGCTTTAGCAAACAGTGCCATGTCTGCATTGAACACTGATCAGCTTTCCTTGTTATTTCCCTTTCAGACCTCTCATCCCGCCTCACTGCCTTCCCAAGTCTTACCACCCTTTGAATTGGAAAGCTCATGCCTAAACCAAACAGCCAATTCAACCACCCATACAAACACACAAGCAAACAAGCAAGCAAGCAAACAAACATACAATGCAAACCTTTATTGAATGCAATGGGAATTAGATCAAAGCAAGACAAAACAAAACAAAAGTAAACTAAACAAATGTGCTAGGAGTACATATAGAATGGGTGGTTTGTTAGTCAACTCACAGCTAAGCATAAGGCATTGGAAAGAAGTGCAGCAGTTCTTAGTCCCAAGGAAGAAGTCTTCATAACTCCTTCCTGGTTCAGTGTCCTGAGATGTGTAGCCTATACCTGGTGACCCATGATATTTCCTGGAGTCTGCTGGAGCCAGTTCAATGGTGTGTTCTGTCAGTTGGGCTTTTCATTTGGCCTCCTTGATGTTTTAGGAGTCCCTGGTGATCTTGCCCTCTGCCCCTTCAGCAGAATCCCATGCTCAGAGCCCGTTTCCTCGTCCCAGGGTCCTCATGTAGGCACTGCACATGGAAAACCCACGTGCATTTCCTCCTTCTATTAAGCAAGATGCCTTCCATCGAAAGCTCGCAGTGTAATAGGGGTCTTGATGCATATACTTTTTGGGCTGTCTACATTCTCAAGTGTTGATTGCGGGTGTCTTCTGGATAGGAGCTTCCAGGCTGGGACTCAGAGAATATCCAGCAGAGCCTCATATTCTTCTTGAGAGAGGGGCAGCTCAGGTGTTGCATCCATTTGCTGAACTGCACCTTCCAGATGTACAGGGCCTGGGGAGAGCGTCTCCACTCGAACTTCCATCAGCAGTTGATCCAGGAAGAATTCCAGAGGGCCCCTGTTGCATCCCTGAGTGAGAGCCTGTTCTTGGCCTTGTCCTTCATGCTGTGCCCATTGTGGTAGCTGAGACTCTCTGGAGAAATTGGTTGGGTCGCTATAACTTGAGGATTCCTTGGAAACACAGTCCATGGCAGCCAATTGCAAGATGGTTTCCTGGACAACCCCGTGCTCCTTGCCACCAGGATTTCCATCCAGATCCACAGGGAATGGTCTGTCACCCTCCACTTGGTCTTCTTCCAGCAGTTCATCAAGGAGGAGTTCCAGAGTTCCTGGCTCGTATGCTTGAGTGGCTGTCTGTGATTGGCCTCGTCCTTCAGGCAGTGCCACTTTGGGATGCTGGGACTCTTCGTGGAAGTGGGGCTGGTCGCTGGAGCTCGAGTTCTCCATGCCCACACCTCCTGCAGCAGCCATCAATAACAGGTTGTCCGGTGCTGCCTCATCCTTGCCACTGAGACCTCCAGTTGCCACATCCTGCACTTGGGAAGCAGGTACATCTTGATCTGGAGCGCGGGCTTGCCGCGCTCTTCTGTTCTGAAACCATATGTGGATCGTGTCCTCATTCAAACCTGTCCTTTGGCCCAGCTGCTCCCTGGTAGCAAAGCCTGGCAACGGGTTCCTCTCAAAGGCTTGCACTAGGATACTGCGCTGTTGCAAGGTGAGTCGAGTGCGAGGCCTTCTGCTGTCCGAGGGCATGCTGCTACCTTGTGACCTGGAGCCAAACCCTTCCTCGAGCTGTTGGGATGCTAGCGGAATGGAGCCTCTGCTGGACTGCTTTGGGCCGTGCCTCACCTCTCCAGTGCGACTCCTTCGGTTCTGAAACCACATTCGGATGCGGGACGCAGGGAGTGTATTTGCCTGGCCCGTTCCTGCCTGTCCCAGAAGTCTTTTACATAGGCACATAGGCGGAAAACCACAATAGTTCATGTAGAGATTCAGGAATGCATATTCATGCATTTCCTGTCAATCTTCAACACCCAATTCTCGTCAATAGACAGATCATAGAAACAGAAACTAAACAGAGACACAGTACAACTAACCACAGTTATGAACCAAATGGCCTTAATAGATTCTTATAGAACATTTCATCGTAAAACAAAAGAATATACCTTCTTTTCAGTACCTCATGTTTCCTTCTCCAAAACTGGCCATATAATCAGTCATAAAACCTGCTTCAACAGATACAAGAAGATGGAAATAATCCCATGCATCCTATCAGATCACCATAGACTTCAATAACAGCAAAAATCACTTAGAGCACACATACACATGGAAGTTGAACAACTCTTTACTCAATGCTAACGTGGTCAAGGAAGAAATAAAGAAAGAAATTAAAGACTTTTTAGAATGTAATGAAAATGAAGGCACAACATAACCAATCTTATGGGACACAATGAAAGCAGTGCTAAGTGTAAAACTCATAGTACTGAGTGCTTCGAAAAAGAAACCAGAGAGAACATACACTACTATCTTAACAGCATACCTAAAAGCTCTAGAACAAAAGATGCAAATACATCCAAGAGGAGTAGATCGCAGGATATAATCAAACTCATGGCTGAATTCAACCAAGTAGAAACAAAAAGATCTATACAAAGTTCTTTGTTGATTAACAAAACCAGGAACTGGTTCTTTGAGAAAATCAACAAGATAGGTAAACCCTTAGCCCGTCTAACCAGAGGGCATAGAGTATCTAAATTAGAGAAATTAGAAATGAAAAGGGAGACATACCAACAGATTCTGAGGAAATTAGTGCAAAAGCCTATATTCAGCAAAACTGGAAAATCTGGAAGAAATGGACAATTTTCTAGACAGATACCAGATTTCCAAGTTAAATCAGGATCAGATAAACCATCTAAACAGCCGCATAACTCCTAAAGAAATAGAAGCTGTTCTTAAAAGTCTCCCAAACAACAAAAGCACAGTAACAGATCAGTTTAGTGAAGAATTATATTAGACCTTCGTAGAAGACCTAGTACTAATAGTGTCCAAAGTTTTTCACAAAGTAGAAACAGAAGAAACACTACCAAATTCCTCCTATAAAGTCACAATTCAGCTTGTACCAGACCATACAAAAAAGAGAACTTCAGGCCATTGTGCCAAAAGCAAACTACAGATTCGTTGCAATCTCCATCAAAATTCCAATTCTTCATGGCGTGAGAGCAATTTGCAAATTCATATGGAATAACACAAAAGCCAGGAGAGTGAAAACTATCCTCAAAAATAAAAGAACTTCTGGTGGAATCACTATCCCTGACCTCAAGCATTATTGCAGAGCAATAGTGATAAAACCGGTATGGCAACGGTACAGAGACAGGCAGGAAGATCAATTGGATAAAATTGTAGACCCAGAAATGAATCCGCACACCTATGGTCACTTGATCTTCGAGCTAAAACCATCTAGTGGAAAAAAGATAGCATTTTCAAGTAATGGAGCTGGTTCAACTGGAGGTCTGCAGGTAGAAGAATGCAAATGGATCCACTCTTGATATTTTTTTTGGAGCTGGGGACCGAACCCAGGGCCTTGTGCTTGCTAGGCAAGCGCTCTACCACTGAGCTAAATCCCCAACCCTTGGATCCATTCTTATTGCCTCATACAAGTGCAAGTGCAAGTGGATCAAGGACATTCACATAAAACCAGATACAGTGATACTACTAAAAGAGAAAGTGGGGGAAAAGCCTAAAACACATGGGCACAGGGGAAGTTTTCCTGAAGAGAACATGAATGGCTTAAGGTCAAGAATTGACAAATATGTCCCCCTAAAATTACAAAGTTTCTGGAAGGCAAAGGACACTGGCATTAGGACAAAATGGCAACCAGAAGATTGAGAAAATATCTTTACCCATGCTACACCAATAGAGGGCTAATATCCAATATGTACATAGAACTCAAGAAGTTAGACTCCAGAAAATCACATAACCCTATTAAAAATGAGGTACCAAACTGAACAAAGAATTCTCAGCTGAGGAATATCAAATGACTGAGAAGCACCTAAGGAAATGCTCAACATCCTTAGTCAAAAGTGAAATGCAAATCAAAACAACCCCGAGATTACACCTCATGTAAATCAGAATGACTAAGATAAAAACTCAGGTGACAACAGATGCTGGTGAGGATGTGAAGAAAGAGGAATACTCCTCCATTGTTGGTGGGATTACAAGCTGGTACAACCACTCTGGAAGTCAGTCTGGAGGTTCCTCAGAAAACTCAACATCGTAGTACCTGAGTAACCAGCTATTTCACTCCTGGGCATATAACCAAGATATGCTCCAACATATAACAAGGTCACATGTTCCACTATGTTCATAGCAGCCTTATTTATAATAGCCAGAACCTGGAAAGAACCCAGATGCCCTTCAACAAAGGAATTAATACAGAAAATGTGATATATCTACATAATGGAGTACTATTCAGCTATTAAAAACAATGACTTCATGAGATTTTTAGGTAAATGGATAGAACTAGAAAATATACTGAGTGAGGTAATCCAATCACAAAGACACATGGAATACACTCACTGATAAATAGATATTAGTTCAAAACCTCAAATTACCCAAGATACAATCCCCAGACCACATCAAGCTCAAGAAGAAGGATGACCAAAGTTTTGATTCTTCAGTCCTTCTTAAAAGGGGGAATAAAATATTTGTAGGAGGAGATATGGGACAAAGTTTGGACTAGAGACCAAAGGAATGGCCCTTCAGAGCCTGCTCCACCTGGGATTCCAACACATATACATACAGCCACCAAACTCAGAAAATATTGTTGATGCCAAGAAATGCATGCTGAAAGGAGCCTGATATAGCTGTCTCCTGAGAGGCTCTACGAGAGCATGACAAATACAGGGGCGAATGTTCACAGCCAATCATTAAACTGAGAATGGGGTCCCTATTGGAGGAGTTACAGAAAGGATTGAAGGAGCTGAAAGGGTTTGCAATGCCATAAGTACAACAATACCAACCAACCAGAGATCCCAGGGCCTAAACCACCATCCAAAGTGTACACACGAATAGATCCATGGCTCCAGCATATGTAGTAGATGATGATCTTGTTGGGCACCAAGGGGAGGAGAAGCCCTTGGTCCTGCTAAGGCTGGAGACCCCCCCACCCCCAGTGTAGTGGAATGTCAGGGCAGACAGTTGGGAAGGGGTGGGTGGTTGGGTGGGGAACACCCTCATAGAGGAAGGTGAGAAAGGGTTGGAATAGGGGGGTTATGGATCAGAAATCAGGAAAGGGGATAACATTTAAAATACAAATAAATAATATCCAATAAAAATTAGGGTTAAGTTAGTTATGTTCAGGGTTAGTTTTGTATTAATATTTTTAATAAATCCTAGCATGGATTTGTTTCCAGTTTTAATGATTCATGTTCCCAAATAAAAAACACATATTCAGGGTTTATATTTAATATGCCTTATGTATCACAATAGCTGGGAAACTGCCAAGCTTCCATGTTGCTAGAATCTATCTACTACTAATAATTTGAAGTTATTACTTACTAATGTCTATGCCCCATCTTGGCTGCTTCTGGCACAGTCGAGCAGCCATCTGTGCTGCACTCTCCTGGGCCCTTTTCATCGGGGCTCTATGTCTCTGTTCTGCATGTTCCTTAGGCATGGTGCCTCTCCTTTCTGTCCTCTCCCTCATGTTCCCAAACCAAGGAACCCTAAATCTTGCCACTCTCTTTCCTCCCCAGCTATTGGCTGTTGGCATCTTTATTTATGAATCAGAATTTGCAGGTTCCCATATAGCAGACCCTCTTGTGAAAAATAATTTGTTAGATCCAATTGCATTAGAAAACAAGCAGCTTCTTTTTGTCCAATTAAAAAGGCTCTTTACTCTCATATATATATTGAACACAGTTATAATAATTATACAAATTGTAAGGTATGATAGAACTTATAACATCTAATTCATGATGTTTGACAATTTAAATAAAATGTTCATCATCTATTCTAACCTAAAGAGTTTATAATTTTGTACCTCAGTTATGTTTAATTTTTAACTTACATTACCATCCTTTCAAATCTGGAACACCTTCCTTAATTTTAAACAGCTTAAGTTAAATTATGAGATTACAATTAGTCTTAAACCCCATCAAAGATCTGAGAGAATTAAATATTGCTTGAAAATGTAGGGAGTACAAAAACAAAGCTTGCAAAACTTGTACAGTTTGTAGAGATAGCTGACTTCCTGGAGAGTTCCCAATATTCCTGATACCGTTGAAGCATCTGTCTTCAACCTCTGGCCCATAATGATCTGACATACCTTAAGAGAAGCAGGAATTCTGAAGGACTAGATGACCCTCTATTGGCAGAGCTTAGCATGTATCCTTTAGTTTTTTTCTAAAACAGTATTTTGTCCAAAGATGAAATTAGGGTATTTCTTACCCAGTGGCTTGCTTCCACAATTTAAACAACTCCACCTGGAGGTAATGTTACTCAATATCTTCTTTGAAGTGGGATGGGGGTACTGGCAGGAGGAGACATATCTCCTAATCAACAGATATGTTAATAATAAAATGTTTTTAAAAGTCATATTTTGTGGCTCTCTGATGTTTTTGAAGACTGTCCGTAGATATATAGTATAACTAAATTGTTAAATATTGATTATTCTTAGCTATTTACTATATGAATAATCTTGAAAACATTTTATTGTAATTAATTCAGATTCTAATATGATCACGAGTTTATTATCTGAACATTAGCTTTATTTAATTATTCCAAATAGTTTTTAATAGCAGCTATTAGAAGGACTGGGTATAAGCTTTGTATTCTTTTTTTTTAAATTTATTTAATACTTAATAATAATTCTTTGGTTTCCGGGCAAACATCCCCCTCCCCCTCCCCTTCCTTATGGGTGTTCCCCTCCCAACCCTCCCCCCATTGCCACCCTCCCCCCAACAGTCTAGTTCACTGGGGGTTCAAATTAGCAGGATCCAGAGCTTCCCCTTCCACTGGTGCTCATACTAGGATATTCATTGCTACCTATGAGGTCAGCGTCCAGGGTCAGTCCATGTATAGTCTTTAGGTAGTGGCTTAGTCCCTGGAAGCTCTGGTTGCTTGGCATTGTTGTACATATGGGGTCTCGAGCCCCTTCAACCTCTTCCAGTTCTTTCTCTGATTCCTTCAACGGGGGACCTATCCTCAGTTCAGTGGTTTGCTGCTGGCATTCGCCTCTGTATTTGCTGTATTCTGGCTGTGTCTCTCAGGAGCGATCTACATCCGGCTCCTGTCGGTCTGCACTTCTTTGCTTCATCCATCTTGTCTAATTGGGTGGCTGTATATGTATGGGCCACATGTGGGGCAGGCTCTGAATGGGTGTTCCTTCAGTCTCTGTTTTAATCTTTGCCTCTCACTTCCCTGCAAAGGGTATTCTTGTTCCCCTTTTAGAGAAGGAGTGAAGCATTCACATTTTGATTATCCGTCTTGAGTTTCATTTGTTCTAGGCATCTAGGGTAATTCAAGCATTTGGGCTAATAGCCACTTATCAGTGAGTGCATACCATGTATGTATTTCTGTGATTGGGTTAGCTCACTCAGGATGATATTTCTAGTTCCAACCATTTGCCTACGAATTTCATAAAGCCGTTGTTTTTGATAGCTGAGTAATATTCCATTGTGTAGATGTACCACATTTTCTGTATCCATTCCTCTGTTGAAGGGCATCTGGGTTCTTTCCAGCTTCTGGCTATTATAAATAAGGCTGCGATGAACATAGTGGAGCACGTGTCTTTTTTATATGTTGGGGCATCTTTTGGGTATATGCCGAAGAGAGGTATAGCTGGATCCTCAGGCAGTTCAATGTCAAATTTTCTGAGGAACCTCCAGACTGATTTCCAGAATGGTTGTACCAGTCTGCAATCCCACCAACAATGGAGGAGTGTTCCTCTTTCTCCAAATCCTCGCCAGCATCTGCTGTCACCTGAGTTTTTCATCTTAGCCATTCTCACTGGTGTGAGGTGAAATCTCAGGGTTGTTTTGATTTGCATTTCCCTTATGACTAAAGATGTTCAACATTTCTTTAGGTGTTTCTCAGCCATTCGGCATTCCTCAGCTGTGAACTGTTTGTTTAGCCCTGAACCCCATTTTTTAATAGGGTTATTTGTCTCCCTGCGGTCTAACTTCTTGAGTTCTTTGTATATTTTGGATATAAGGCCTCTATCTGTTGTAGGATTGGTAAAGATCTTTTCCCAATCTGTTGGTTGCCGTTTTGTCCTAACCACAGTGTCCTTTGCCTTACAGAAGCTTTGCAGTTTTATGAGATCCCATTTGTCGATTCTTGATCTTAGAGCATAAGCCATTGGTGTTTTGTTCAGGAAATTTTTTCCAGTGCCCATGTGTTCCAGATGCTTCCCTAGTTTTTCTTCTATTAGTTTGAGTGTGTCTGGTTTGATGTGGAGGTCCTTGATCCACTTGGACTTAAGCTTTGTACAGGGTGATAAGCATGGATCGATCTGCATTCTTCTACATGTTGACCTCCAGTTGAACCAGCACCATTTGCTGAAAATGCTATCTTTTTTCCATTGGATGGTTTTGGCTCCTTTGTCAAAAATCAAGTGACCATAGGTGTGTGGGTTCATTTCTGGGTCTTCAATTCTATTCCATTGGTCTATCTGTCTGTCTCTGTACCAATACCATGCAGTTTTTATCACTATTGCTCTGTAATACTGCTTGAGTTCAGGGATAGTGATTCCCCCTGAAGTCCTTTTATTGTTGAGGATAGTTTTAGCTCTCCTGGGTTTTTTGTTATTCCAGATGAATTTGCAAATTGTTCTGTCTAACTCTTTGAAGAATTGGATTGGTATTTTGATGGGGATTGCATTGAATCTGTAGATCGCTTTTGGTAAAATGGCCATTTTTACTATATTAATCCTGCCAATCCATGAGCATGGGAGATCTTTCCATCTTCTGAGGTCTTCTTCAATTTCTTTCTTCAGTGTCTTGAAGTTCTTATTATACAGATCTTTTACTTGCTTGGTTAAAGTCACACCGAGGTACTTTATATTATTTGGGTCTATTATGAAGGGTGTCATTTCCCTAATTTCTTTCTCGGCTTGTTTCTCTTTTGTGTAGAGGAAGGCTACTGATTTATTTGAGTTAATTTTATACCCAGGCACTTTGCTGAAGTTGTTTATCAGCTTTTGTAGTTCTCTTGTGGAACTTTTGGGATCACTTAAATAAACTATCATATCATCTGCAAATAGTGATATTTTGACTTCTTCTTTTCTGATCTGTATCCCCTTGACCTCCTTTTGTTGTCTGATTGCTCTGGCTAGAACTTCAAGAACTATATTGAATAAGTAGGGAGAGAGTGGGCAGCCTTGTCTAGTCCCTGATTTTAGTGGGATTGCTTCAAGTTTCTCTCCATTTAGTTTAATGTTAGCAACTGGTTTGTTGTATATGGCTTTTACTATGTTTAGGTATGGGCCTTGAATTCCTGTTCTTTCCAGGACTTTTATCATGATGGGGTGTTGAATTTTGTCAAATGTTTTCTCAGCATCTAATGAAATGATCATGTGGTTTTGTTCTTTCAGTTTGTTTATATAATGGATCACGTTGATGGTTTTCCGTATATTAAACCATCCCTGCATGCCTGGGATGAAGCCTACTTGATCATGGTGGATGATTGTTTTGATGTGCTCTTGGATTCGGTTTGCCAGAATTTTATTGAGTATTTTTGCGTCGATATTCATAAGGGAAATTGGCCTGAAGTTCTCTTTCTTTGTTGGGTGTTTGTATGGTTTAGGTATAAGAGTAATTGTGGCTTCATAGAAGGAATTCGGGAGTGATCCATCAGTTTCAATTTTGTGGAATAGTTTGGATAATATTGGTATGAGGTCTTCTATGAAGGTTTGATATAATTCTGCACTAAACCCGTCTGGACCTGGGCTCTTTTTGGTTGGGACACTTTTAATGACTGCTTCTATTTCCTTAGGAGTTATGGGGTTGTTTAACTGGTTTATCTGTTCCTGATTTAACTTCGGTACCTGGTATCTGTCTAGGAAATTGTCCATTTCCTGTAGATTTTCAAGTTTTGTTGAATATAGGCTTTTATAATAAGATCTGATGATTTTTTGAATTTCCTCTGAATCTGTAGTTATGTCTTCCTTTTCATTTCTGATTTTGTTAATTTGGACACACTCTCTGGGTCCTCTCGTTAGTCTGGCTAAGGGTTTATCTATCTTGTTGATTTTCTCAAAGAACCAACTTTTGGTTCTGTTGATTCTTTCTATGGTCCTTTTTGTTTCTACTTGGTTGATTTCAGCTCTGAGTTTGATTATTTCCTGCCTTCTACTCCTCCTGGGTGTATTTGCTTCTTTTTGCTCTAGAGCTTTTAGGTGTGCTGTCAAGCAGCTGACATATGCTCTTTCCTGTTTCTTTTTGCAGGCACACAGCGCTATGAGTTTTCCTCTTAGCACAGCTTTCATTGTGTCCCATAAGTTTGGGTATGTTGTACCTTCATTTTCAATAAATTCTAAAAAGTTTTTAATTTCTTTCTTTATTTCTTCCTTGACTAGGTTATCATTGAGTAGAGCATTGTTCAATTTCCACGTATATGTGGGCATTCTTCCCTTATTGTTATTGAAGACCAGTTTTAGGCCGTGGTGGTCTGATAGCATGCATGGGATTATTTCTATCTTTCTGTACCTGTTGAGGCCCGTTTTTTGACCAATTATATGGCCAATTTTGGAGAAAGTACCATGAGGAGCTGAGAAGAAGGTATATTCTTTTGCTTTAGGATAGAATGTTCTATAAATATCCGTTAAGTCCATTTGGCACATGACTTCTCTTAGTCTGTCTATGTCTCTGTTTAATTTCTGTTTCCATGATCTGTCCATTGATGAGAGTGGGGTGTTGAAATCTCCCACTATTATTGTGTGAGGTGCAATGTGTGTTTTGAGCTTTAGTAAGGTTTCTTTTACGTATGTAGTTGCCCTTGTATTTGGGGCATAGATATTTAGGATTGAGAGTTCATCTTGGTGGATTTTTCCTTTGATGAATATGAAGTGTCCTTCCTTATTTTTTTTGATGACTTTTTTTTTAAGCTTTGGACCACAATCAAACACAGCATCCTTTTCAACAGAAGCAGAAGCTCATCTGAATATGCTCAAGGATGCTGACATCAACATTTAATCATCTCCTCACTCATCCAGGAAGAAGGGGAGATCAGTTACTACTGTACTTTATTGTGTTCAACCAAATCACCATGTTACAAAAATAGCAAGCTGCCATAATAAAAAATAAGACTCCTCTATCCAGAACCAGAGAGCATCATTTTACTTTCAAGGCTAGAAATTGCACACTTGTATATAAACCAACCGAAGATGAGGATTGAGAGTTCATCTTGGTGGATTTTTCCTTTGATGAATATGAAGTGTCCTTCTTTATCTTTTTTGATGACTTTTAATTGAAAATTGATTTTATTTGATATTAGAATGGCTACTCCAGCTTGCTTCTTCAGACCATTTGCTTGGAAAGTTCTTTTCCAGCCTTTCACTCTGAGGTAGTGTCTGTCTTTGTCTCTGAGGTGTGTTTCCTGTAGGCAGCAGAATGCAGGGTCCTCATTGCGTATCCAGTTTGTTAATCTATGTCTTTTTATTGGGGAGTTGAGGCCATTGATGTTGAGAGATATTAAGGAATAGTGATTATTGCTTCCTGTTATATTCATATTTGGATGTGAGGTTATGTTTGTGTGCTTTTCTTCTCTTTGTTTTGTTGCCAAGATGATTAGTTTCTTGCTTCTTCTAGGGTATAGCTTGCCTCCTTATGTTGGGCTTTACCCTTTATTATCCTTTGTAGTGCTGGATTTGTAGAAAGATATTGTGTAAATTTGGTTTTGTCATGGAATATCTTGGTTTCTCCATCTATGTTAATTGAGAGTTTTGCAGGATACAGTAACCTGGGCTGGCATTTGTGTTCTCTTAGGGTCTGTATGACATCTGTCCAGGATCTTCTGGCCTTCATAGTTTCTGGCGAAAAGTCTGGTGTGATTCTGATAGGTCTGCCTTTATATGTTACTTGACCTTTTTCCCTTACTGTTTTTAATATTCTTTCTTTATTTTGTTCGTTTGGTGTTTTGACTATTATGTGACGGGAGCTGTTTCTTTTCTGGTCCAATCTATTTGGAGTTCTGTAGGCTTCTTGTATGCCTATGGGTATCTCTTTTTTTAGGTTAGGGAAGTTTTCTTCTATGATTTTCTTGAAGATATTTACTGGTCCTTTGAGCTGGGAGTCTTTACTCTCTTCTATACCTATTATCCTTAGGTTTGATCTTCTCATTGAGTCCTGGATTTCCTGTATGTTTTGGACCAGTAGCTTTTTCTGCTTTACATTATCTTTGACAGTTGAGTCAATGATTTCTATGGAATCTTCTGCTCCCGAGATTCTCTCTTCCATCTCTTGTATTCTGTTGGTGAAGCTTGTATCTACAGCTCCTTCTCTTTTCTTTTGATTTTCTGTGTCCAGGGTTGTTTCCATGTGTTCTTTCTTGATTGCTTCTATTTCCATTTTTAATTCCTTCAACTGTTTGATTGTGTTTTCCTGGAATTCTTTCAGGGATTTTTGCGATTCCTCTCTGTAGGCTTCTACTTGTTCTCTAAGGGAGTTCTTTATGTCTTTCTTGAAGTCCTCCAGCATCATGATCAAATATGATTTTGAAACTAGGTCTTGCTTTTCTGGTGTGTTTGGATATTCCGTGTTTGCTTTGGTGGGAGAATTGGACTCCGATGATGCCATGTAGTCTTGGTTTCTGTTGCTTGGGTTCCTGCGCTTGCCGCTCGCCATCAGATTATCTCTAGTGTTACTTTGTTCTGCTATTTCTGACAGTGGCTAGACTGTCCTATAAGCCTGTGTGTCAGGAGTGCTGTAGTCCTGTTTTCCTGTTTTCTTTCAGCCAGTTATGGGGACAGAGTGTTCTGCTTTCGGGCGTGTAGTTTTTCCTCTGTACAGGTCTTCAGCTGTTCCTGTGGGCCTGTGTCTTGAGTTCACCAAGCAGGTTTCTTGCAGGGGAAAATTTGGTCCTACCTGTGGTTCCAAGGCTCAAGTTTGCTCGTGGGGTACTGCCTAAGTCCTCCCTGCGGCGGCAGCAACCGGGTAGATCTGTGCTGCTCTTTCCGGGAGCCTCCGTGCACCAGGGTTCCAGATGACATTTGGTGTTTTCCTCTGGCATCTGGATGTGCACAGAGTGCAGTCTCTTCTGGTTTCCCAGGCGTGTCCGCCTCTCTGAAGGTTTAGCTCTCCCTCCCACGGGATTTGGGTGCAGAGAACTGTTTATCCAGTCTGTTTCCTTCAGGTTCCGGCGGTGTCTCAGGCACAGGGGTCCTGCCGCTCCCGTGCCCTCCCCTACCGGAACCCAGAGGCCTTATACAATTTCCTCTTGGTCCAGGGATGTTGGCAGGGGTGGGCAGTGTTGGTGGTCTCCTCTGCTCTGTAGCCTCAGGAGTGCCCCTTTTGATGACTTTTAATTGAAAATTGATTTTATTTGTTATTAGAATGGCTACTCCAGCTTGCTTCTTCTGACCATTTGCCTGGAAAGTTCTTTTCCAGCCTTTCACTCTGAGGTAGTATCTGTCTTTGTCTCTGAGGTGTGTTTCCTGTAGGCAGCAGAATGCAGGGTCCTCGTTGCGTATCCAGTTTGTTAATCTATGTCTTTTTATTGGGGAGTGAGGCCATTGATATTGAGAGATATTAAGGAATAGTGATTATTGCTTCCCGTTATATTCATATTTGGATGTGAGGTTATGTTTGTGTGCTTTCATTCTCTTTGTTTTGTTGCCAAGACGATTAGTTTCTTGCTTCTTCTAGGGTATAGCTTGCCTCCTTATATTGGGCTTTACCCTTTATTATCCTTTGTAGTGCTGGATTTATAGAAAGATATTGTGTAAATTTGGTTTTGTCATGGAATATCTTCGTTTCTCCATCTATGTTAGTTGAGAGTTTTGCAGGATACAGTAACCTGGGCTGGCATTTGTGTTTTCTTAGGGTCTGTATGACATCAGTCCAGGATCTTCTGGCCTTCATAGTTTCTGGCGAAAAGTCTGGTGTGATTCTGATAGGTCTGCCTTTATATGTTACTTGACCTTTTTCCCTTACTGCTTTTAATATTCTTTCTTTATTTTGTGCGTTTGGTGTTTTAACTATTATGTGAAGGGAGCTGTTTCTTTTCTGGTCCAATCTATTTGGAGTTCTGTAGGCTTCTTGTATGCCTATGGGTATCTCTTTTTTTTAGGTTAGGGAAGTTTTCTTCTATGATTTTGTTGAAGATATTTACTGGTCCTTTGAGCTGGGAGTCTTCACTCTCTTCTATACCTATTATCCTTAGGTTTGATCTTCTCATTGAGTCCTGGATTTCCTGTATGTTTTGGACCAGTACCTTTTTCTGCTTTACATTATCTTTGACAGTTGAGTCAATGATGTCTATGGAATCTTCTGCTCCTGAGATTCTCTCTTCCATCTCTTGTATTCTGTTGGTGAAGCTTATATCTACAGCTCCTTGTCTCTTCTTTTGGTTTTCTATATCCAGGGTTGTTTCCATGTGTTCTTTCTTGATTGCTTCTATTTCCATTTTTAATTCCTTCAACTGTTTGATTGTGTTTTCCTGGAATTCTTTCAGGGATTTTTGTGTCTCCTCTCTTTGGGCTTCTACTTGTTTATTTATGTTTTCCTGGAATTCTTTCAGGGATTTTTGTGTCTCCCCTCTATGGGCTTCTACTTGTTTATTAATGTTTTCCTGTGTTCCTCTAAGGGAGTTCTTCACATCTTTCTTGAAGTCCTCCAGCATCATGATCAAATATGATTTTGAAACTAGATCTTGCTTTTCTGGTGTGTTTGGATATTCCATGTTTATTTTGGTGGGAGAATTGGGCTCCGATGATGCCATGTAGTCTTGGTTTCTGTTGCTTGGGTTCCTGCACTTGCCTCTTGCCATCAGATTATCTCTAGTGTTACTTTGTTGTGCTATTTCTGACAGTGGCTAGACTGTCCTATAAGCCTGTGTGTCAGGAGTGCTGTAGACCTGTTTTCCTGTTTTCTTTCAGCCAGTTATGGGGACAGAGTGTTCTGCTTTTGGGCGTGTAGTTTTTCCTCTGTACAGGTCTTCAGCTGTTCCTGTGGGCCTGTGTCTTGAGTTCACCAGGCAGCTTTCTTGCAGCAGAAAATTTGGTCTTACCTGTGGTCCCGAGGCTCAAGTTCTCTCGTGGGGTGCTGCCCACGGGCTCTCTGCAGCGGCAGCAACCAGGAAGACCTGTGCCGCCCCTTCCAGGAGCTTCAGTGCACCAAGGTTCCAGATGGTCTTTGGCTTTTTCCTCTGGCGTCCGAGATGTGTGTGCAGCGAACAGTCTCTTCTGGTTTCCCAGGCTTGTCTGCCTCTCTGAAGGTTTCGCTCTCCCTCACACGGGATTTGGGTGCAGAGAACTGTTTATCCAGTCTCTTTCCTTCAGGTTCCGGCGGTGTCTCAGGCAGCGGTGCTGCCGCTCCTGGGCCCTCCCCCACGGGAGCCCAGAGGCCTTATACAGTTTCCTCTTGGGCCAGGGATGTGGGCAGGGGTGAGCAGTGTTGGTGGTCTCTTCCGCTCTGCAGCCTCAGGAGTCCCTCCTTCTCTTTCATTCAGTTATTTATAGATCGTATGTGAAGAAGATGGATTTGAGACTCCTGTTGAAGCTAGGGGAGGAAATAGAATTTATTTATTTCAATATGTTCAGAACCCACAAGAGGATACAACCAGAAAAGTGAAACCATCTAACTTGAGATAGGTAATCATGGAACATGTGAGTAGTAATGTTTTTCAGACTCTTCTAGACACCCCTGCCACTTCCATGTAGAATCTAGGAGTTATCAGTCCTATATTGTCATTTTGGTCGAGATTCCAACGTTACATGCAATGATAGACCTCAAATCTTACCAGCATCCCACCATTCTGCTGTGCAATACATTAGTACACAAGGCTGGGTATAAATCATGGCTGCAAATTTGAAGGACTTTGGGGCAACAATACAGGTGAAAGAGTGAGGCTTCATACCATGCACAATATACAGCTCAAGACTAGAGGGTCTAGAAATATATAACATACAGCAGTGGATAGGGTCTCAGGTAGGTGTACAACAGGACTTGAAATCAAGCAGTATGTTCCAGGCATAAAGAAGGGGATGGAGTGTTTAGGGTGCTAGATAAATAGTAGTGCACAAGGGTATTTTGCAACAAGATTGGAGGGGTCTAATAAAACCTATAGTGGGGGAAGATCCTGATACTGAGATAATTCTATGCAGGATTATCAAAGAGATATTCTGTAGTGTCTTATGAACACAGCAGTGTGTGTTGTGTGACAACTATAGGAGGATGTCTGGTTCCAGGACCACATGACACATAACAATAGCAGTTTATGTGGAACAGTGGTGATGATGTCAATGTTATACAGAGCAATGTGTGTGTGTGTGTGTGTGTGTGTGTGTGTGTGTGTGTGTGTGTATAACATGCTGACTTGCCTTAACCTGCAGTGAATGTGAAGTCTGGTGTATTGTAGATAGCAGGGCATTTTAGATTACATCAGTGAATTAATTTAGTGTTGTTTATATCCTGATATCAAGAAGTATATCCAAGCTTGGAAAGCAGTTGAATAGACTGTAGTCTGTGTGAATTTAGCTGTGTTTCTATGGAATATGAGCTGTCAAAGCCTGATAACTAGAAATTCATATGTATTTGAAAATACCCACATAAAATGCTAGGTTTCTCACAGCCATATGCATCCAGCACCTGCAGTACTACATTCACTAAGTCATAGGCCCTCCATCACAACAAACCACTGCTAACACATAGTGTTCAGTATAAGCTCCATTTGTCATCTCTGGCACCAATGTGGATATATTACATTGTTCCTTGCTGAACAAATGCATCTCACATCTGTAGAACTTCACATGTAATGGAATGTGGGGGACACACTTAGACTGGACCTTCTAGGTCCAGTATTCCCAGCTAGATAAAAGAACATACTGGAAACCACTGGTTGGGACATGTAGGCCCAGACGTAAATAGGTGTCAGTTTTTTCTAGTTGTTCTGTGCCTTAGAGATAAAGCTGCAGATACACTGCAATGGGTCAGGTCATGCTAATGTATCTCCTAAAACCAAGTACTCATACAGGTCTACGTAGCCAATTTCTCTCTGTCTGCCCCAACTCTAGTTAAAGCCACAAACAAATGACTATCAGGTTATCCTATATGTGCTCCTGTATTAAAAGACTTACATAAACTTCTAGGTATAAGGTACCTTCCACACAGTAAAACACACACACACACACACACACACACACACACACACACACACACACAAAGACCACATAGGCATCCCTTGCCTTAGTTCTTCGTACCTACTAGGTAGCCTCTTCTGTCTTACAACAAAAGCCCAAAATGCACATACAATTCTGTGTATAAGATACTGCTACAAGATTTTCCCATCTATCTGAAACCCACATATAAATTATCAATCAGGTGTGAGAACCTTCTAACCCCTTCTTGAATATCATAGCTCTCCAAATTCATACAAGACAAAGGTCAGGTTTTGTTATTTCTTTCCTCCATTTTAAACAAAGCTTCACAGTACGGGCATGGTTCTGTGTTTGTTCCTACACAGTAGCCCATACTCTACATCAAAAAATCTATGATCACATAATAAGCCAGTGTCTAGTCCTACTATGTGTCTCCTCAACTACACTGTACCTCTCACTCACAGATGTGTCTGTTCCAGCTAGGAACATACTTCCCTATTATGGAAGCACATATACAGAAATTCTTATGCAGAAGGAGAGATGCTCTTATTGCAAGCTATCAGGTTGTGCTAGACACAAATTTCCTTGTAAGGACACACATACATACCTAAAGACATGATTACCTTTCTGGTCCTGTTTGTACAAAGGTTTTCATAGACACACACATACCAACAAACAAACAAGTATACACACATACATATTTACAGGGAGGTATCAGTTACTGCTAGATAGATTCCCATTCAATTAATGTTCCACATTGGCATATAGATGGGGTCTAGGTGTCTATTCCTCTGTATCTAAAAGTCTCATACAATAAATGTCTCTGTCTGCTTCTCTGTAGTGTTTCCTCCATAACAGCCAAAGACACATATAACATATACAGAGTTCAGGTTCAGCTCCTGCTAGTACCCAATTTTCTTACAGGAAATGCCTATATACCATTGCAATCCTAGTTATCCATTCCTGCTTGGTAGTCTCTACTCTACAGCAAAAAAGGTTAAAAATACAAAAAGCAGTGTCCAGTTGTCAAGTCCTGTTAGTTAGCCCCTCTACTATCTGTTTATCCATATATTATATAAACATCTAATGATTGCTCTCTCTCTCTCTCTCTCTCTCTCTCTCTCTCTCTCTCTCTCTGTGTGTGTGTGTGTGTGTGTATGCAGAAAATATAAAATATTTATGGTGTTTTTCTGTGTATGTCTCTGCCACCTGAGTTAGTATAACGTTTTCCTCATGTATCCATTTACTGACAACCCTGGCTCACAAACTAAGAGGTTTAATTGGCTGAGTGTCTGAAAATAGGCTAAGAATTTGCAGTTAGTGGAGCGTTATAGGACCCATTGTCTTGATTAATGATATGGGAGATACCAGCCCGCCTTGAGTGGCTCCAACTCTTAAAGTTGGTCCAGAGTTGTATATTTATATGTAAAGCAACCCAGCCATGAATAGAAAGTGAGAAGCCAGCATTTCCTCTATGTTCTCTGCCTTTCCTCCTGCTTAAATCCCTGGCCCAACATCCATTAATGAAGGCATTGATCACCACAGGTAGGACAAATAAAAATAAAATCTTTAAGCCCCCCATTGATTTTTGTTATGATGTACAGATAAGGACAAACAATACCAGTCTCAATTTGGGAATCCTGTGCTCCAACATATGAGTGCTGGTTCACAGCTATATACTATAGCACTACATATATAAATAGAAATCTGAA
This sequence comes from Rattus norvegicus, assembly GCF_021556685.1. Lineage (NCBI taxonomy): Eukaryota > Metazoa > Chordata > Mammalia > Rodentia > Muridae > Rattus > Rattus norvegicus. Next base: position 40,326,515 of record NC_141553.1, read on the forward strand.
GATGAAATAGATGTCCTGGTGAAAAATTAAGGTAAGTCAATTTCTTGGGAGAAAAGATTTACAGGGTGAGTATGCTTCTTTATTTCCATGCATTTTTATTTATGTCCTGATGGTTGTTTTCCCTCCCTTTTCTCCTCTCAATCTTACTTCCAAAATCCCTTCTTACCATGCCTACACACATTCTGTTTCTCTCCACAAAAGGCCAGCTTTCCTATATCAACCTGCCATGACAGGTTTCTGGCACTCCAGACAGAGTCACAGTGAGCTCCCCCTCATAGCATGGATATAAAGGTGAACCAGTCAAGGGTTGTTCATTCCCACAATATCTTTACCAACTTTAACCAGCACATTCTTGTAAGCAAGACAAATTGAAGATTGAAGGTTTTATGGCTGGCTTGGTGTTCAATACATCCACTGCAAATTTTGGCTGGTTATTGGAGATAACCAGTTCAGGGTTTACATACTCATTCCTAAGACTCTTAGACAGAGTTACCCTCATGGATATCTGAGAGTTTCCATTTCCCTAGGATTCAAAATTGTCTCAGAGGTGAGCAAAGCTCCCATTCCAATGGTCTCTTTCAGTACTCTCTCCCTCAGTCCTCCCCACACCTGATCCTCCCTATTCCCATCCCCAAACCTATACATACGCAGCTCACTTTCCTCATGGACCTGGTCTGTCTATTTTGGTTTCTCTTCTTAGTGAGAATCATGTGTCCCCAGGGGAGTCATCCTTGTTACTTAGGTCCTTTGGGTCTTTGGATATTAATATGGTTATTACTTTAAGGATAATATCCACTTACAAGTGACTAGTACCTTCTTTATTAGTGTTCATTCTTTTGCTGGCAAGTTTCATGTTGGTGTTGTTTTTAACAGTTGACTTATGCATCATTCGGTAAATTTATCATATTTCATTCATCCATCTTTCCATTGAGGGGAAATATAAGTGATTTCCAGTTTCTGGGTATTATGAATAAAGCTGCTTTGAACAAGTTGAACAAGTGTCCTGATGGTATTGTAGAGTGTTATTTGTGTATATACATAGTAATGGTATACCTGGTCTTGAGGTAAATAAATTCCCAATTTTTTGAGAACATGCCATATGATTTCCAAAGCGACAAGCACTAACATATATAGGATCCAATTTTTCTTAATATCCATTAGATGGTTTACCAGAGATTATTATCTTATGCGTATTTTGACTCTGTCCTCTTCCTCCAACCATTTTGAAATTTATGCCCATAAATTTATTGTTTGTTACAAGTGTTCATATTGAAAATTTTGTGAAACCAGTTTCTCCTTATTTCTATTGATATGTGCTATCTCTGACCTTCAAGTTATAACTAATGCCAGATGAACTTTGATTGTTTCAATTCCTCATAGCAGTTGTGACTGCTATTATCCGTAAGTCTATTATCCATAAGTTGCTGACTGCTGGAACATTTGCTTTTAACATCACCTGTTTGATTTATCAGCTTTCTGCACAAGGTAGTGTTTCTACACTTAGGTTATTTATAGGAATACTTTCCCATCTTTTTTTGCTTCAAAATTAAGTGAAAATTCATTTTTAGATTGAGAGGATGCTTGTTACAATAAAAACTTTGATTTAAATATGGAAATGCTCTCGGGTATATTTATTTCCTTCTATTTTAGAAATTGGTAATTATTTGTATTAATGTATTTGTGATATATCACATATTTAATTGGAGTATGAATTATTGATAAGGCATTTTATTCAAAGCAAAATTATACTATGCCCTCAGTATTGTTTTGAAATGTTTCATGTACTTGAGAATTTGGCAGCTTGCTTTGGATACTTTTGAATTTTTTTTACTAAAAGATGCAGAGATAATATTTGTCTCTGATATAGTTGCATCACAATGAATGCAAAATGGAAGATGCAGCAGTACAAGAGTCTATGTCAGAAAATACACAAACAAAGCAGACAATAATGTTGCAGAATACAAGTGTAGTGGTACAGATGCACTTGGGTAGATCTTACAAGGCAATGGACTGTCAACATTTTCTGAGTCTACTTGGAAATAAATATGAACTAAATATCATGAAGATGCATCTATGTATGAACACATTCAGGCTTATGTTTCCCCTGTGAGAATGAAGGAATATCTTCCCCGACTGTACCTTTCTTCCCTTAGGAAAGATATAAGATTCTGACAGATTTGACTGTGAATATCTGCAGTTGAATACTTACATAAAAACTTTAATACATACATTTTAAAATCCATCTTGAAAAAATTGAAGGTATTTAAATCACTCTTTTTGCAATGTCTTCCAATCCATTTGCGGTGTTTCTAAAGTCTGATGCTTCATCAACAAGAGCCTATTAGTATGCAAGAATAAGCAGCACTCACAACAATACACTACCTTTCAAACATTTAATTAGAAGTCTACTTTAGACAAGATAGTTCCTGTCCAGAAGGCTAAAGCTCATACAAGCTTTATAAATAATAGCCAGAAATTGGAAAAAGCCTACATTTCCCCTCAGTGGAAAGATGGATAAAGAAAATGTGCCAAATTTATAGAAAGAAGCATAAGTCAACTGTGAAAAACAACAACAACAAATTTGCCAGCAAAAGAATGGACACAGATAGATAAAGAACATATTAGTCATTTTTAAATGGATATTACCCTTAAAGAAAAGCACAACCATGATTTGTGTGTAGCAGCAGACTTCGCCATTTAAGTGTAAATGAATTTGCCATTAAGGGAAGGACTATATTGCTATATGTGATAGGTAGTGCTGTTTGCAGGTGTGTGTTTTACCTATATGGAGGCGATACCAAACCAGTACTCACAACTCCAAACCTAAAGACATATCCCTCACACACATATATGACTAAGAGTAAGATGTACTAGATAAATCATCCATTACTCTCATCTAGAGTGAGATGCAGCTTGGGTATTGTGTCCATTTGCTACCTTGTATTTCCAGATCCAAAGGACTGGGGCATACTTCTCAACTTGGACTTCAGTCAGCAGCTGAACAGGGAGGGGTGAGGAGGGCCACTGTTGCATGCTTGAGTGAGAGGCTGTGTTTAGCCTGGTCTTTTTGACTGTGCTGAGACTATCTGCAGAAAGTGGATGGGTCGCGAGAACTCGAGTTTTCCATGGAAACACAATCCTGGGCACAGGTTGCAAAAGATTTCCTGACACCCTCGTGCTACTTGCCACCAGAACTTCCATCCAGATTAAGAGAGAGTGGCTCATGATCCTCCACTTGACCTACTTCCAGCAGTTCATAAAGGAGGAGCTCTGGAGGGACTGAGCGGTTTGCTTGAGTATATGTCTCTGCTTGGCATGGTTCTTCTGGCTGTGCCATTGGGAATGGTGGGATTCTCTGCAGGAGGTGGGCAGTTCACTAGAGCTCGAGTACTCCATGACCATACAACCTGCAGCAGCAAGTGGAAACAAGATATCCTGGGCTGCCTAATGATCCCTGCTACTGAGACCTCCAATGCCATATCCTGCACTGCTGAAGCAGGCAGAACTTGATCTAGAGCTCGGGCATGCCGCGCTCTTCTGTTCTGAAACCATATGTGGATCGTGTCCTCAGGCAAACCTATCCTCTCACACAGCTGCTCCCTGGTAGCAAAGCCTGCTATCCCCATTGCTTCCAGCTTCCATGCTCCTAAGGATTCGATGCCAGGAGTCCTCAAGCTGGAGAATATAGTCAGGACCGCTCCAGAGCAAGCACAAGCTTCAGCAAATGCCAGCCGTAGGGCTGGGACCCCTGCCCTTAAATACCTTTGCCTCTGCTCCCGGAGCTCCGCCCACTCGAAAGGAGCCGTGGGCTACAGTCGACTCCAGACCCTTGAATCAAGGTCATGCCACGACGCTTTACACCTGCCACACCTCCCACCTCTTCGTGGAAGTGGGGCTGGTCGCTTGAGCTCGAGTTCTCCATGCCCACACCTCCTGAGATAGCCATCGATAACAGGTTGTCCTGTGCTGCTTCATCCCTGCCACTGAGACCTCCAGTTGCCACATCCTGCACTTGTGAAGCAGGCACATCTTGATCTGGAGCGCGGGCTTGCCGCGCTCTTCTGTTCTGAAATCATATGTGGATAGTGTCCTCAGACAAACCTGTCCTCCTGCAGCAGACATCAATAACAGGTTTCTCTCTGGAGAAATTGGTTGGGTCGCTATAAATCGAGGATTCCTTGGAAACACAGTCTGTGGCAGCCAGTTGCAAGATGGTTTCCTGGACACCCTCGTGCTCCTTGCCACCAGAATTTCCATCCAGATCCACAGGGAATGGCTGTCACCCTCCACTTGGTCTTTTTCCAGCAGTTGATCAAGGAGGATTTTTAGAGGTCCTGCCTCGTATGCTTGAGTCGCTGGCTGTGATGTGCCAATTGGGGTTGCTGGGACTCTTTGTGGAAGTGGGGCTGGTCGCTGGAGCTCGAGTTCTCCATGCCCACACCTCCTGAGATAGCCATCGATAACAGGTTGTCCTGTGCTGCTTCATCCCGGCCACTGAGACCTCCAGTTGCCACATCCTGCACTTGTGAAGCAGGCACATCTTGATCTGGAGCGCGGGCTTGCCGCGCTCTTCTGTTCTGAAATCATATGTGGATAGTGTCCTCAGACAAACCTGTCCTCTGGCCCAGCTGCTCCCTGGTAGCAAAGCCTGGCAATGGATTCCTCTCAAAGGCTTGCACTAGGATACTGCGCTGTTGCAAGTTGAGTCGAGTGCGAGGCCTTCTGCTGTCCGAGGGCATGCTGCTACCTTGTGAACTGGAGCCAAACCCTTCCTCGAGCTGTTGGGAGGCTAGCGGAATGGAGCCTCTGCTGGACCGCTTTGGGCCGTGCCTCACCTCTCCAGTGCGACTTCTTTGGTTCTGAAACCACACTCGGATGTGGGACGCAGGGAGCTGTATTTGCCTGGCCAGTTCCTGCCTGTCCCAGAAGCTCGGGTATTGGTTCTTGCTGAAAGCTGATAGCAGGGCCTTCTTTTGCCAGGCCTGCCAAACCGTCTTCCTGCGCCGGGATTCCCGCAGCACACAGCTGCTATCCACAATGCTTCCAGCTTCCATGCTCCTAAGGATTCGATGCCAGGAGTCCTCATGCTGGAGAATATAGTCAGGACCGCTCCAGAGCAAGCGCAAGCTTCAGCAAATGCCAGCCGTAGGGCTGGGACCCCTGCCCTTAAATACCTCTCTCTCTGCTCCCGGAGCTCCGCCCACTCGAAAGGAGCCGTGGGTTACAGTCGTCCTCCTTGAATCATGGTCATGCCAGGAAGCTCTACACCTGCCACGCCTCCCACCTGACAACAGGAGACCCGGAACAAGACCTCAAGAAACCTATCAGACTCAGCAAAGTCACTCCCAAAGTCTCGAAGTTCCTTGCATGCCATTCTGGACCCAGAACAAGGAAGCACAAAAAATGTCCTAGGAATCAACCATCCAGCAGACAGATCGTCCAAGGCCGGAGCACCATAGGTCCTTCCTGGCTTTGGGCAGAGTATCCAGGAACCCGTGGAGGTGGTAAGCCGGCTTCAGAAGAGGAAGGCAGAGTGGACTGTGCCTTAGGTGGTATAACTAACCAAGTTGAATCCGTGCTCATCTCATCCCATCTGGATCCACACAGGTTGGAAAGAGAAGACACCCAACTGAGGATCCCAACCACATGTTCTAAGACCCAAGGACATCACTTCCAGGGGTCATGCAAGTCATGGCACTTCCTTCCTGCTTGTAGGGCTAGGTGGTAGTTCGGAGCAACAGAACAATATTGAACCGAGAAAAGAGAATAGCACATGCAGAAAGAAAGTCTTTTACACAGGCAAATAGGAATAAAACCACAATAGTTCATGTAGAGGTACGGGAATGCGTATTCATGTATTTCCTGTCAGACCAGTTGGGCCAGATTTTCAGGAATTCTCACAATTAACATGTTCCATAAAAACACAGGCGCAAACACACACACACACACACACAAACAGACACACATATACACACAAATAACACAAATAGAAATAGCACACACACACAACAAAGCACACACACACGCACACACAAACACACACACATACGCACACAGAGATAACACAAATACAAATAACACACACACAAAACAAGCACACACACAGACACTCACACATGCACATGCAAACACACACAAATAACACAAATACAAATAACACACACATACACACACACACTCACACACACACACACAAGCATACACAAAAACCGGGCCAGCAAGTCTGACTTGTGAATGTGGAACAAAAGACCCAAAACCTGTGCTGAAAGACCTGTATAATCCCTATGCTCCTTGAGGCAATGTGGCTGCATGCACCCAAGGACAACTGCCTACCTCTAGGCAATTGGAGTCTTCAGGTGGGTTCAGAGGGACCTCACATTAGGGAATGCAGGGCCGTGGTAGGCTTGGGAAACTCAAGGATAAAAGACGGATACCTGAGAGTGTGGGAGACACCTCACTGTGGGAGGAGGGGGGTATTTGGCTTGTCTGATTGAATCAGTGTCAATCCTGGAATGAATTGTTCACGATACTTTGGTTGCACTCCATTTCCAGGATGATGTTTATTTACAGTTTTGTGGCCTTACACACATTCTTCTTTAAGTTGACATTTTCCCCGCTTGTTTGCTTTAGCAAACAGTGCCATGTCTGCATTGAACACTGATCAGCTTTTCCTTTTTATTTCCCTTTCAGACCTCTCATCCCGCCTCACTGCCTTCCCAAGTCTTACCACCCTTTGAATTGGAAAGCTCATGCCTAAACCAAACAGCCAATTCACCACCCATACAAACACTCAAGCAAACAAGCAAGCAAGCAAACAAACAAACAATGCAAATCTTTATTGAATACAATGGGAGGTAGAACAGAGCAAGACAAAACTAAACAAAAGTAAACTAAACAAATGTGCTAGGAGTACATATAGAATGGGTGGTTTGTTAGTCATCTCACAGCCAAGCATAAGGCAATGGTAAGAAGAGCAACAGTTCTTAGTCCCAAGGAAGAAGTCTTCATAACTCCTTCCTGGTTCAGTGTCCTGAGATGTGTAGCCTATACCTGGTGACTCATGAGATTTCCTGGAGTCTGATGGAGCCAGTCCAATTGTGTGTTCTGTCAGTTGGGCTTGTAATTAGGCCTCCCTGTTGTTTTAGGAGTCCCTGGTGATCTTGCCCTCTGCCCTTTAAGCAGAATCCCATTCTGAGAGCCCATTTCCTCGTCTCAGGGCCCTCAGGTAGGCACTCCATATGGAAAACCCACGTGCATTTCCTCCTTCTAGGAAGCAAGATGCTTTGCATCGAAATCAGCCACTGTAATAGGGGTTTTGATGCATATACTTTTTGGGCTGTCTACATTCTCAAGTGTGGATTGCGGGTGTCTTCTGGATAGGAGCTTCCAGGCTGGGACTCAGAGAATATCCAGCAGATCCTCATATTCTTCTTGAGAGAGAGGCAGCTCAGGTGTTGCATCCATTTGCTGCCCTGCACCTTAAAGATGTACAGGGCCTGGTGAGTGCGTCTCCACACGAACTTCCAGCAGCAGTTGATCCAGGAAAAGTTCCAGGGGGCCCGTCTTGCATCCCTGAGTGAGAGCCTGTTCTTGGCCTTGTCCTTCAGGCTGTACCCATTGTGGTAGCTGAGACTCTCTGGAGAAATTGGTTGGGTCGCTATAACTCGAGGATTCCTTGGAAACACAGTCCGTGGCAGCCAGTTGCAAGATGGTTTCCTGGACACCCTCGTGCTCCTTGCCACCAGAATTTCCATCCAGATCCACAGGGAATGGCTGTCACCCTCCACTTGGTCTTTTTCCAGCAGTTCATCAAGGAGGATTTTTAGAGGTCCTGCCTCGTATGCTTGAGTCGCTGTCTGTGATGTGCCACTTGGGGTTGCTGGGACTCTTTGTGGAAGTGGGGCTGGTCGCTGGAGCTCGAGTTCTCCATGCCCACACCTCCTGAGATAGCCATCGATAACAGGTTGTCCTGTGCTGCTTCATCCCTGCCACTGAGACCTCCAGTTGCCACATCCTGCACTTGTGAAGCAGGCTCATCTTGATCTGCAGCGCGGGTTGCAGCGCTATTCTGTTCTGAAATCATATGTGGATAGTGTCCTCAGACAAACCTGTCCTCTGGCCCAGCTGCTCCCTGGTAGCAAAGCCTGGCAATGGATTCCTCTCAAAGGCTTGCACTAGGATACTGCACTGTTGCAAGGTGAGTCGAGTGCGAGGCCTTCTGCTGTCCGAGGGCATGCTGCTACTTTGTGACCTGGAGCCAAACCCTTCCTCGAGCTGTTGGGAGGCTAGCGGAATGGAGCCTCTGCTGGACCGCTTTGGGCCGTGCCTCACCTCTCCAGTGCGACTTCTTTGGTTCTGAAACCACACTCGGATGTGGGACGCAGGGAGCTGTATTTGCCTGGCCAGTTCCTGCCTGTCCCAGAAGCTCGGGTATTGGTTCTTGCTGAAAGCTGATAGCAGGGCCTTCTTTTGCCAGGCCTGCCAAACCGTCTTCCTGCGCCGGGATTCCCGCAGCACACAGCTGCTATCCACAATGCTTCCAGCTTCCATGCTCCTAAGGATTCGATGCCAGGAGTCCTCATGCTGGAGAATATAGTCAGGACCGCTCCAGAGCAAGCGCAAGCTTCAGCAAATGCCAGCCGTAGGGCTGGGACCCCTGCCCTTAAATACCTCTCTCTCTGCTCCCGGAGCTCCGCCCACTCGAAAGGAGCCGTGGGTTACAGTCGTCCTCCTTGAATCATGGTCATGCCAGGAAGCTCTACACCTGCCACGCCTCCCACCTGAGAACAGGAGACCCGGAACAAGACCTCAAGAAACCTATCAGACTCAGCAAAGTCTCTCCCAAAGTCTCGAAGTTCCTTGCATGCCATTTTGGACCCAGAACAAGGAAGCACAAAAAATGTCCTGGAATCAACCATCTAGCAGACAGATCGTCCAAGGCCGGAGCACCATAGGTCCTTCCTGGCTTTGGGCAGAGTATCCAGGAAATCGTGGAGGTGGTAAGCCGGCTTCAGAAGAGGAAGGCAGAGTGGACTGTGCCTTCGGTGGTATCACTAGCCAAGTTGAATCCGTGCTGATCTCATCCCATCTGGATCCACACAGGTTGGAAAGAGAAGACACCCAACTGAGGATCCCAACCACATGTTCTGAGACCCAAGGACATCACTTCCAGGGGTCATGCAAGTCATGGCACTTCCTTCCTGCTTGTAGGGCTAGGTGGTAGTTGGGAGCAACAGAACAATATTGAACCGAGAGAAGAGAATAGCACATGCAGAAAGAAAGTCTTTTACACAGGCAAATAGGAAGAAAACCACAATAGTTCATGTAGAGGTACGGGAATGCGTATTCATGTATTTCCTGTCAGACCAGTTGGGCCAGATTTTCAGGAATTCTCACAATTAACATGTTCCATAAAAACACAGGCGCAGACACACACACACACACACACACACACACAAACAGACACACATATACACACAAATAACACAAATAGAAATAGCACAGACACACAACAAAGCACACACACACGCACACACACACACACACACATACACACACAGAGATAACACAAATAAAAATAACACACACACAAAACAAGCACACACACAGACACTCACACATGCACATGCAAACACACACAAATAACACAAATACAAATAACACACACATACACACACACACTCACACACACACACACACACACACACAAGCATACACAAAAACCGGGCCAGCAAGTCTGACTTGTAAATGTGGAACAAAAGACCCAAAACCTGTGCTGAAAGACCTGTATAAGCCCTATGCTCCTTGAGGCAATGTGGCTGCATGCACCCAAGGACAACTGCCTACCTCTAGGCAATTGCAGTCTTCAGGTGGGTTCAGAGGGACCTCACATTAGGGAATGCAGAGCCGTGGTAGGCTTGGGAAACTCAAGGATAAAAGACGGATACCTGAGAGTGTGGGAGACACCTCACTGTGGGAGGAGGAAGGTATTCGGCTTGTCTGATTGAATCAGTGTCAATCCTGGAATGAACTGTTCACAATAATTTGGTTGCACTCCATTTCCAGGATGATGTTTATTTACAGTTTTGTGGCCTTACACACATTCTTCTTTAAGTTGACATTTTCCCCGTTTGTTTGCTTTAGCAAACAGTGCCATGTCTGCATTGAACACTGATCAGCTTTTCCTTTTTATTTCCCTTTCAGACCTCTCATCCCGCCTCACTGCCTTCCCAAGTCTTACCACCCTTTGAATTGGAAAGCTCATGCCTAAACCAAACAGCCAATTCACCACCCATACAAACACACAAGCAAACAAGCAAGCAAGCAAACAAACAAACATGCAAATCTTTATTGAAAACAATGGGAGGTAGAACAGAGCAAGACAAAACTAAACAAAAGTAAACTAAACAAATGTGCTAGGAGTACATATAGAATGGGTGGTTTGTTAGTCATCTCACAGCCAAGCATAAGGCATTGGTAAGAAGAGCAACAGTTCTTAGTCCCAAGGAAGAAGTCTTCATAACTCCTTCCTGGTTCAGTGTCCTAAGATGTGTAGCCTATACCTGGTGACTCATGAGATTTCCTGGAATCTGATGGAGCCAGTCCAATTGTGTGTTCTGTCAGTTGGGCTTGTAATTAGGCCTCCTTGTTGTTTTAGGAGTCCCTGGTGATCTTGCCCTCTGCCCTTTAAGCAGAATCCCATTCTGAGAGCCCATTTCCTCGTCTCAGGGCACTCAGGTAGGCACTCCATATGGAAAACCCACGTGCATTTCCTCCTTCTAGTAAGCAAGATGCTTTGCATCGAAATCAGCCACTGTAATAGGGGTTTGGTGCATATACTTTTTGGGCTGTCTACATTCTCAAGTGTGGATTGCGGGTGTCTTCTGGATAGGAGCTTCCAGGCTGGGACTCAGAGAATATCCAGCAGATCCTCATATTCTTCTTGAGAGAGAGGCAGCTCAGGTGTTGCATCCATTTGCTGCCCTGCACCTTAAAGATGTACAGGGCCTGGTGAGTGCGTCTCCACACGAACTTCCAGCAGCAGTTGATCCAGGAAAAGTTCCAGGGGGCCCGTCTTGCATCCCTGAGTGAGAGCCTGTTCTTGGCCTTGTCCTTCAGGCTGTACCCATTGTGGTAGCTGAGACTCTCTGGAGAAATTGGTTGGGTCGCTATAACTCGAGGATTCCTTGGAAACACAGTCCGTGGCAGCCAGTTGCAAGATGGTTTCCTGGACACCCTCGTGCTCCTTGCCACCAGAATTTCCATCCAGATCCACAGGGAATGGCTGTCACCCTCCACTTGGTCTTTTTCCAGCAGTTCATCAAGGAGGATTTTTAGAGGTCCTGCCTCGTATTCTTGAGTCGCTGTCTGTGATGTGCCACTTGGGGTTGCTGGGACTCTTTGTGGAAGTGGGGCTGGTCGCTGGAGCTCGAGTTCTCCATGCCCACACCTCCTGAGATAGCCATCGATAACAGGTTGTCCTGTGCTGCTTCATCCCTGCCACTGAGACCTCCAGTTGCCACATCCTGCACTTGTGAAGCAGGCTCATCTTGATCTGGAGCGCGGGCTTGCAGCGCTATTCTGTTCTGAAATCATATGTGGATAGTGTCCTCAGACAAACCTGTCCTCTGGCCCAGCTGCTCCCTGGTAGCAAAGCCTGGCAATGGATTCCTCTCAAAGGCTTGCACTAGGATACTGCACTGTTGCAAGGTGAGTCGAGTGCGAGGCCTTCTGCTGTCCGAGGGCATGCTGCTACCTTGTGACCTGGAGCCAAACCCTTCCTCGAGCTGTTGGGAGGCTAGTGGAATGGAGCCTCTGCTGGACCGCTTTGGGCCGTGCCTCACCTCTCCAGTGCGACTTCTTTGGTTCTGAAACCACACTCGGATGTGGGACGCAGGGAGCTGTATTTGCCTGGCCAGTTCCTGCCTGTCCCAGAAGCTCGGGTATTGGTTCTTGCTGAAAGCTGATAGCAGGGCCTTCTTTTGCCAGGCCTGCCAAACCGTCTTCCTGCGCCGGGATTCCCGCAGCACACAGCTGCTATCCACAATGCTTCCAGCTTCCATGCTCCTAAGGATTCGATGCCAGGAGTCCTCATGCTGGAGAATATAGTCAGGACCGCTCCAGAGCAAGCGCAAGCTTCAGCAAATGCCAGCCGTAGGGCTGGGACCCCTGCCCTTAAATACCTCTCTCTCTGCTCCCGGAGCTCCGCCCACTCGAAAGGAGCCGTGGGTTACAGTCGTCCTCCTTGAATCATGGTCATGCCAGGAAGCTCTACACCTGCCACGCCTCCCACCTGAGAACAGGAGACCCGGAACAAGACCTCAAGAAACCTATCAGACTCAGCAAAGTCTCTCCCAAAGTCTCGAAGTTCCTTGCATGCCATTTTGGACCCAGAACAAGGAAGCACAAAAAATGTCCTGGAATCAACCATCTAGCAGACAGATCGTCCAAGGCCGGAGCACCATAGGTCCTTCCTGGCTTTGGGCAGAGTATCCAGGAAATCGTGGAGGTGGTAAGCCGGCTTCAGAAGAGGAAGGCAGAGTGGACTGTGCCTTAGGTGGTATCACTAGCCAAGTTGAATCCGTGCTGATCTCATCCCATCTGGATCCACACAGGTTGGAAAGAGAAGACACCCAACTGAGGATCCCAACCACATGTTCTGAGACCCAAGGACATCACTTCCAGGGGTCATGCAAGTCATGGCACTTCCTTCCTGCTTGTAGGGCTAGGTGGTAGTTGGGAGCAACAGAACAATATTGAACCGAGAGAAGAGAATAGCACATGCAGAAAGAAAGTCTTTTACACAGGCAAATAGGAAGAAAACCACAATAGTTCATGTAGAGGTACGGGAATGCGTATTCATGTATTTCCTGTCAGACCAGTTGGGCCAGATTTTCAGGAATTCTCACAATTAACATGTTCCATAAAAACACAGGCGCAGACACACACACACACACACACACACACACACAAACAGACACACATATACACACAAATAACACAAATAGAAATAGCACAGACACACAACAAAGCACACACACACGCACACACAAACACACACACATACACACACAGAGATAACACAAATAAAAATAACACACACACAAAACAAGCACACACACAGACACTCACACATGCACATGCAAACACACACAAATAACACAAATACAAATAACACACACATACACACACACACTCACACACACACACACACACACACACAAGCATACACAAAAACCGGGCCAGCAAGTCTGACTTGTAAATGTGGAACAAAAGACCCAAAACCTGTGCTGAAAGACCTGTATAAGCCCTATGCTCCTTGAGGCAATGTGGCTGCATGCACCCAAGGACAACTGCCTACCTCTAGGCAATTGCAGTCTTCAGGTGGGTTCAGAGGGACCTCACATTAGGGAATGCAGAGCCGTGGTAGGCTTGGGAAACTCAAGGATAAAAGACGGATACCTGAGAGTGTGGGAGACACCTCACTGTGGGAGGAGGAAGGTATTCGGCTTGTCTGATTGAATCAGTGTCAATCCTGGAATGAACTGTTCACAATACTTTGGTTGCACTCCATTTCCAGGATGATGTTTATTTACAGTTTTGTGGCCTTACACACATTCTTCTTTAAGTTGACATTTTCCCCGCTTGTTTGCTTTAGCAAACAGTGCCATGTCTGCATTGAACACTGATCAGCTTTTCCTTTTTATTTCCCTTTCAGACCTCTCATCCCGCCTCACTGCCTTCCCAAGTCTTACCACCCTTTGAATTGGAAAGCTCATGCCTAAACCAAACAGCCAATTCACCACACATACAAACACACAAGCAAACAAGCAAGCAAGCAAACAAACAAACATGCAAATCTTTATTGAAAACAATGGGAGGTAGAACAGAGCAAGACAAAACTAAACAAAAGTAAACTAAACAAATGTGCTAGGAGTACATATAGAATGGGTGGTTTGTTAGTCATCTCACAGCCAAGCATAAGGCATTGGTAAGAAGAGCAACAGTTCTTAGTCCCAAGGAAGAAGTCTTCATAACTCCTTCCTGGTTCAGTGTCCTAAGATGTGTAGCCTATACCTGGTGACTCATGAGATTTCCTGGAATCTGATGGAGCCAGTCCAATTGTGTGTTCTGTCAGTTTTGCTTGTAATTAGGCCTCCTTGTTGTTTTAGGAGTCCCTGGTGATCTTGCCCTCTGCCCTTTAAGCAGAATCCCATTCTGAGAGCCCATTTCCTCGTCTCAGGGCACTCAGGTAGGCACTCCATATGGAAAACCCACGTGCATTTCCTCCTTCTAGTAAGCAAGATGCTTTGCATCGAAATCAGCCACTGTAATAGGGGTTTGGTGCATATACTTTTTGGGCTGTCTACATTCTCAAGTGTGGATTGCGGGTGTCTTCTGGATAGGAGCTTCCAGGCTGGGACTCAGAGAATATCCAGCAGATCCTCATATTCTTCTTGAGAGAGAGGCAGCTCAGGTGTTGCATCCATTTGCTGCCCTGCACCTTAAAGATGTACAGGGCCTGGTGAGTGCGTCTCCACACGAACTTCCAGCAGCAGTTGATCCAGGAAAAGTTCCAGGGGGCCCGTCTTGCATCCCTGAGTGAGAGCCTGTTCTTGGCCTTGTCCTTCAGGCTGTACCCATTGTGGTAGCTGAGACTCTCTGGAGAAATTGGTTGGGTCGCTATAACTCGAGGATTCCTTGGAAACACAGTCCGTGGCAGCCAGTTGCAAGATGGTTTCCTGGACACCCTCGTGCTCCTTGCCACCAGAATTTCCATCCAGATCCACAGGGAATGGCTGTCACCCTCCACTTGGTCTTTTTCCAGCAGTTCATCAAGGAGGATTTTTAGAGGTCCTGCCTCGTATGCTTGAGTCGCTGTCTGTGATGTGCCACTTGGGGTTGCTGGGACTCTTTGTGGAAGTGGGGCTGGTCGCTGGAGCTCGAGTTCTCCATGCCCACACCTCCTGAGATAGCCATCCATAACAGGTTGTCCTGTGCTGCTTCATCCCTGCCACTGAGACCTCCAGTTGCCACATCCTGCACTTGTGAAGCAGGCTCATCTTGATCTGGAGCGCGGGCTTGCAGCGCTCTTCTGTTCTGAAATCATATGTGGATAGTGTCCTCAGACAAACCTGTCCTCTGGCCCAGCTGCTCCCTGGTAGCAAAGCCTGGCAATGGATTCCTCTCAAAGGCTTGCACTAGGATACTGCACTGTTGCAAGGTGAGTCGAGTGCGAGGCCTTCTGCTGTCCGAGGGCATGCTGCTACCTTGTGAACTGGAGCCAAACCCTTCCTCGAGCTGTTGGGAGGCTAGCAGAATGGAGCCTCTGCTGGACCGCTTTGGGCCGTGCCTCACCTCTCCAGTGCGACTTCTTTGGTTCTGAAACCACACTCGGATGTGGGACGCAGGGAGCTGTATTTGCCTGGCCAGTTCCTGCCTGTCCCAGAAGCTCGGGTATTGGTTCTTGCTGAAAGCTGATAGCAGGGCCTTCTTTTGCCAGGCCTGCCAAACCGTCTTCCTGCGCCGGGATTCCCGCAGCACACAGCTGCTATCCACAATGCTTCCAGCTTCCATGCTCCTAAGGATTCGATGCCAGGAGTCCTCATGCTGGAGAATATAGTCAGGACCGCTCCAGAGCAAGCGCAAGCTTCAGCAAATGCCAGCCGTAGGGCTGGGACCCCTGCCCTTAAATACCTCTCTCTCTGCTCCCGGAGCTCCGCCCACTCGAAAGGAGCCGTGGGTTACAGTCGTCCTCCTTGAATCATGGTCATGCCAGGAAGCTCTACACCTGCCACGCCTCCCACCTGACAACAGGAGACCCGGAACAAGACCTCAAGAAACCTATCAGACTCAGCAAAGTCACTCCCAAAGTCTCGAAGTTCCTTGCATGCCATTTTGGACCCAGAACAAGGAAGCACAAAAAATGTCCTGGAATCAACCATCTAGCAGACAGATCGTCCAAGGCCGGAGCACCATAGGTCCTTCCTGGCTTTGGGCAGAGTATCCAGGAAATCGTGGAGGTGGTAAGCCGGCTTCAGAAGAGGAAGGCAGAGTGGACTGTGCCTTAGGTGGTATCACTAGCCAAGTTGAATCCGTGCTGATCTCATCCCATCTGGATCCACACAGGTTGGAAAGAGAAGACATCCAACTGAGGATCCCAACCACATGTTCTGAGACCCAAGGACATCACTTCCAGGGGTCATGCAAGTCATGGCACTTCCTTCCTGCTTGTAGGGCTAGGTGGTAGTTGGGAGCAACAGAACAATATTGAACCGAGAGAAGAGAATAGCACATGCAGAAAGAAAGTCTTTTACACAGGCAAATAGGAAGAAAACCACAATAGTTCATGTAGAGGTACGGGAATGCGTATTCATGTATTTCCTGTCAGACCAGTTGGGCCAGATTTTCAGGAATTCTCACAATTAACATGTTCCATAAAAACACAGGCGCAAACACACACACACACACACACAAACAGACACACATATACACACAAATAACACAAATAGAAATAGCACACACACACAACAAAGCACACACACACGCACACACAAACACACACACATACGCACACAGAGATAACACAAATACAAATAACACACACACAAAACAAGCACACACACAGACACTCACACATGCACATGCAAACACACACAAATAACACAAATACAAATAACACACACATACACACACACACTCACACACACACACACAAGCATACACAAAAACCGGGCCAGCAAGTCTGACTTGTGAATGTGGAACAAAAGACCCAAAACCTGTGCTGAAAGACCTGTATAATCCCTATGCTCCTTGAGGCAATGTGGCTGCATGCACCCAAGGACAACTGCCTACCTCTAGGCAATTGCAGTCTTCAGGTGGGTTCAGAGGGACCTCACATTAGGGAATGCAGGGCCGTGGTAGGCTTGGGAAACTCAAGGATAAAAGACGGATACCTGAGAGTGTGGGAGACACCTCACTGTGGGAGGAGGGGGGTATTTGGCTTGTCTGATTGAATCAGTGTCAATCCTGGAATGAATTGTTCACGATACTTTGGTTGCACTCCAGTTCCAGGATGATGTTTATTTACAGTTTTGTGGCCTTACACACATTCTTCTTTAAGTTGACATTTTCCCCGCTTGTTTGCTTTAGCAAACAGTGCCATGTCTGCATTGAACACTGATCAGCTTTTCCTTTTTATTTCCCTTTCAGACCTCTCATCCCGCCTCACTGCCTTCCCAAGTCTTACCACCCTTTGAATTGGAAAGCTCATGCCTAAACCAAACAGCCAATTCACCACCCATACAAACACTCAAGCAAACAAGCAAGCAAGCAAACAAACAAACAATGCAAATCTTTATTGAATACAATGGGAGGTAGAACAGAGCAAGACAAAACTAAACAAAAGTAAACTAAACAAATGTGCTAGGAGTACATATAGAATGGGTGGTTTGTTAGTCATCTCACAGCCAAGCATAAGGCAATGGTAAGAAGAGCAACAGTTCTTAGTCCCAAGGAAGAAGTCTTCATAACTCCTTCCTGGTTCAGTGTCCTGAGATGTGTAGCCTATACCTGGTGACTCATGAGATTTCCTGGAGTCTGATGGAGCCAGTCCAATTGTGTGTTCTGTCAGTTGGGCTTGTAATTAGGCCTCCCTGTTGTTTTAGGAGTCCCTGGTGATCTTGCCCTCTGCCCTTTAAGCAGAATCCCATTCTGAGAGCCCATTTCCTCGTCTCAGGGCCCTCAGGTAGGCACTCCATATGGAAAACCCACGTGCATTTCCTCCTTCTAGGAAGCAAGATGCTTTGCATCGAAATCAGCCACTGTAATAGGGGTTTTGATGCATATACTTTTTGGGCTGTCTACATTCTCAATTTTGGATTGCGGGTGTCTTCTGGATAGGAGCTTCCAGGCTGGGACTCAGAGAATATCCAGCAGATCCTCATATTCTTCTTGAGAGAGAGGCAGCTCAGGTGTTGCATCCATTTGCTGCCCTGCACCTTAAAGATGTACAGGGCCTGGTGAGTGCGTCTCCACACGAACTTCCAGCAGCAGTTGATCCAGGAAAAGTTCCAGGGGGCCCGTCTTGCATCCCTGAGTGAGAGCCTGTTCTTGGCCTTGTCCTTCAGGCTGTACCCATTGTGGTAGCTGAGACTCTCTGGAGAAATTGGTTGGGTCGCTATAACTCGAGGATTCCTTGGAAACACAGTCCGTGGCAGCCAGTTGCAAGATGGTTTCCTGGACACCCTCGTGCTCCTTGCCACCAGAATTTCCATCCAGATCCACAGGGAATGGCTGTCACCCTCCACTTGGTGTTTTTCCAGCAGTTCATCAAGGAGGATTTTTAGAGGTCCTGCCTCGTATGCTTGAGTCGCTGTCTGTGATGTGCCACTTGGGGTTGCTGGGACTCTTTGTGGAAGTGGGGCTGGTCGCTGGAGCTCGAGTTCTCCATGCCCACACCTCCTGAGATAGCCATCGATAACAGGTTGTCCTGTGCTGCTTCATCCCTGCCACTGAGACCTCCAGTTGCCACATCCTGCACTTGTGAAGCAGGCTCATCTTGATCTGGAGCGCGGGCTTGCAGCGCTATTCTGTTCTGAAATCATATGTGGATAGTGTCCTCAGACAAACCTGTCCTCTGGCCCAGCTGCTCCCTGGTAGCAAAGCCTGGCAATGGATTCCTCTCAAAGGCTTGCACTAGGATACTGCACTGTTGCAAGGTGAGTCGAGTGCGAGGCCTTCTGCTGTCCGAGGTCATGCTGCTACCTTGTGACCTGGAGCCAAACCCTTCCTCGAGCTGTTGGGAGGCTAGCGGAATGGAGCCTCTGCTGGACCGCTTTGGGCCGTGCCTCACCTCTCCAGTGCGACTTCTTTGGTTCTGAAACCACACTCGGATGTGGGACGCAGGGAGCTGTATTTGCCTGGCCAGTTCCTGCCTGTCCCAGAAGCTCGGGTATTGGTTCTTGCTGAAAGCTGATAGCAGGGCCTTCTTTTGCCAGGCCTGCCAAACCGTCTTCCTGCGCCGGGATTCCCGCAGCACACAGCTGCTATCCACAATGCTTCCAGCTTCCATGCTCCTAAGGATTCGATGCCAGGAGTCCTCATGCTGGAGAATATAGTCAGGACCGCTCCAGAGCAAGCGCAAGCTTCAGCAAATGCCAGCCGTAGGGCTGGGACCCCTGCCCTTAAATACCTCTCTCTCTGCTCCCGGAGCTCCGCCCACTCGAAAGGAGCCGTGGGTTACAGTCGTCCTCCTTGAATCATGGTCATGCCAGGAAGCTCTACACCTGCCACGCCTCCCACCTGAGAACAGGAGACCCGGAACAAGACCTCAAGAAACCTATCAGACTCAGCAAAGTCTCTCCCAAAGTCTCGAAGTTCCTTGCATGCCATTTTGGACCCAGAACAAGGAAGCACAAAAAATGTCCTGGAATCAACCATCTAGCAGACAGATCGTCCAAGGCCGGAGCACCATAGGTCCTTCCTGGCTTTGGGCAGAGTATCCAGGAAATCGTGGAGGTGGTAAGCCGGCTTCAGAAGAGGAAGGCAGAGTGGACTGTGCCTTAGGTGGTATCACTAGCCAAGTTGAATCCGTGCTGATCTCATCCCATCTGGATCCACACAGGTTGGAAAGAGAAGACACCCAACTGAGGATCCCAACCACATGTTCTGAGACCCAAGGACATCACTTCCAGGGGTCATGCAAGTCATGGCACTTCCTTCCTGCTTGTAGGGCTAGGTGGTAGTTGGGAGCAACAGAACAATATTGAACCGAGAGAAGAGAATAGCACATGCAGAAAGAAAGTCTTTTACACAGGCAAATAGGAAGAAAACCACAATAGTTCATGTAGAGGTACGGGAATGCGTATTCATGTATTTCCTGTCAGACCAGTTGGGCCAGATTTTCAGGAATTCTCACAATTAACATGTTCCATAAAAACACAGGCGCAGACACACACACACACACACACACACACAAACAGACACACATATACACACAAATAACACAAATAGAAATAGCACAGACACACAACAAAGCACACACACACGCACACACAAACACACACACATACACACACAGAGATAACACAAATAAAAATAACACACACACAAAACAAGCACACACACAGACACTCACACATGCACATGCAAACACACACAAATAACACAAATACAAATAACACACACATACACACACACACTCACACACACACACACACACACACACAAGCATAC
Organism: Rattus norvegicus; assembly: GCF_021556685.1. Taxonomy (NCBI): domain Eukaryota; kingdom Metazoa; phylum Chordata; class Mammalia; order Rodentia; family Muridae; genus Rattus; species Rattus norvegicus. The sequence continues at coordinate 40,346,750 of NC_141553.1, forward strand.
ACAAAAACCGGGCCAGCAAGTCTGACTTGTAAATGTGGAACAAAAGACCCAAAACCTGTGCTGAAAGACCTGTATAAGCCCTATGCTCCTTGAGGCAATGTGGCTGCATGCACCCAAGGACAACTGCCTACCTCTAGGCAATTGCAGTCTTCAGGTGGGTTCAGAGGGACCTCACATTAGGGAATGCAGAGCCGTGGTAGGCTTGGGAAACTCAAGGATAAAAGACGGATACCTGAGAGTGTGGGAGACACCTCACTGTGGGAGGAGGAAGGTATTCGGCTTGTCTGATTGAATCAGTGTCAATCCTGGAATGAACTGTTCACAATACTTTGGTTGCACTCCATTTCCAGGATGATGTTTATTTACAGTTTTGTGGCCTTACACACATTCTTCTTTAAGTTGACATTTTCCCTGCTTGTTTGCTTTAGCAAACAGTGCCATGTCTGCATTGAACACTGATCAGCTTTTCCTTTTTATTTCCCTTTCAGACCTCTCATCCCGCCTCACTGCCTTCCCAAGTCTTACCACCCTTTGAATTGGAAAGCTCATGCCTAAACCAAACAGCCAATTCACCACCCATACAAACACACAAGCAAACAAGCAAGCAAGCAAACAAACAAACATGCAAATCTTTATTGAAAACAATGGGAGGTAGAACAGAGCAAGACAAAACTAAACAAAAGTAAACTAAACAAATGTGCTAGGAGTACATATAGAATGGGTGGTTTGTTAGTCATCTCACAGCCAAGCATAAGGCATTGGTAAGAAGAGCAACAGTTCTTAGTCCCAAGGAAGAAGTCTTCATAACTCCTTCCTGGTTCAGTGTCCTGAGATGTGTAGCCTATACCTGGTGACTCATGAGATTTCCTGGAATCTGATGGAGCCAGTCCAATTGTGTGTTCTGTCAGTTGGGCTTGTAATTAGGCCTCCTTGTTGTTTTAGGAGTCCCTGGTGATCTTGCCCTCTGCCCTTTAAGCAGAATCCCATTCTGAGAGCCCATTTCCTCGTCTCAGGGCACTCAGGTAGGCACTCCATATGGAAAACCCACGTGCATTTCCTCCTTCTAGTAAGCAAGATGCTTTGCATCGAAATCAGCCACTGTAATAGGGGTTTGGTGCATATACTTTTTGGGCTGTCTACATTCTCAAGTGTGGATTGCGGGTGTCTTCTGGATAGGAGCTTCCAGGCTGGGACTCAGAGAATATCCAGCAGATCCTCATATTCTTCTTGAGAGAGAGGCAGCTCAGGTGTTGCATCCATTTGCTGCCCTGCACCTTAAAGATGTACAGGGCCTGGTGAGTGCGTCTCCACACGAACTTCCAGCAGCAGTTGATCCAGGAAGAGTTCCAGGGTGCCCGTCTTGCATCCCTGAGTGAGAGCCTGTTCTTGGCCTTGTCCTTCAGGCTGTACCCATTGTGGTAGAAGAGACTCTCTGGAGAAATTGGTTGGGTCGCTATAACTCGAGGATTCCTTGGAAACACAGTCCGTGGCAGCCAGTTGCAAGATGGTTTCCTGGACACCCTCGTGCTCCTTGCCACCAGAATTTCCATCCAGATCCACAGGGAATGGCTGTCACCCTCCACTTGGTCTTTTTCCAGCAGTTCATCAAGGAGGATTTTTAGAGGTCCTGCCTCGTATGCTTGAGTCGCTGTCTGTGATGTACCACTTTGGGTTGCTGGGACTCTTTGTGGAAGTGGGGCTGGTCGCTGGAGCCCGAGTTCTCCATGCCCACACCTCCTGAGATAGCCATCGATAACAGGTTGTCCTGTGCTGCTTCATCCCTGCCACTGAGACCTCCAGTTGCCACATCCTGCCCTTGTGAAGCAGGCACTTCTTGATCTGGAGCACGGGCTTGCCACGCTCTTCTGTTCTGAAATCATATGTGGATAGTGTCCTCAGACAAACCTGTCCTCTGGCCCAGCTGCTCCCTGGTAGCAAAGCCTGGTAATGGATTCCTCTCAAAGGCTTGCACTAGGATACTGCGCTGTTGCAAGGTGAGTCGAGTGCGAGGCCTTCTGCTGTCCGAGGGCATGCTGCTACCTTGTGACCTGGAGCCAAACCCTTCCTCGAGCTGTTGGGAGGCTAGCAGAATGGAGCCTCTGCTGGACAGCTTTGGGCCGTGCCTCACCACTCCAGTGCGACTTTTGGTTCTGAAACCACACTCGGATGCGGGACGCAGGGAGCTGTATTTGCCTGGCCAGTTCCTGCCTGTCCCAGAAGCTCTGGTATTGGTTCTTGCTGAAAGCTGATAGCAGGGCCTTCTTTTTCCAGGCCTGCCAAACCGTCTTCCTGCGCCGGGATTCCCGCAGCACACAGCTGCTATCCACATTGCTTCCAGCTTCCATGCTCCTAAGGATTCGATGCCAGGAGTCCTCAAGCTGGAGAATATAATCAGGACCGCTCCAGAGCAATTCAAGCTTCAGCAAATGCCAGCCTTAGGGCTGGGACTCCTGCCCTTCAATACCTCTCTCTCTGCTCCCGGAGCTCCGCCCACTCGAAAGGAGCCCTGGGCTCCTGTCGTCCTCCTTGAATCAAGGTCATGCCAGGAAGCTCTACACCTGCCACGCCTCCCACCTGGGAACGGGAGACCCGGAACAAGACCTCAAGAAACCTATCAGACTCAGCAAAGTCTCTCCCAAAGTCTCGAAGTTCCTTGCATGCCATTCTGGACCCAGAACAAGGAAGCACAAAAAATGTCCTAGGAATCAACCATCCAGCAGACAGATCGTCCAAGGCCGGAGCACCATAGGTCCTTCCTGGCTTTGGGCAGAGTATCCAGGAAATCGTGGAGGTGGTAAGCCGGCTTCAGAATAGGAAGGCAGAGTGGACTGTGCCTTAGGTGGTATCACTAGCCAAGTTGAATCCGTGCTGATCTCATCACATCTGGATCCACACAGGGTGGAAAGAGAAGACACCCAACTGAGGATCCCAACCACATGTTCTAAGACCCAAGGACATCACTTCCAGGGGTCATGCAAGTCATGGCACTTCCTTCCTGCTTGTAGGGCTAGGTGGTAGTTGGGACCAACAGAACAATATTGAACCGAGAGAAGAGAATAGCACATGCAGAAAGAAAGTCTTTTACACAGGCAAATAGGACGAAAACCACAATAGTTCATGTAGAGATACGGGAATGCGTATTCATGTATTTCCTGTCAGACCAGTTGAGCCAGATTTTCAGGAATTCTCACAATTAACATGTTCCATAAAAACACAGGCGCAAACACACACACACACACACACACACACACACACACAAACAGACACACATATACACACAAATAACACAAATAGAAATAGCACAGACACACAACAAAGCACACACACACGCACACACAAACACACACACATACACACACAGAGGTAACACAAATAAAAATAACACACACACAAAACAAGCACACACACAGACACTCACACATGCACATGCAAACACACACAAATAACACAAATACAAATAACACACACATACACACACACACTCACACACACACACACACACACACACAAGCATACACAAAAACCGGGCCAGCAAGTCTGACTTGTAAATGTGGAACAAAAGACCCAAAACCTGTGCTGAAAGACCTGTATAAGCCCTATGCTCCTTGAGGCAATGTGGCTGCATGCACCCAAGGACAACTGCCTACCTCTAGGCAATTGCAGTCTTCAGGTGGGTTCAGAGGGACCTCACATTAGGGAATGCAGAGCCGTGGTAGGCTTGGGAAACTCAAGGATAAAAGACGGATACCTGAGAGTGTGGGAGACACCTCACTGTGGGAGGAGGAAGGTATTCGGCTTGTCTGATTGAATCAGTGTCAATCCTGGAATGAACTGTTCACAATACTTTGGTTGTACTCCATTTCCAGGATGATGTTTATTTACAGTTTTGTGGCCTTACACACATTCTTCTTTAAGTTGACATTTTCCCTGCTTGTTTGCTTTAGCAAACAGTGCCATGTCTGCATTGAACACTGATCAGCTTTTCCTTTTTATTTCCCTTTCAGACCTCTCATCCCGCCTCACTGCCTTCCCAAGTCTTACCACCCTTTGAATTGGAAAGCTCATGCCTAAACCAAACAGCCAATTCACCACCCATACAAACACACAAGCAAACAAGCAAGCAAGCAAACAAACAAACATGCAAATCTTTATTGAAAACAATGGGAGGTAGAACAGAGCAAGACAAAACTAAACAAAAGTAAACTAAACAAATGTGCTAGGAGTACATATAGAATGGGTGGTTTGTTAGTCATCTCACAGCCAAGCATAAGGCATTGGTAAGAAGAGCAACAGTTCTTAGTCCCAAGGAAGAAGTCTTCATAACTCCTTCCTGGTTCAGTGTCCTGAGATGTGTAGCCTATACCTGGTGACTCATGAGATTTCCTGGAATCTGATGGAGCCAGTCCAATTGTGTGTTCTGTCAGTTGGGCTTGTAATTAGGCCTCCTTGTTGTTTTAGGAGTCCCTGGTGATCTTGCCCTCTGCCCTTTAAGCAGAATCCCATTCTGAGAGCCCATTTCCTCGTCTCAGGGCACTCAGGTAGGCACTCCATATGGAAAACCCACGTGCATTTCCTCCTTCTAGTAAGCAAGATGCTTTGCATCGAAATCAGCCACTGTAATAGGGGTTTGGTGCATATACTTTTTGGGCTGTCTACATTCTCAAGTGTGGATTGCGGGTGTCTTCTGGATAGGAGCTTCCAGGCTGGGACTCAGAGAATATCCAGCAGATCCTCATATTCTTCTTGAGAGAGAGGCAGCTCAGGTGTTGCATCCATTTGCTGCCCTGCACCTTAAAGATGTACAGGGCCTGGTGAGTGCGTCTCCACACGAACTTCCAGCAGCAGTTGATCCAGGAAGAGTTCCAGGGTGCCCGTCTTGCATCCCTGAGTGAGAGCCTGTTCTTGGCCTTGTCCTTCAGGCTGTACCCATTGTGGTAGAAGAGACTCTCTGGAGAAATTGGTTGGGTCGCTATAACTCGAGGATTCCTTGGAAACACAGTCCGTGGCAGCCAGTTGCAAGATGGTTTCCTGGACACCCTCGTGCTCCTTGCCACCAGAATTTCCATCCAGATCCACAGGGAATGGCTGTCACACTCCACTTGGTCTTTTTCCAGCAGTTCATCAAGGAGGATTTTTAGAGGTCCTGCCTCGTATGCTTGAGTCGCTGTCTGTGATGTACCACTTTGGGTTGCTGGGACTCTTTGTGGAAGTGGGGCTGGTCGCTGGAGCCCGAGTTCTCCATGCCCACACCTCCTGAGATAGCCATCGATAACAGGTTGTCCTGTGCTGCTTCATCCCTGCCACTGAGACCTCCAGTTGCCACATCCTGCCCTTGTGAAGCAGGCACTTCTTGATCTGGAGCGCGGGCTTGCCACGCTCTTCTGTTCTGAAATCATATGTGGATAGTGTCCTCAGACAAACCTGTCCTCTGGCCCAGCTGCTCCCTGGTAGCAAAGCCTGGTAATGGATTCCTCTCAAAGGCTTGCACTAGGATACTGCGCTGTTGCAAGGTGAGTCGAGTGCGAGGCCTTCTGCTGTCCGAGGGCATGCTGCTACCTTGTGACCTGGAGCCAAACCCTTCCTCGAGCTGTTGGGAGGCTAGCAGAATGGAGCCTCTGCTGGACAGCTTTGGGCCGTGCCTCACCACTCCAGTGCGACTTTTGGTTCTGAAACCACACTCGGATGCGGGACGCAGGGAGCTGTATTTGCCTGGCCAGTTCCTGCCTGTCCCAGAAGCTCTGGTATTGGTTCTTGCTGAAAGCTGATAGCAGGGCCTTCTTTTTCCAGGCCTGCCAAACCGTCTTCCTGCGCCGGGATTCCCGCAGCACACAGCTGCTATCCACATTGCTTCCAGCTTCCATGCTCCTAAGGATTCGATGCCAGGAGTCCTCAAGCTGGAGAATATAATCAGGACCGCTCCAGAGCAATTCAAGCTTCAGCAAATGCCAGCCTTAGGGCTGGGACTCCTGCCCTTCAATACCTCTCTCTCTGCTCCCGGAGCTCCGCCCACTCGAAAGGAGCCCTGGGCTCCTGTCGTCCTCCTTGAATCAAGGTCATGCCAGGAAGCTCTACACCTGCCACGCCTCCCACCTGGGAACGGGAGACCCGGAACAAGACCTCAAGAAACCTATCAGACTCAGCAAAGTCTCTCCCAAAGTCTCGAAGTTCCTTGCATGCCATTCTGGACCCAGAACAAGGAAGCACAAAAAATGTCCTAGGAATCAACCATCCAGCAGACAGATCGTCCAAGGCCGGAGCACCATAGGTCCTTCCTGGCTTTGGGCAGAGTATCCAGGAAATCGTGGAGGTGGTAAGCCGGCTTCAGAATAGGAAGGCAGAGTGGACTGTGCCTTAGGTGGTATCACTAGCCAAGTTGAATCCGTGCTGATCTCATCACATCTGGATCCACACAGGGTGGAAAGAGAAGACACCCAACTGAGGATCCCAACCACATGTTCTAAGACCCAAGGACATCACTTCCAGGGGTCATGCAAGTCATGGCACTTCCTTCCTGCTTGTAGGGCTAGGTGGTAGTTGGGACCAACAGAACAATATTGAACCGAGAGAAGAGAATAGCACATGCAGAAAGAAAGTCTTTTACACAGGCAAATAGGACGAAAACCACAATAGTTCATGTAGAGATACGGGAATGCGTATTCATGTATTTCCTGTCAGACCAGTTGAGCCAGATTTTCAGGAATTCTCACAATTAACATGGTCCATAAAAACACAGGCGCAAACACACACACACACACACACACACACACACACACAAACAGACACACATATACACACAAATAACACAAATAGAAATAGCACACACACACAACAAAGCACACACACACGCACACACAAACACACACACATACACACACAGAGGTAACACAAATACAAATAACACACACACAAAACAAGCACACACACAGACACTCACACATGCACATGCAAACACACACAAATAACACAAATACAAATAACACACACATACACACACACACTCACACACACACACACACAAGCATACACAAAAACCGGGCCAGCAACTCTGACTTGTGAATGTGGAACAAAAGACCCAAAACCTGTGCTGAAAGACCTGTATAAGCCCTATGCTCCTTGAGGCAATGTGGCTGCATGCACCCAAGGACAACTGCCTACCTCTAGGCAATTGCAGTCTTCAGGTGGGTTCAGAGGGACCTCACATTAGGGAATGCAGGGCCGTGCTTGGCTTGGGAAACTCAAGGATAAAAGACGGATACCTGAGAGTGTGGGAGACACCTCACTGTGGGAGGAGGAAGGTATTCGGCTTGTCTGATTGAATCAGTGTCAATCCTGGAATGAATTGTTCACGATACTTTGGTTGCACTCCATTTCCAGGATGATGTTTATTTACAGTTTTGTGGCCTTACACACATTCTTCTTTAAGTTGACATTTTCCCCGCTTGTTTGCTTTAGCAAACAGTGCCATGTCTGCATTGAACACTGGTCAGCTTTTCCTTTTTATTTCCCTTTCAGACCACTCATCCCGCCTCACTGCCTTCCCAAGTCTTACCACCCTTTGAATTGGAAAGCTCATGCCTAAACCAAACAGCCAATTCACCACCCATACAAACACACAAGCAAACAAGCAAGCAAGCAAACAAACAAACAATGCAAATCTATATTGAATACAATGGGAGGTAGAACAGAGCAAGACAAAACTAAACAAAAGTAAACTAAACAAATGTGCTAGGAGTACATATAGAATGGGTGGTTTGTTAGTCATCTCACAGCCAAGCATAAGGCATTGGAAAGAAGAGCAACAGTTCTTAGTCCCAAGGAAGAAGTCTTCATAACTCCTTCCTGGTTCAGTGTCCTGAGATGTGTAGCCTATACCTGGTGACTCATGAGATTTCCTGGAGTCTGATGGAGCCAGTCCAATTGTGTGTTCTGTCAGTTGGGCTTTTCATTAGGCCTCCTTGTTGTTTTAGGAGTCCCTGGTGATCTTGCCCTCTGCCCTTTAAGCAGAATCCCATTCTGAGAGCCCATTTCCTCGTCTCAGGGCCCTCAGGTAGGCACTCCATATGGAAAACCCACGTGCATTTCCTCCTTCTAGTAAGCAAGATGCTTTGCATCGAAATCAGCCACTGTAATAGGGGTTTTGATGCATATACTTTTTGGGCTGTCTACATTCTCAATTTTGGATTGCGGGTGTCTTCTGGATAGGAGCTTCCAGGCTGGGACTCAGAGAATATCCAGCAGATCCTCATATTCTTCTTGAGAGAGAGGCAGCTCAGGTGTTGCATCCATTTGCTGCCCTGCACCTTAAAGATGTACAGGGCCTGGTGAGTGCGTCTCCACACGAAATTCCAGCAGCAGTTGATCCAGGAAGAGTTCCAGGGGGTCCGTTTTGCATCCCTGAGTGAGAGCCTGTTCTTGGCCTTGTCCTTCAGGCTGTACCCATTGTGGTAGCTGAGACTCTCTGGAGAAATTGGTTGGGTCGCTATAACTCGAGGATTCCTTGGAAACACAGTCCGTGGCAGCCAGTTGCAAGATGGTTTCCTGGACACCCTCGTGCTCCTTGCCACCAGAATTTCCATCCAGATCCACAGGGAATGGCTGTCACCCTCCACTTGGTCTTTTTCCAGCAGTTCATCAAGGAGGATTTTTAGAGGTCCTGCCTCGTATGCTTGAGTCGCTGTCTGTGATGTGCCACTTGGGGTTGCTGGGACTCTTTGTGGAAGTGGGGCTGGTCACTGGAGCTCGAGTTCTCCATGCCCACACCTCCTGAGATAGCCATCGATAACAGGTTGTCCTGTGCTGCTTCATCCCTGCCACTGAGACCTCCAGTTGCCACATCCTGCACTTGTGAAGCAGGCACATCTTGATCTGGAGCGCGGGCTTGCCGCGCTCTTCTGTTCTGAAATCATATGTGGATAGTGTCGTCAGACAAACCTGTCCTCTGGCCCAGCTGCTCCCTGGTAGCAAAGCCTGGCAATGGATACCTCTCAAAGGCTTGCACTAGGATACTGCGCTGTTGCAAGGTGAGTCGAGTGCGAGGCCTTCTGCTGTCCGAGGGCATGCTGCTACCTTGTGACCTGGAGCCAAACCCTTCCTCGAGCTGTTGGGAGGCTAGCAGAATGGAGCCTCTGCTGGACCGCTTTGGGCCGTGCCTCACCACTCCAGTGCGACTTCTTTGGTTCTGAAACCACACTCGGATGCGGGACGCAGGGAGCTGTATTTGCCTGGCCAGTTCCTGCCTGTCCCAGAAGCTCTGGTATTGGTTCTTGCTGAAAGCTGATAGCAGGGCCTTCTTTTTCCAGGCCTGCCAAACCGTCTTCCTGCGCCGGGATTCCCGCAGCACACAGCTGCTATCCACATTGCTTCCAGCTTCCATGCTCCTAAGGATTCGATGCCAGGAGTCCTCAAGCTGGAGAATATAATCAGGACTGCTCCAGAGCAAGCGCAAGCTTCAGGAAATGCCAGCCTTAGGGCTGGGACTCCTGCCCTTCAATACCTCTCTCTCTGCTCCCGGAGCTCCGCCCACTCGAAAGGAGCCGTGGGCTCCTGTTGTCCTCCTTGAATCAAGGTCATGCCAGGAAGCTCTACACCTGCCATGCCTCCCACCTGGGAACGGGAGACCCGGAACAAGACCTCAAGAAACCTATCAGACTCAGCAAAGTCTCTCCCAAAGTCTCGAAGTTCCTTGCATGCCATTCTGGACCCAGAACAAGGAAGCACAAAAAATGTCCTAGGAATCAACCATCCTGCAGACAGATCGTCCAAGGCCGGAGCACCATAGGTCCTTCCTGGCTTTGGGCAGAGTATCCAGGAAATCGTGGAGGTGGTAAGCCGGCTTCAGAAGAGGAAGGCAGAGTGGACTGTGCCTTAGGTGGTATCACTAGCCAAGTTGAATCCATGCTGATCTCATCACATCTGGATCCACACAGGTTGGAAAGAGAAGACACCCAACTGAGGATCCCAACCACATGTTCTAAGACCCAAGGACATCACTTCCAGGGGTCATGCAAGTCATGGCACTTCCTTCGTGCTTGTAGGGCTAGGTGGTAGTTGGGACCAACAGAACAATATTGAACCGAGAGAAGAGAATAGCACATGCAGAAAGAAAGTCTTTTACACAGGCAAATAGGACGAAAACCACAATAGTTCATGTAGAGATACGGGAATGCGTATTCATGTATTTCCTGTTAGACCAGTTGAGCCAGATTTTCAGGAATTCTCACAATTAACATGTTCCATAAAAACACAGGCGCAAACACACACACACACACACACACACACACACAAACAGACACACATATACACACAAATAACACAAATAGAAATAGCACACACACACAACAAAGCACACACACAAGCACACACAAACACACACACATACACACACAGAGGTAACACAAATACAAATAACACACACACAAAACAAGCACACACACAGACACTCACACATGCACATGCAAACACACACAAATAACACAAATACAAATAACACACACATACACACACACACTCACACACACACACACACAAGCATACACAAAAACCGGGCCAGCAACTCTGACTTGTGAATGTGGAACAAAAGACCCAAAACCTGTGCTGAAAGACCTGTATAAGCCGTATGCTCCTTGAGGCAATGTGGTTGCATGCACCCAAGGACAACTGCCTACCTCTAGGCAATTGCAGTCTTCAGGTGGGTTCAGAGGGACCTCACATTAGGGAATGCAGGGCCGTGCTAGGCTTGGGAAACTCAAGGATAAAAGACGGATACCTGAGAGTGTGGGAGACACCTCACTGTGGGAGGAGGAAGGTATTCGGCTTGTCTGATTGAATCAGTGTCAATCCTGGAATGAATTGTTCACGATACTTTGGTTGCACTCCATTTCCAGGGTGATGTTCATTTACAGTTTTGTGGCCTTACACACATTCTTCTTTAAGTTGACATTTTCCCCGCTTGTTTGCTTTAGCAAACAGTGCCATGTCTGCATTGAACACTGGTCAGCTTTTCCTTTTTATTTCCCTTTCAGACCTCTCATCCCGCCTCACTGCCTTCCCAAGTCTTACCACACTTTGAATTGGAAAGCTCATGCCTAAACCAAACAGCCAATTCACCACCCATACAAACACACAAGCAAACAAGCAAGCAAGCAAACAAACAAACAATGCAAATCTTTATTGAATACAATGGGAGGTAGAACAGAGCAAGACAAAACTAAACAAAAGTAAATTAAACAAATGTGCTAGGAGTACATATAGAATGGGTGGTTTGTTAGTCATCTCACAGCCAAGCATAAGGCATTGGAAAGAAGAGCAACAGTTCTTAGTCCCAAGGAAGAAGTCTTCATAACTCCTTCCTGGTTCAGTGTCCTGAGATGTGTAGCCTATACCTGGTGACTCATGAGATTTCCTGGAGTCTGATGGAGCCAGTCCAATTGTGTGTTCTGTCAGTTGGGCTTTTCATTAGGCCTCCTTGTTGTTTTAGGAGTCCCTGGTGATCTTGCCCTCTGCCCTTTAAGCAGAATCCCATTCTGAGAGCCCATTTCCTCGTCTCAGGGCCCTCAGGTAGGCACTCCATATGGAAAACCCACGTGCATTTCCTCCTTCTAGTAAGCAAGATGCTTTGCATCGAAATCAGCCACTGTAATAGGGGTTTTGATGCATATACTTTTTGGGCTGTCTACATTCTCAATTTTGGATTGCGGGTGTCTTCTGGATAGGAGCTTCCAGGCTGGGACTCAGAGAATATCCAGCAGATCCTCATATTCTTCTTGAGAGAGAGGCAGCTCAGGTGTTGCATCCATTTGCTGCCCTGCACCTTAAAGATGTACAGGGCCTGGTGAGTGCGTCTCCACACGAAATTCCAGCAGCAGTTGATCCAGGAAGAGTTCCAGGGGGTCCGTTTTGCATCCCTGAGTGAGAGCCTGTTCTTGGCCTTGTCCTTCAGGCTGTACCCATTGTGGTAGCTGAGACTCTCTGGAGAAATTGGTTGGGTCGCTATAACTCGAGGATTCCTTGGAAACACAGTCCGTGGCAGCCAGTTGCAAGATGGTTTCCTGGACACCCTCGTGCTCCTTGCCACCAGAATTTCCATCCAGATCCACAGGGAATGGCTGTCACCCTCCACTTGGTCTTTTTCCAGCAGTTCATCAAGGAGGATTTTTAGAGGTCCTGCCTCGTATGCTTGAGTCGCTGTCTGTGATGTGCCACTTGGGGTTGCTGGGACTCTTTGTGGAAGTGGGGCTGGTCACTGGAGCTCGAGTTCTCCATGCCCACACCTCCTGAGATAGCCATCGATAACAGGTTGTCCTGTGCTGCTTCATCCCTGCCACTGAGACCTCCAGTTGCCACATCCTGCACTTGTGAAGCAGGCACATCTTGATCTGGAGCACGGGCTTGCCGCGCTCTTCTGTTCTGAAATCATATGTGGATAGTGTCGTCAGACAAACCTGTCCTCTGGCCCAGCTGCTCCCTGGTAGCAAAGCCTGGCAATGGATTCCTCTCAAAGGCTTGCACTAGGATACTGCGCTGTTGCAAGGTGAGTCGAGTGCGAGGCCTTCTGCTGTCCGAGGGCATGCTGCTACCTTGTGACCTGGAGCCAAACCCTTCCTCGAGCTGTTGGGAGGCTAGCAGAATGGAGCCTCTGCTGGACCGCTTTGGGCCGTGCCTCACCACTCCAGTGCGACTTCTTTGGTTCTGAAACCACACTCGGATGCGGGACGCAGGGAGCTGTATTTGCCTGGCCAGTTCCTGCCTGTCCCAGAAGCTCTGGTATTGGTTCTTGCTGAAAGCTGATAGCAGGGCCTTCTTTTTCCAGGCCTGCCAAACCGTCTTCCTGCGCCGGGATTCCCGCAGCACACAGCTGCTATCCACATTGCTTCCAGCTTCCATGCTCCTAAGGATTCGATGCCAGGAGTCCTCAAGCTGGAGAATATAATCAGGACCGCTCCAGAGCAAGCGCAAGCTTCAGGAAATGCCAGCCTTAGGGCTGGGACTCCTGCCCTTCAATACCTCTCTCTCTGCTCCCGGAGCTCCGCCCACTCGAAAGGAGCCGTGGGCTCCTGTTGTCCTCCTTGAATCAAGGTCATGCCAGGAAGCTCTACACCTGCCATGCCTCCCACCTGGGAACGGGAGACCCGGAACAAGACCTCAAGAAACCTATCAGACTCAGCAAAGTCTCTCCCAAAGTCTCGAAGTTCCTTGCATGCCATTCTGGACCCAGAACAAGGAAGCACAAAAAATGTCCTAGGAATCAACCATCCTGCAGACAGATCGTCCAAGGCCGGAGCACCATAGGTCCTTCCTGGCTTTGGGCAGAGTATCCAGGAAATCGTGGAGGTGGTAAGCCGGCTTCAGAAGAGGAAGGCAGAGTGGACTGTGCCTTAGGTGGTATCACTAGCCAAGTTGAATCCATGCTGATCTCATCACATCTGGATCCACACAGGTTGGAAAGAGAAGACACCCAACTGAGGATCCCAACCACATGTTCTAAGACCCAAGGACATCACTTCCAGGGGTCATGCAAGTCATGGCACTTCCTTCATGCTTGTAGGGCTAGGTGGTAGTTGGGACCAACAGAACAATATTGAACCGAGAGAAGAGAATAGCACATGCAGAAAGAAAGTCTTTTACACAGGCAAATAGGACGAAAACCACAATAGTTCATGTAGAGATACGGGAATGCGTATTCATGTATTTCCTGTTAGACCAGTTGAGCCAGATTTTCAGGAATTCTCACAATTAACATGTTCCATAAAAACACAGGCGCAAACACACACACACACACACACACACACAAACAGACACACATATACACACAAATAACACAAATAGAAATAGCACACACACACAACAAAGCACACACACAAGCACACACAAACACACACACATACACACACAGAGGTAACACAAATACAAATAACACACACACAAAACAAGCACACACACAGACACTCACACATGCACATGCAAACACACACAAATAACACAAATACAAATAACACACACATACACACACACACTCACACACACACACACACAAGCATACACAAAAACCGGGCCAGCAACTCTGACTTGTGAATGTGGAACAAAAGACCCAAAACCTGTGCTGAAAGACCTGTATAAGCCGTATGCTCCTTGAGGCAATGTGGTTGCATGCACCCAAGGACAACTGCCTACCTCTAGGCAATTGCAGTCTTCAGGTGGGTTCAGAGGGACCTCACATTAGGGAATGCAGGGCCGTGCTAGGCTTGGGAAACTCAAGGATAAAAGACGGATACCTGAGAGTGTGGGAGACACCTCACTGTGGGAGGAGGAAGGTATTCGGCTTGTCTGATTGAATCAGTGTCAATCCTGGAATGAATTGTTCACGATACTTTGGTTGCACTCCATTTCCAGGGTGATGTTCATTTACAGTTTTGTGGCCTTACACACATTCTTCTTTAAGTTGACATTTTCCCCGCTTGTTTGCTTTAGCAAACAGTGCCATGTCTGCATTGAACACTGGTCAGCTTTTCCTTTTTATTTCCCTTTCAGACCTCTCATCCCGCCTCACTGCCTTCCCAAGTCTTACCACCCTTTGAATTGGAAAGCTCATGCCTAAACCAAACAGCCAATTCACCACCCATACAAACACACAAGCAAACAAGCAAGCAAGCAAACAAACAAACAATGCAAATCTTTATTGAATACAATGGGAGGTAGAACAGAGCAAGACAAAACTAAACAAAAGTAAATTAAACAAATGTGCTAGGAGTACATATAGAATGGGTGGTTTGTTATTCATCTCACAGCCAAGCATAAGGCAATGGTAAGAAGAGCAACAGTTCTTAGTCCCAAGGAAGAAGTCTTCATAACTCCTTCCTGGTTCAGTGTCCTGAGATGTGTAGCCTATACCTGGTGACCCATGAGATTTCCTAGAGTCTGACGGAGCCAGTCCAATTGTGTGTTCTGTCAGTTGGGCTTTTCATTAGGTCTCCTTGTTGTTTTAGGAGTCCCTGGTGATCTTGCCCTCTGCCCTTTAAGCAGAATCCCATTCTGAGAGCCCATTTCCTCGTCTCAGGGCCCTCAGGTAGGCACTCCATATGGAAAACCCACGTGCATTTCCTCCTTCTAGTAAGCAAGATGCTTTGCATCGAAATCAGCCACTGTAATAGGGGTTTTGATGCATATACTTTTTGGGCTGTCTACATTCTCAATTTTGGATTGCGGGTGTCTTCTGGATAGGAGCTTCCAGGCTGGGACTCAGAGAATATCCAGCAGATCCTCATATTCTTCTTGAGAGAGAGGCAGCTCAGGTGTTGCATCCATTTGCTGCCCTGCAACTTAAAGATGTACAGGGCCTGGTGAGTGCATCTCCACACGAACTTCCAGCAGCAGTTGATCCAGGAAGAGTTCCAGGGGGCCCGTCTTGCATCCCTGAGTGAGAGCCTGTTCTTGGCCTTGTCCTTCAGGCTGTACCCATTGTGGTAGCTGAGACTCTCTGGAGAAATTGGTTGGGTCGCTATAACTCGAGGATTCCTTGGAAACACAGTCCGTGGCAGCCAGTTGCAAGATGGTTTCCTGGACACCCTCGTGCTCCTTGCCACCAGAATTTCCATCCAGATCCACAGGGAATGGCTGTCACCCTCCACTTGGTCTTTTTCCAGCAGTTCATCAAGGAGGATTTTTAGAGGTCCTGCCTCGTATGCTTGAGTCGCTGTCTGTGATGTGCCACTTGGGGTTGCTGGGACTCTTTGTGGAAGTGGGGCTGGTCGCTGGAGCTCGAGTTCTCCATGCCCACACCTCCTGAGATAGCCATCGATAACAGGTTGTCCTGTGCTGCTTCATCCCTGCCACTGAGACCTCCAGTTGCCACATCCTGCACTTGTGAAGCAGGCACATCTTGATCTGGAGCGCGGGCTTGCCGCGCTCTTCTGTTCTGAAATCATATGTGGATAGTGTCCTCAGACAAACCTGTCCTCTGGCCCAGCTGCTCCCTGGTAGCAAAGCCTGGCAATGGATTCCTCTCAAAGGCTTGCACTAGGATACTGCGCTGTTGCAAGGTGAGTCGAGTGCGAGGCCTTCTGCTGTCCGAGGGCATGCTGCTACCTTGTGACCTGGAGCCAAACCCTTCCTCGAGCTGTTGGGAGGCTAGCGGAATGGAGCCTCTGCTGGACCGCTTTGGGCCGTGCCTCACCTCTCCAGTGCGAATTCTTTGGTTCTGAAACCACACTCGGATGCGGGACGCAGGGAGCTGTATTTGCCTGGCCAGTTCCTGCCTGTCCCAGAAGCTCGGGTACTGGTTCTTGCTGAAAGCTGATAGCAGGGCCTTCTTTTGCCAGGCCTGCCAAACCGTCTACCTGCGCCGGGATTCTCGCAGCACACAGCTGCTATCCACATTGCTTCCAGCTTCCATGCTCCTAAGGATTCGATGCCAGGAGTCCTCATGCTGGAGAATATAGTCAGGACCGCTCCAGAGGAAGCGCAAGCTTGAGCAAATGCCAGCCTTAGGGCTGGGACCCCTGCCCTTAAATACCTCTCTCTCTGCTCCCAGAGCTCCGCCCACTCGAAAGGAGCCGTGGGCTACAGTCGTCCTCCTTGAATCAAGGTCATGCCAGGAAGCTCTACACCTGCCACGCCTCCCACCTGAGAACAGGAGACCCGGAACAAGACCCAAGAAACTATCAGACTCAGCAAAATCTCTCCCAAAGTCTCTAAGTTCCTTGCATGCAATTCTGGACCCAGAACAAGGAAGCACAAAAAATGTCCTGGAATCAACCATCCAGCAGACAGATCGTCCAAGGCCGGAGCACCATAGGTCCTTCCTGGCTTTGGGCAGAGTATGCAGGAAATCGTGGAGGTGGTAAGCCGGCTTCAGAAGAGGAAGGCAGAGTGGACTGTGCCTTAGGTGGTATCACTAGCCAAGTTGAATCCATGCTAATCTCATCCCATCTGGATCCACACAGGTTGGAAAGAGAAGACACCAAACTGAGGATCCCAACCACATGTTCTAAGACCCAAGGACATCCCTTCCAGGAGTCATGCAAGTCATGGCACTTCCTTCCTGCTTGTAGGGCTAGGTGGTAGTTGGGAGCAACACAACAATATTGAACCGAGGGAAGAGAATAGCACATGCAGAAAGAAAGTCTTTTACACAGGCAAATAGGACGAAAACCACAATAGTTCATGTAGAGATACGGGAATGCGTATTCATGTATTACCTGTCAGATTCAGTTGGGCCAGATTTTCAGGAATTCTCACAATTAACATGTTCCATAAAAACACAGGCGCAAACACACACACACACACACACACAAACAGACACACATATACACACAAATAACACAAATAGAAATAGCACAAACACACAACAAAGCACACACACAGGCACACACAAACACACACACATACACACACAGAGATAACACAAATACAAATAACACACACACAAAACAAGCACACACACACAGACACTCACACATGCACATGCAAACACACACAAATAACACAAATACAAAGCACACACATACACACACACACTCACACACACACACACACACACACACACAAGCATACACAAAAACCGGGCCAGCAAGTCTGACTTGTGAATGTGGAACAAAAGACCCAAAACCTGTGCTGAAAGACCTGTATAAGCCCTATGCTCCTTGAGGCAATGTGGCTGCATGCACCCAAGGACAACTGCCTACCTCTAGGCAATTGCAGTCTTCAGGTGGGTTCAGAGGGACCTCACATTAGGGAATGCAGGGCCGTGCTAGGCTTGGGAAACTCAAGGATAAAAGACGGATACCTGATAGTGTGGGAGACACCTCACTGTGGGAGGAGGAAGGTATTCGGCTTGTCTGATTGAATCAGTGTCAATCCTGGAATGAATTGTTCACGATACTTTGGTTGCACTCCATTTCCAGGGTGATGTTCATTTACAGTTTTGTGGCCTTACACACATTCTTCTTTAAGTTGACATTTTCCCCGCTTGTTTGCTTTAGCAAACAGTGCCATGTCTGCATTGAACACTGGTGAGCTTTTCCTTTTTATTTCCCTTTCAGACCTCTCATCCCGCCTCACTGCCTTCCCAAGTCTTACCACCCTTTGAATTGGAAAGCTCATGCCTAAACCAAACAGCCAATTCACCACCCATACAAACACACAAGCAAACAAGCAAGCAAGCAAAGAAACAAACAATGCAAATCTTTATTGAATACAATGGGAGGTAGAACAGAGCAAGACAAAACTAAACAAAAGTAAATTAAACAAATGTGCTAGGAGTACATATAGAATGGGTGGTTTGTTATTCATCTCACAGCCAAGCATAAGGCATTGGTAAGAAGAGCAACAGTTCTTAGTCCCAAGGAAGAAGTCTTCATAACTCCTTCCTGGTTCAGTGTCCTGAGATGTGTAGCCTATACCTGGTGACCCATGAGATTTCCTGTAGTCTGATGGAGCCAGTCCAATTGTGTGTTCTGTCAGTTGGGCTTTTCATTAGGCCTCCTTGTTGTTTTAGGAGTCCCTGGTGATCTTGCCCTCTGCCCTTTAAGCAGAATCCCATTCTGAGAGCCCATTTCCTCGTCTCAGGGCCCTAAGGTAGGCACTCCATATGGAAAACCCACGTGCATTTCCTCTTTCTAGTAAGCAAGATGCTTTGCATCGAAATCAGCCACTGTAATAGGGGTTTTGATGCATATACTTTTTGGGCTGTCTACATTCTCAAGTGTGGATTGCGGGTGTCTTCTGGATAGGAGCTTCCAGGCTGGGACTCAGAGAATATCCAGCAGATCCTCATATTCTTCTTGAGAGAGAGGCAGCTCAGGTGTTGCATCCATTTGCTGAACTGCACCTTCCAGATGTGCAGGGCCTGGGGAGAGCGTCTCCACTCGAACATCCATCAGCAGTTGATCCAGGAAGAGTTCCAGGGGGCCCGTGTTGCATCCCTGAGTGAGAGCCTGTTCTTGGCCTTGTCCTTCAGGCTGTACCCATTGTGGTAGCTGAGACTCTCTGGAGAAATTGGTTGGGTCGCTATAACTCGAGGATTCCTTGGAAACACAGTCCGTGGCAGCAAGTTGCAAGATGGTTTCCTGGACACCCTCGTGCTCCTTGCCACCAGAATTTCCATCCAGATCCACAGGGAATGGCTGTAACCCTCCACTTGGTCTTTTTCCAGCAGTTCATCAAGGAGGATTTTTAGAGGTCCTGCCTCGTATGCTTGAGTCGCTGTCTGTGATGTGCCACTTGGGGTTGCTGGGACTCTTTGTGGAAGTGGGGCTGGTCGCTGGAGCTCGAGTTCTCCATGCCCACACCTCCTGAGATAGCCATCGATAACAGGTTGTCCTGTGCTGCTTCATCCCTGCCACTGAGACCTCCAGTTGCCACATCCTGCACTCGTGAAGCAGGCACATCTTGATCTGGAGCGCGGGCTTGCCGCGCTCTTCTGTTCTGAAATCATATGTGGATCGTGTCCTCAGACAAACCTGTCCTCAGGCCCAGCTGCTCCCTGGTAGCAAAGCCTGGCAATGGATTCCTCTCAAAGGCTTGCACTAGAATACTGCGCTGTTGCAAGGTGAGTCGAGTGCGAGGCCTTCTGCTGTCCGAGGGCATGCTGCTTCCTTGTGACCTGGAGCCAAACCCTTCCTCGAGCTGTTGGGAGGCTAGCGGAATGGAGCCTCTGCTGGACTGCTTTGGGCCGTGCCTCACCTCTCCAGTGCGACTTCTTCGGTTCTGAAACCACACTCGGATGCGGGACGCAGGGAGCTGTATTTCCCTGGCCAGTTCCTGCCTGTCCCAGAAGCTCGGGTATTGGTTCTTGCTGAAAGCTGATAGCAGGACCTTCTTTTGCCAGGCCTGCCAAACCGTCTTCCTGCGCCGGGATTCCTGCAGCACACAGCTGCTATCCACATTGCTTCCAGCTTCCATGCTCCTAAGGATTCGATGCCAGGAGTCCTCATGCTGGAGAATATAGTCAGGACCGCTCCAGAGCAAGCGCAAGCTTCAGCAAATGCCAGCCGTAGGGCTGGGACCCCTGCCCTTAAATACCTCTCTCTCTGCTCCCGGAGCTCCGCCCACTCGAAAGGAGCCGTGGGCTTCAGTCGTACTCCAGACCCTTGAATCAAGGTCATGCCAGGAAGCTCTACACCTGCCACGCCTCCCACCTGAGAACGGGAGACCCGGAACAAGACCTCAAGATTACTATCAGACTCAGCATAGTATCTCCCAAAGTCTCCCAGTCCCTTGCATGCCATTCTGGACACAGAACAAGGAAGCACAAAAAATGTCCTAGGAATCAACCATCCAGCAGACAGATCGTCCAAGGCCCGAGCAACATAGGTCCTTCCTGGCTTTGGGCAGAGTATCCAGGAAATCGTGGAGGTGGTAAGCCGGCTTCAGAAGAGGAAGGCAGAGTGGAGTGTGCCTTAGGTGGTATCACTAGCCAAGTTGAATCGGTGCTGATCTCATCCCATCTGGATCCACACAGGTTGGAAAGAGAAGACCCCCCAACTGAGGATCCAACCACATGTTCTAAGACCCAAGGACATCACTTCCAGGGGTCATGCAAGTCATGGCACTTCCTTCCTGCTTGTAGGGCTAGGTGGTAGTTGGGAGCAACAGAACAATATTGAACCGAGAGAAGAGAATAGCACATGCAGAAAGAAAGTCTTTTACACAGGCAAATAGGACGAAAACCACAATAGTTCATGTAGAGATACGGGAATGCGTATTCATGTAATTCCTATCAGACCAGTTGAGCCAGATTTTCTGGAATTCTCACAATTAACATGGTCCATGCAAAAACAGGCACAAACACACACAGATACACAGACACACACAACACACACACACGCAAACACACACACATACCCATATAAATAACACAAATAGAAATACCACACACACAACAAAGCACACACACAGACACACACAAACATACACACATACACACACACAAATAACACAAATACAAATAATACACACATAACACAAGCACACACACACAGACACTCACACACTCACATGCAAACACACACCACACATATAACACAAATACAAATAACACACACAACACAAGCACACACACACAGACACTCACACACGCACATGCAAACACACACCACACATATAACACAAATCAAATAACACACACATACACACACACACTCACACACACACACACATACACACACACACAAGCATACACAAAAACCCGGCCAGCAAGTCTGACCTGTGAATGTGGAACAAAAGACCCAAAACTTGTGCTGAAAGAACTGTATAAGCCCTATACTCCTTGAGGAAATGTGGCTGCATGCACCCAAGGCCAACTGCCTACCTCTAGGCAATTTGAGTCTTCAGGTGGGTTCAGAGGGACCTCACATTAGGGAATGCAGGGCCGTGCTAGGCTTGGGAAACTTAAGGTTAAAAGACGGAAACGGGAGTGTGTGGGAAACACCTCACTGTGGGAGGAGGAAGGTATTCGGCTTGTCTGATTGAATCAGTGTCAATCCTGGAATGAATTGTTCATGATACTTTGGTTGCACTCCATTTCCAGGATGATGTTTATTTACAGATTTGTGGCCTTACATACATTCTTCTTTAAGTTGACGTTTTCCCCGCTTGTTTGCTTTAGCTAACACTGCCATGTCTGCATTGAACACTGATCAGCTTTCCTTGTTATTTCCCTTTCAGACCTCTCATCCCGCCTCACTGCCTTCCCAAGTCTTACCACCCTTTGAATTGGAAAGCTCATGCCTAAACCAAACAGCCTATTCAAACACCCATAGAAACACACAAGAACACAAGCAAGAAAAACAAACAAACAAACAATGCAAATCTTTATTGAATACAATGGGAAGTAGAACAGAGCAAGACAAAACAAAACGAAAGTAAACTAAACAAATGTGCTAGGAGTACATGTAGAATGGGTGGTTTGTTAGTCATCTCACAGCTGAGCATAAGGCATTGGTAAGAAGAGCAGCAGTTCTTAGTCCCAAGGAAGATGTCTTCATAACTCCTTCTTGGTTTAGTGTCCTGAGATGTGTAGCCTATACCTGGTGACCCATGAGATTTCCTGGAGTCTGATGGAGCCAGTCCAATGGTGTGTTCTGTCAGTTGTGCTTTTCATTAGGCCTCCTTGTTGTTTTAGGAGTCCCTGGTGATCTTGCCCTCTGCCGCTTCAGCAGAATCCCATTCTGAGAGCCCATTTCCTCGACTCAGGGCCCTCAGGTAGGCACTCCACATGGAAAACCCACGTGCATTTCCTCCTTCTAGTAAGCAAGATGCTTTGCATCGAAATCAGCCACTGTAATAGGGGTTTTGATGCATATACTTTTTGGGCTGTCTACATTCTCAAGTGTGGATTGCAGGTGTATTCTAGATAGGAGCTTCCAGGCTGTGACTCAGAGAATATCCAGCAGAGCCTCATATTCTTCTTGAGAGAGGGGCAGCTCAGGTGTTGCATCCATTTGCTGCCCTGCACCTTCCAGATGTACAGGACCTGGGGAGTGCGTCTCCACTCGAAATTCCATCAGCAGTTGATCCAGGAAGAGTTCCAGGGGGCCCGTATTGCATCCCTGAGTGAGAGCCTGTTCTTGGCATTGTCCTTCAGGCTGTGCCCATTGTGGTAGCTGAGGCTCTCTGAAGAAATTGGTTGGGCCGCTATAACTCGTGATTCCTTGGAAACACAGTCGGTGGCAGCCAGTTGCAAGATGGTTTCCTGGACACCCTCGTGCTCCCTGCCACCAGAATTTCCATCCAGATCCACAGGGAATGGCATGTCACCCTCCACTTGGTCTTCTTCCAGCAGTTTATCAAGGAGGAGTTCCAGAGGTCCTGCCTCGTATGCTTGAGTCGCTGTCTGTGATTGGCCTCGTCCTTCCGGCAGTGCCAATTGGGGTTGCAGGGACTCTTCGTGGAAGTGGGGCTGGTCGCTGGAGCTCGAGTTCTCCATGCCAACACCTCCTGCAGCAGCCATCGGTAACAGGTTGTCCTGTGCTGCCTCATCCCTGCCACTGAGACCTCCAGTTGCCACATCCTGCTCTCGTGAAGCAGGCACATCTTGATCTGGAGGGCGGGCTTGCCGCGCTCTTCTGTTCTGAAACCATATGTGGATCATGTCCTCAGACAAACCTGTCCTCTGGCCCAGCTGCTCCCTGGTAGCAAAGCCTGGCAACGGGTTCCTCTCAAAGGCTTGCACTAAGATCCTGCACTGTTGCAAGGTGAGTCGAGTGCGAGGCCTTCTGCTGTCCGAGGGCATGCTGCTACCTTGTGACCTGGAGCCAAACCCTTCCTCGAGATGTTGGGAGGCTAGCGGAATGGAGCCTGTACTGGACCGCTTTGGGTCGTGCCTCACCTCTCCAGTGCGACTTCTTTGGTTCTGAAACCACACTCGGATGTGGGACGCAGGGAGCTGTATTTGCCTGGCCAGTTCCTGCCTGTCCCAGAAGCTCGGGTATTGGTTCTTGCTGAAAGCTGATAGCAGGGCCTTCTTTTGCCAGGCCTGCCAAACCGTCTTCCTGCGCCGGGATTCCCGCAGCACACAGCTGCTATCCACATTGCTTCCAGCTTCCATGCTCCTAAGGATTCGATGCCAGGAGTCCTCAAGCTGGAGAATATAGTCAGGACCCCTCCAGAGCAAGCGCAAGCTTCATCAAATGGCAGCCGTAGGGCTGGGACACCTGCCCTTAAATACCTCTGCCTCTGCTCCCAGAGCTCTGCCCACTCGAAAGGAGCGGTGGGCTACTGCAGACCCTTGAATCAAGGTCATGCCACGACGCTTTACACCTGCCATGCCTCCCATCTGAGAACAGGAGACCCGGAACAAGACCTCAAGAAACCTATCAGACTCAGCAAAGTATCTCCCAAAGTCTTCCAGTCCCTTGCATGCCATTCTGGACACAGAACAAGGAAGCACAAAAAATTTCCGAGGAATCAACCATCCAGCAGACAGATCGTCCAAGGAGGGAGCACCATAGGTCCTTCCTGGCTTTGGACAGAGTATCCAGGAAATCGTGGAGGTAGTAAGCAGGCTTCAGAAGAGGAAGGCAGAGTGGAGTGTGCCTTAGGTGGTATCACTAGCCAAGTGGAATCCGTGCTGATCTCATCCCATCTGGATCCACACAGGTTGGAAAGAGAAGACCCCCCAACTGAGGATCCCAACCACTTGTCCTGAGACCCAAGGACATCACTTCCAGGAGTCATGCAAGTCATGGCACTTCTTTCATCCTTGTAGGGCTAGGTGGTAGTTGGGAGCAACAGAACTCTAGTAAACCGAGAGAAGAGAATAGCCCATGCAGACAGAAAGTCTTTTACACAGGCAAATAGGCCAAAACCCACAATAGTTCAGGTAGAGATTCGGGAATGCGCATTCATGCATTTCCTGTCAGAAGAGTTGGGCCAGATTTTCAGGAATTCTCACCATTAACATGTTCCATGCAAATACAGGCGCAAACACACACACACACTCACACACACTCACACACACACACACACACGCAAACACTTACACATACACATACAAATAACACAAATAGAAATAGCACACACACACAACAAAACACACACACACGCACACACAAACACACACACATACACACACAAATAACACAAATACAAATAACACACACACAACACAAGCACACACACACAGACACTCACACACTCACATGCAAACACAAACCACACATATAACACAAATACAAATAACACACACAACACAAGCACACACACACAGACACTCACAGACGCACATGCAAACACACATCACACATATGACACAAATACAAATAATACACACACATACACACACACACACACACACACACACACATACACACACACAAGCATACACAAAAACCTGGCCAGCAAGTCTGACCTGTGAATGTGGAACAAAAGACCCAAAACCTGTGCTGAAAGAACTGTATAAGCCCTATGCTCCTTGAGGAAATGTGGCTGCATGCACCCAAGGCCAACTGCCTACGTCTAGGCAATTGCAGTCTTCAGGTGGCTTCAGAGGAACCTCACATTAGGGAATGCAGGGCCGTGCTAGGCTTGGGAAACTCAAGGTTAAAAGACGGATAGGGGAGACTGTGGGAATTACCTCACTGTGGGAGGAGGAAGGTATTCGGCTTGTCTGATTGAATCAGTGTCAATCCTGGAATGAATTGTTTACGATATTTTGGTTGCACTCCATTTCCAGGATGATGTTTATTTACAGTTTTGTGGCCTTACACACATTCTTCTTTAAGTTGACATTTTCCCTGCTTTTTGCTTTAAAAACACTGCCATGTCTGCATTGAACACTGATCAGCTTTCCTTGTTATTTCACTTTCAGACCTCTCATGCCGCCTCACTGCCTTCCAAAGTCTTACCACCCTTTGAATGGGAAAGCTCATGCCTAAACCAAACAGCCAATTCAACCACCTTTACAAACACACAAGCAAGGAAGCAAGCAAACAAACAAACAAACAATGCAAATCTTTATTGAACGCAATGGGAAGTAGAACAAAGCAAGAAAAAGTAAAACAAAAGTAAACTAAACAAATGTGCTAGGAGTACATATAGAATGGGTAGTTTGTTAGTCATCTCACAGCTAAGCATAAGGCATTGGTAAGAAGAGCAGCAGTTCTTAGTCCCAAGTTAGAAGTCTTCATAACTCCTTCCTGGTTTAGTGTCCTGAGATGTGTAGCCTATACCTGGTGACCCATGAGATTTCCTGGAGTCTGATGGAGCCAGTCCAATGGTGTGTTCTGTCAGTTGGGCTTTTCATTAGGCCTCCTTGTTGTTTTAGGAGTCCCTGGTGATCTTGCCCTCTGCCCCTTCAGTAGAGTCCCATTCTCAGAGCTCATTTCCTCGTCTCAGGACCCTCACTAAGGCACTCCACATGGAAAACCCACGTGCATTTCCTCCTTCTAATAAGCAAGATGCCTTCCATCGAAAGCAGCCACTGTAATAGGGGTTTTGATGCATATACTTTTTGGGCTGTCTACATTCTCATGTAGATTGCGGGTGTCTTCTGGATATGAGCTTCAAGTCTGGGACTCAGAGAATATCCAGCAGAGCCTCATATTCTTCTTGAGAGAGAGGCAGCTCAGGTGTTGCATCCATTTGCTGCCCTCCACCTTACAGATGTACAGGGCCTGGGGAGTGCGTCTCCACTCGAACTTCCATCAGCAGTTGATCCAGGAAGAGTTCAAGAGGTCCCGTGTTGCATCCCTGAGTGAGAGCCTGTTCTTGGCCTTGTCCTTCAGGCTGTGCCCATTGTGGTAGCTGAGACTCTCTGGAGAAATTGGTTGGGTCGCTATAACTCGAGGATTCCTTGGAAACACAGTCCGTGGCAGCCAGTTGCAAGATGGTTTCCTGGACACCCACGTGCTCCTTGCCACGAGAATTTCCATCCAGATCCACAGGGAATGGCCTGTCACCCTCCACTTGGTCTTCTTCCAGCAGTTTATCAAGGAGGAGTTCCAGAGATCCTGGCTCGTATGCTTGAGTGGCTGTCTGTGATTGGCCTCGTCCTTCGGGCAGTGCCACTTGGGGATGCTGAGACTTTTTGTGGATGTGGGGCTGGTCGCTGGAGCTCGAGTTCTCCATGCCCACACCTCCTGCAGTAGCCATCGTTAACAGGTTGTCCTGTACTGCCTCATCCCTGCCACTGAGTCCTCCAGTTGCCACAATCTCCACTTGTGAAGGAGGCACATCTTGATCCGGAGCGAGGGCTTGCCTCGATCTTCTGTTCTGAAACCATATGTGGATCGTGTCCTCAGACAAACCTGTCCTCTGGCCCTGCTGCTCCCTGGTAGCAAAGCCTGGCAACGGGTTCCTCTCAAAGGCTTGCACTAGAATCCTGAGCTGTTGCAAGTTGAGTCGAGTGCGAGGCCTTCTGCTGTCCGAGGGCATGCTGCTACCCTGTGACCTGGAGCCAAACACTTCCTCCAGCTGTTGGGAGGCTAGCGGAATGGAGCCTCTGCTGGACCGCTTTGGGCCGTGCCTCACCTCTCCAGTGCTACTTCTTTGGTTCTGAAACCACACTCGGATGCGGGACGCAGGGAGCTGTATTTGCCTGGCCAGTTCCTGCCTGTCCCAGAAGCTCGGGTATTGGTTCTTGCTGAAAGCTGTTAGCAGGGCCTTCTTTTGCCAGGCCTGCCAAACGGTCTTCCTGCGTCGGAATTCCCGCAGCACACAGCTGCTATCCACATTGCTTCCAGCTTCCATGCTCCTAAGGATTCGATGCCAGGAGTCCTCATGCTGGAGAATATAGTCAGGACCGCTCCAGAGCAAGCGCAAGCTTCAGCAAATGCCAGCCGTAGGGCTGGGACCCCTGCCCTTAAATACCTCTGCCTCTGCTCCCGGAGCTCTGCCCACTCGTAAGGAGCTGTCGGCTATAGTCGTCCTCCAGATCCTTGAATCAAGGTCATGCCACGAACCTCTACTCCTGCAACGCCTCCCACCTGAGAATAGGAGACCCGGAACAAGACCTCAAGAAACCTATCAGACTCAGCAAACTCTCTCCCAAAGTCTCGCAGTCCCTTGCATGCCAATCTGTACACAGAACAAGGAAGCACAAAAAATGTCCTAGGATTCAAGCATCCAGCAGACAGATGGTCCAAGGACGGAGCACCATAGGTCCTTCCTGGCTTTGGGCAGAGTATCCAGGAAATCGTGGAGGTGGTAAGCCGGCTTCAGAAGAGGAAGGCAGAGTGGACTGTGCCTTAGGTGGTATACCCAGCCAAGTGGAATCCGTACTGATCTCATCCCATCTGGATCCACACAGGTTGGAAAGAGAAGACACCCAGCTGAAGATCCCAACCACTTGTCCTGAGACCCAAGGACATCACTTCCAGGGGTCATGCAAGTCATTGCACTTCGTTACAGCTTGTAGGGCTAGGTGGTAGTTGGGAGCAGTAGAACTCTATTGAACCGAGAGAAGAGAATATCACACGCAGAAAGAAAGTCTTTTACACAGGCACATAGGCGGAAAACCACAATAGTTCATGTAGAGTTTCAGGAATGCATATTCATGCATTTCCTGTCAATCTTCATCACCCAATTCTCGTCAATAGACAGATCATAGAAACAGAAACTAAACAGAGACACAGTACAACTAACCACAGTTATGAACCAAATGGCCTTAATAGATTCTTATAGAACATTTCATCTTAAAACAAAAGAATATACCTTCTTTTCAGTACCTCATGTTTCCTTCTCCAAAACTGGCCATATACTCAGTCATAAAACTGGCTTCAACAGATACAAGAAGATGGAAATAATCCCATGCATCCTATCAGATCACCATAGACTTCAATAACAGCAAAAATCACAGAGAGCACACATACACATGGAAGTTGAACAACTCTTTACTCAATGCTAACGTGGTCAAGGAAGAAATAAAGAAAGAAATTAAAGGCTTTTTAGAATGTAATGAAAATGAAGGCACAACATAACCAATCTTATGGGACACAATGAAAGCAGTGCTAAGTGGAAAACTCATAGTTCTGAGTGCTTCGAAAAAGAAACCAGAGAGAACATACACTACTATCTTAACAGCATACCTATAAGCTCTAGAACAAAAGATGCAAATACATCCAAGAGGAGTAGATCGCAGGATGTAATCAAACTCATGGTGAATTCAACCAAGTAGAAACAAAAAGATCTATACAAAGTTCTTTGTTGATTAACAAAACCAGGAACTGGTTCTTTGAGAAAATCAACAAGATAGGTAAACCCTTAGCCCGTCTAACCAGAGGGCATAGAGTATCTAAACTAGAGAAATTAGAAATGAAAAGGGAGACATACCAACAGATTCTGAGGAAATTAGTGCAAAAGCCTATATTCAGCAAAACTGGAAAATCTGGAAGAAATGGACAATTTTCTAGACAGATACCAGATTTCCAAGTTAAATCAGGATCAGATAAACCATCTAAACAGCCGCATAACTCCTAAAGAAATAGAAGCTGTTCTTAAAAGTCTCCCAAACAACAAAAGCACAGTAACAGATCAGTTTAGTGAAGAATTATATTAGACCTTCGTAGAAGACCTAGTACTAATAGTGTCCAAAGTTTTTCACAAAGTAGAAACAGAAGAAACACTACCAAATTCCTCCTATAAAGTCACAATTCAGCTTGTACCAGACCATACAAAAAAGAGAACTTCAGGCCATTGTGCCAAAAGCAAACTACAGATTCGTTGCAATCTCCATCAAAATTCCAATTCTTCATGGCGTGAGAGCAATTTGCAAATTCATATGGAATAACACAAAAGCCAGGAGAGTGAAAACTATCCTCAAAAATAAAAGAACTTCTGGTGGAATCACTATCCCTGACCTCAAGCATTATTGCAGAGCAATAGTGATAAAACCGGTATGGCAACGGTACAGAGACAGGCAGGAAGATCAATTGGATAAAATTGTAGACCCAGAAATGAATCCGCACACCTATGGTCACTTGATCTTCGAGCTAAAACCATCTAGTGGAAAAGAGATAGCATTTTCAAGTAATGGAGCTGGTTCAACTGGAGGTCTGCAGGTAGAAGAATGCAAATGGATCCATTCTTGATATTTTTTTTTGGAGCTGGGGACCGAACCCAGGGCCTTGTGCTTGCTAGGCAAGCGCTCTACCACTGAGCTAAATCCCCAACCCTTGGATCCATTCTTATTGCCTCATACAAGTGCAAGTGCAAGTGGATCAAGGACATTCACATAAAACCAGATACAGTGATACTAGTAAAAGAGAAAGTGGGGGAAAAGCCTAAAACACATGGGCACAGGGGAAGATTTCCTGAAGAGAACATGAATGGCTTAAGGTCAAGAATTGACAAATATGTCCCCCTAAAATTACAAAGTTTCTGGAAGGCAAAGGACACTGGCATTAGGACAAAATGGCAACCAGAAGATTGAGAAAATATCTTTACCCATGCTACATCCAATAGAGGGCTAATATCCAATATGTACATAGAACTCAAGAAGTTAGACTCCAGAAAATCACATAACCCTATTAAAAATGAGGTACCGAACTGAACAAAGAATTCTCAGCTGAGGAATATCAAATGACTGAGAAGCACCTAAGGAAATGCTCAACATCCTTAGTCAAAAGTGAAATGCAAATCAAAACAACCCAGAGATTACACCTCATGTAAGTCAGAATGACTAAGATAAAAACTCAGGTGACAACAGATGCTGGTGAGGATGTGAAGAAAGAGTAACACTCCTCCATTGTTGGTGGGATTACAAGCTGGTACAACCACTCTGGAAGTCAGTCTGGAGGTTCCTCAGAAAACTTGACATCGTAGTACCTGAGTAACCAGCTATTTCACTCCTGGGCATATAACCAAGATATGCTCCAACATATAACAAGGACACATGTTCCACTATGTTCATAGCAGCCTTATTTATAATAGCCAGAACCTGGAAAGGTCCCAGATGCCCTTCAACAAAGGAATTAATACAGAAATTGTGATATATCTACATAATGGAGTACTATTCAGCTATTAAAAACAATGACTTCATGAGATTTTTAGGTAAATGGATAGAACTAGAAAATATACTGAGTGAGGTAATCCAATCACAAAGACACATGGAATGCACTCACTGATAAATAGATATTAGCTCAAAACCTCAAATTACCCAAGATACAATCCCCAGACCACATCAAGCTCAAGAAGAAGGATGACCAAAGTTTTGATTCTTCAGTCTTTCTTAAAAGGGGGAATAAAATATTTGTAGGAGGAGATATGGGACAAAGTTTGGACTAGAGACCACAGGAATGGCCCTTCAGAGCCTGCCCCACCTGGGATTCCAACACATATACATAGCCACCAAACTCAGAAAATATTGTTGATGCCAAGAAATGCATGCTGAAAGGAGCCTGATATAGTTGTCTCCTGAGAGGCTCTATGAGAGCATGACAAATACAGGGGCAAATGTTCACAGCCAATCATTAAACTGAGAATGGGGTCCCTATTGGAGGAGTTACAGAAAGGATTGAAGGAGCTGAAAGGGTTTGCAATGCCATAAGTACAACAATACCAACCAACCAGAGATCCCAGGGCCTAACCCCCCTCCAAAGTGTACACACGAATAGATCCATGGCTCCAGCATATGTAGTAGATGATGATCTTGCTGGGTACCAAGGGGAGGAGAAGCCCTTGGTCCTGCTAAGGCTGGACACCCCCCCACCCCCAGTGTAGGGGAATGTCAGGGCAGAGAGTTGGGAAGCGGTGGGTTGTTGGGTGGGGGAACACCCTCATAGAGGAAGGTGAGAAAGGGTTGAAATAGGGGGGTTATGGATCAGAATTCAGGAAAGGGGATAACATTTAAAATATAAATAAATAATATCCAATAAAAATTAGGGTTAAGTTAGTTATGTTCAGGGTTAGTTTTGTATTAATATTTTTAATAAATCCTTTCATGGATTTGTTTCCAGTTTTAATGATTCATGTTCCCAAATAAAAAACACATATTCAGGGTTTATATTTAATATGCCTTAGGTATCACAATAGCTGGGAAACTGCCAAGCTTCCATGTTGCTAGAATCTATCTCCTACTAATAATTTGAAGTTATTACTTACTAATGTCTACGTCCCATCTTGGCTGCTTCTGGCACAGTCGAGCAGCCATCTGTGCTGCACTCTCCTGGACGCTTTTCATCGGGGCTCTATGTCTCTGTTCTGCATGTTCCTTAGGCATGGTGCCTCTCCTTTCTGTCCTCTCCCTCATGTTCCCAAACAAAGGAACCCTAAATCTTGCCACTCTCTTTCCTCCCCAGCTATTGGCTGTTGGCATCTTTATTTATGAATCAGAATTTGCAGGTTCCCATATAGCAGACCCTCTTGTGAAAAATAATTTGTTAGATCCAATTGCATTAGAAAACAAGCAGCTTCTTTTTGTCCAATTAAAAAGGCTCTTTACTCTCATATATACATTGAACACATTTATAATAATTATACAAATTGTAAGGTATGATAGAACTTATAACATCTAATCCATGATATTTGACAATTTAAATAAAATGTTCATCATCTTTTCTAACCTAAAGAGTTCATAATTTTGTACCTCAGTTATGTTTAATTTTTAACTTACATTACCATCCTTTCAAACCTGGAACACCTTCCTTAATGTTAAACAGCTTAAGTTAAATTATAGAATTAGAATTAGTCTTAAACCCCATCAAAGATCTGAGAGAATTAAATATTGGTTGAAAATGTAGGAAGTACAAAAACAAAGCTTGCAAAACTTGTACAATTTGTAGAGATAGCTGACTTCCTTGAGAGTTCCCAATATTCCTGATACCGTTGAAGCATCAGTCTTCAACCTCTGGCCCATAATGATCTGATATACCTTAAGAGAAGCAGGAATTCTGAAGGACTAGATGACCCTCTATTGGCAGAGCTTAGCATGTGTCCTTTAGTTTTTTTCTAAAACAGTATTTTGTCCAAAGATGAAATTAGGGTATTTCTTACCCAGTGGCTTGCTTGCCACAATTTAAACAACTCCACCTGGAGGTAATGTTACTCAATATCTTCTTTGCAGTCGGATGGGGGTACTGGCAGGAGGAGACATATCTCCTACTCAACAGATATGTTAATAATAAAATGTTTTTAAAAGTCATATTTTGTGGCTCTCTGATGTTTTTGAAGACTGTTCATAGATATATAGTATAACTAAATTGTTAAATATTGATTATTCTTAGCTATTTACTATATGAATAATCTTGAAAACATTTTATTGTAATTAATTCAAATTCTAATATGACCATGAGTTTATTATCTGAACATTAGCTTAATTTAATTATTCCAAATAGTTTTTAATAGCAGCTATTAGAAGGACTGGGTATAAGCTTAGTATTCTTTTTTTTTAAATTTATTTAATACTTAATAATAATTCTTTGGTTTCCCGGCAAACATCCCCCTCCCCCCTCCCCTTCCTTATGGGTGTTCCCCTCCCAAACCTCCCCCCATTGCCGCCCTCCCCCCAACAGTCTAGTTCACTGGGGGTTCATTCTTAGCAGGACACAGGGCTTCCCCTTCCACTGGTGCTCTTACTAGGATATTCATTGCTACCTATGAGGTCAGAGTCCAGGGTCAGTCCAGCTATAGTCTTTAGGTAGTGGCTCAGTCCCTGGAAGCTCTGGTTGCTTGGCATTGTTGTACATATGGGGTCTCGAGCTCCTTCAAGCTCTTCCAGTTCTTTCTCTGATTCCTTCAACGGGGGTCCTATTCTCAGTTCAGTGGTTTGCTGCTGGCATTCGCCTCTGTATTTGCTGTATTCTGGCTGTGTCTCTCAGGAGCGATCTACATCCGGCTCCTGTCAGTCTGCACTACTTTGCTTCATCCATCTTGTCGAATTGGGTGGCTGTATATGTATGGGCCACATGTGGGGCAGGCTCTGAATGGGTGTTCCTTCAGTCTCTGTTTTAATCTTTGCCTCTCTATTCCCTGCCAAGGGTATTCTTGTTCCCCTTTTAGAGAAGGAGTGAAGCATTCACATTTTGATCATCTGTCTTGAGTTTCATTTGTTCTAGGCATCAAGGGTAATTCAAGCATTTGGGCTAATAGCCACTTATCAGTGAGTGCATACCATGTATGTCTTTCTGTGATAGGGTTAGCTCACCCAGGATGATATTTTCCAGTTCCAACCATTTTCCTACGAATTACATAAAGCCGTTGTTTTTGATAGCTGAGTAATATTCCATTGTTTAGATGTACCATATTTTCTGTATCCATTCCTCTGTTGAAGGGCATCTGGGTTCTTTACAGCTTCTGGCTATTATGAATAAGGCTGAGATGAATATAGTGGAGCACGTGTCTTTTTTATATGTTGGGGCATCTTTTGGGTATATGCCCAAGAGAGGTATAGCTGGATCCTCAGGCAGTTCAATGTCCAATTTTCTGAGGAACCTCCAGACTGATTTCCAGAATGGTTGTACAAGTCTGCAATCCCACCACCAATGGAGGAGTGTTCCTCTTTCTTCGCATCCTCGCCAGCATCTGCTGTCACCTGAGTTTTTGATCTTAGCCATTCTCACTGGTGTGAGGTGAAATCTCAGGGTTGTTTTGATTTGCATTTCCATTATGACTAAAGATGTTGAACATTCCTTTAGGTGTTTCTCAGCCATTCGGCATTCCTCAGCTGTGAATTCTTTGTTTAGCTCTGAACCCCATTTTTTAATAGGGTTATTTGTCTCCCTGCCGTCTAACTTCTTGTGTTCTTTGTATATTTTGGATATAAGGCCTCTATCTGTTGTAGGATTGGTAAAGATCTTGTCCCAATCTGTTGGTTTCCGATTTGTCCTAACCACAGTGTCCTTTGCCTTATAGAAGCTTTGCAGTTTTATGAGATCCCATTTGTCGATTCTTGATCTTAGAGCATAAGCCATTGGTGTTTTGTTCAGGAAAATTTTTCCAGTGCTCATGTGTTCCAGATGCTTCCCTAGTTTTTATCTATTAGTTTGAGTGTGTCTGGTTTGATGTGGAGGTCCTTGATCCACTTGGACTTAAGCTTTGTACAGGGTGAAAAGCATGGATCGATCTGCATTCTGCTATATGTTGACCTCCAGTTGAACCAGCACCATTTGCTGAAAATGCTATCTTTTTTCCATTGGATGGTTTTGGCTCCTTTGTCAAAAATCAAGTGACCATAGGTGTGTGGGTTCATTTCTGGGTCTTCAATTCTATTCCATTGGTCTATCTGTCTGTCTCTGTACCAATACCATGCAGTTTTTATCACTATTGCTCTGTAATACTGCTTGAGTTCAGGGATAGTGATTCCCCCTGAAGTCCTTTTATTGTTGTGGATAGTTTTAGCTATCCTGGGTTTTTTGTTATTCCAGATGAATTTGCAAATTGTTCTGTCTAACTCTTTGAAGAATTGGATTGGTATTTTGATGGGGATTGCATTGAATCTGTAGATCGCTTTTGGTAAAATGGCCATTTTTACTATATTAATCCTGCCAATCCATGAGCATGGGAGATCTTTCCATCTTCTGAGGTCTTCTTCAATTTCTTTCTTCAGTGTCTTGAAGTTCTTATTGTACAGATCTTTTACTTGCTTGGTTAAAGTCACACCGAGGTACTTTATATTATTTGGGTCTATTATGAAGGGTGTCGTTTCCCTAATTTCTTTCTCGGCTTGTTTCTCTTTTGTGTAGAGGAAGGCTACTGATTTATTTGAGTCAATTTTATACCCAGCCACTTTGCTGAAGTTGTTTATCAGGTTTAGTAGTTCTCTGGTAGAACTTTTGGGATCACTTAAATAAACTATCATATCATCTGCAAATAGTGATATTTTGACCTCTTCTTTTCTGATCTGTAATCCCTTGACCTCCTTTTGTTGTCTGATTGCTCTGGCTAGAACTTCAAGAACTATATTGAATAAGTAGGGAGAGAGTGGGCAGCCTTGTCTAGTCCCTGATTTTAGTGGGATTGCTTCAAGTTTCTCTACATTTAGTTTAATGTTAGCAACTGGTTTGCTGTATATGGCTTTTACTATGTTTAGGTATGGGCCTTGAATTCCTATTCTTTCCAGGACTTTAATCATGAAGGGGTGTTGAATTTTGTCAAATGCTTTCTCAGCATCTAATGAAATGATCATGTGGTTTTGTTCTTTCAGTTTGTTTATATAATGGATCACGTTGATGGTTTTCCGTATATTAAACCATCCCTGCATGCTTGGGATGAAGCCTACTTGATCATGGTGGGTGATTGTTTTGATGTGCTCTTGGAATCGGTTTCCCAGAATTTTATTGAGTATTTTTGCGTCGATATTCATAAGGGAAATTGGTCTGAAGTTCTCTTTCTTTGTTGGGTCTTTGTGTGGTTTAGGTATAAGAGTAATTGTGGCTTCATAGAAGGAATTCGGGAGTGATCCATCTGTTTCAATTTTGTGGAATAGTTTGGATAATATTGGTATGAGGTCTTCTATGAAGGTTTGATAGAATTCTGCACTAAACCCGTCTGGACCTGGGCTCTTTTTGGTTGGGAGACCTTTAATGACTGCTTCTATTTCCTTAGGAGTTATGGGGTTGTTTAACTGGTTTATCTGTTCCTGATTTAACTTCGGTACCTGGTATCTGTCTCGGATATCGTCCATTTCCTGTAGATTTTCAAGTTTTGTTGAATATAGGCTTTTATAGTAAGATCTGAAGATTTTTTGAATTTCCTCTGAATCTGTAGTTATGTCTCCCTTTTCATTTCTGATTTTGTTAATTTGGACACACTCTCTGGGTCCTCTCCTTAGTCTGGCTAAGGGTTTATCTATCTTGTTGATTTTCTCAAAGAACCAACTTTTGGTTCTGTTGATTCTTTCTATGGTCCTTTTTGTTTCTACTTGGTTGATTTCAGCTCTGAGTTTGATTATTTCCTGCCCTCTACTCCCTGGGTGTATTTGCTTCTTTTTGCTCTAGAGCTTTTAGGTGTGCTGCCAAGCTGCTGACATATGCTCTTTCCTGTTTCTTTGTGCAGGCACACAACACTAAGAGTTTTCGTCTTAGCACAGCTTTCATTGTTTCCCATAATTTTGGGTATGTTGTACATTCATTTTCATTAAATTCTAAAAAGTTTTTAATTTCTTACTTTATTTCTTCCTTGACTAGGTTATCATTGTGTAGAGCATTGTTCAATTTCCACGTATATGTGGGCATTCTTCCCTTATTGTTATTGAAGACCAGTTTTAGGCCGTGGTGGTCTGATAGCATGCATGGGATTATTTCTATCTTTCTGTACCTGTTGAGGCCCGTTTTTTGACCAACTATATGGTCAATTTTGGAGAAAGTACCATGAGGAGCTGAGAAGAAGGTATATCCTTTTGCTTTAGGATAGAATGTTCTGTAAATATCCGTTAAGTCCATTTGGCTCATGACTTCTCTTAGTCTGTCTACGTCTCTGTTTAATTTCTGTTTCCATGATCTGTCCATTGATGAGAGTGGGGTGTTGAAATCTCCCACTATCATTGTGTGAGGTGAAATGTGTGTTTTGAGCTTTAGTAAGGTTTCTTTTACGTATGTAGGTGCCCTTGTATTTGGGGCATAGATATTTAGGATTGAAAGTTCATCTTGGTGGATTTTTCCTTTGATGAATATGAAGTGTCCTTCCTTATCTTTTTTGATGACTTTTAATTGAAAATTGATTTTATTTGATATTAGAATGGCTACTCCAGCTTGCTTCTTCTGACCATTTGCTTGGAAAGTTGTTTTCCAGCCTTTCACTCTGAGGTAGTGTCTGTCTTTGTCTCTGAGGTGTGTTTCCTGTAGGCAGCAGAATGCAGGGTCCTCCTTGCATATCCAGTTTGTTAATCTATGTCTTTTTATTGGGGAGTTGAGGCCATTGATGTTGAGAGATATTAAGGAATAGTGATTATTGCTTCCTGTTATATTCATGTATAGATGTGAAGTTATGTTTGTGTGCTTTTCTTCTCTTTGTTTTGTTGCCAAGACGATTAGTTTCTTGCTTCTTCTAGGGTATAGCTTGCCTCCTTATGTTGGGCTTTACCCTTTATTATCCTTTGTAGTGCTGTATTTGTAGAAAGATATTGTGTGAATTTGGTTTTGTCATGGAATATCTTGGTTTCTCCATCTATGTTAGTTGAGAGTTTTGCAGGATACAGTAACCTGGGCTGGCATTTGTGTTCTCTTAGTGTCTGTATGACATCTGTCCAGGATCTTCTGGCCTTCATAGTTTCTGGTGAAAAGTCTGGTGTGATTCTAATAGGTCTGCCTTAATATTTTACTTGACCTTTTTCCCTTACTGCTCTTAATATTCTTTCTTTATTTTGTGCGTTTGGTGTTTTGACTATGATGTGACAGGAGGTGTTTCTTTTCTGGTCCAATCTATTTGGAGTTTTGTAGGCTTCTTGTATGCCTATGGGTATCTCTTTTTTTAGGTTAGGGGAGTTTTCTTCTATGATTTTGTTGAAGATATTTACTGGTCCTTTGAGCTGGGAGTCTTTACTCTCTTCTATACCTATTATCCTTAGGTTTGATCTTCTCATTGAGTCCTGGATTTCCTGTATGTTTTGGACCAGTTGCTTTTTCCGCTTTACAGTATCTTTGAGAGTTGAGTCAATTATTTCTATGGAATCTTCTGCTTCCGAGTTTCTCTCTTCCATCTATTGTATTCTGTTTGTGAAGCTTGTATCTACAGCTCCTTGTCTCTTCTTCTGGTTTTCTATATCCAGGATTGTTTCCATGTGTTCTTTCTTGATTGCTTCTATTTCCATTTTTAATTCCTTCAACTGTTTGATTGTGTTTTCCTGGAATGCTTTCAGGGATTTTTGCGATTCCTCTCTGTAGGCTTCCACTTGTTTATTAATGTTTTCCTGTGTTCTTCTAAGGGAGTTCGTCACATCTTTCTTGAAGTCCTCCAGCATCATGATCAAATATGATTTTGAAACTAGATCTTGCTTTTCTGGTGTGTTTGGATATTCCATGTTTATTTTGGTGGGCGAATTTGGCTCCGATGATGCCATGTAGTCTTGGTTTCTGTTGCTTGGGTTCCTGCACTTGCCTCTCGCCATCAGATTATCTCTAGTGTTACTTTGTTCTGCTATTTCTGACAGTGGCTAGACTGTCCTATAAGCCTGTGTGTGAGGAGTGCTGTAGACCTGTTTTCCTGTATTCTTTCAGCCAGTTATGGGGACAGAGTGTTCTGCTTTCGGGCGTGTAGTTTTTCCTCTCTACAGGTCTTCAGCTGTTCCTGTGGGCCTGTGTCTTTAGTTCACCAGGCAGGTCACATGCAGTAGAAAAGTTGGTCTTACGTGTGGTCCCGAGGCTCAAGTTTGCTCTCGGGGTGCTGCCCA
The DNA here is from genome assembly GCF_021556685.1 of Rattus norvegicus. Classification (NCBI taxonomy): domain Eukaryota; kingdom Metazoa; phylum Chordata; class Mammalia; order Rodentia; family Muridae; genus Rattus; species Rattus norvegicus. Next base: position 40,385,505 of record NC_141553.1, read on the forward strand.
CGAGCTCTCTGCAGCGGCAGCAACCAGGAAGATCTGCGACCTCCTTTCCCTGAGCTTTCGTGCACTAGGGTTCCAGATGGTGTTTGGTGTTTTCCTCTGGCGTCCGAGATGTGTGTGCAGAGTGCAGTCTCTTCTGGTTTCCCAGGCGTGTCTGCCTCTCTGAAGGTTTAGCTCTCCCTCCCACGGGATTTGGGTGCAGAGAACTGTTTATCCAGTCTGTTTCCTTCAGGTTCCAGCGGTGTCTCAGGCGCAGGGATCCTGCCGTTCCTGGGCCCTCCTCTACGGGAACCCAGAGTTATACAGTTTCCTCTTGGGCCAAGGATGGGGGCAGGGGTGGGCAGTGTTGGTGGTCTTCTCTGCTCTGCAGCCTCGGGAGTGCCCTCCTGGACAGGCGGTGAGGTCTCTCTCCCACGGTGTTTGGGAGCAGAGAGCTGCTGCGGGCCGGGATCCGCAGGTGTGATCCACAGGTGTGGGACTTCCGGTAAACACAGGAAGTGCCCGGTCCTAGAGGAATTTTGCCTCTGTGTGTGCTGAGTTCACCAGGCAGGTTTCTTGCACCAGAAAAGTTGGTCTTACCTGTGTTTCCGAGGCTCAAGTTTGCTCATGGGGTACTGCCTAAGTCCTCTCTGCGGCAGGAGCAACCAGGAAGATCTGCGCTGCTCTTTCCGGGAGCCTCCGTGCACCAGGGTTCCAGATGGCATTTGGTGTTTTCCTCTGGCGTCTGGATGTGTGCAGAGTGCAGTCTCTTCTGGTTTCCCAGGCGTGTCTGCCTCTCTGTAGGTTTAGCTCTCCCTCCCACGAGATTTGGGTGCAGAGAACTGTTTATCCAGTCTGTTTCCTTCAGGTTCCGGCGGTGTCTCAGGCGCAGGGATCCTGCCGCTCCTGGGCCCTCCCCTACGGGAACTCAGAGGCCTTATACAGTTTCCTCTTGGGCCAGGGATGTGGGCAGGGGTGGGCAGTGTTGGTGGTCTCCTCCGCTCTGCAGCCTCAGGAGTGCCCACCTGACCAGGTGGTGACGTCTCTCTCCCACCGCTTTGTATTCTTAAATGAAGTGCATACATATTACACCTATCTAAAAGTAACAAAATTAGTATTAAATTTTGTATCATTATACAAATGTTTATGTCAATGAAAATCTTAAATCTGTAAGAATATCTAAATTTTGTACCAATGTAAGAAAATACTTTAATTCTGCATCAAAATATAAAGATTTCTATCAGTAGAATGTATAAATGTAAAAACATTTAAGAATAAATTTAGCAATCCATCTCTCTCTATATATATATATGTATATATATATATATATAATTTTGTATAATTCAAACCTCATTTTTCTCTTTTCAACCACTTTCCTTTACTAAAGAAAGAAAGCCTAAAATAGAGGAAAGGAAATATAGAAATACCCCAAGTTTAAGGTCTATAGTTTCCTCCCTGTCCGAAATTATGACTTTCTTCCTAATTATCTGTTGAATGACAACCTATCTGTAATTTATACAATATAATCAGATACCCCAAATCCAAGAGATATTCAAAATTTTTTCCTGTTGAATTGGAGCAAAGAATTCCTTTTGAGAGACTCAAAAGAAAGCAGGAAAGACTGGAACTGTCTGAAAGGCTAGGTAAACTGAGGTCATTGGGAATCAACAACCATTCCTGAAGCTGCTCTCAGAGCAAGTCTGTGAGAACAGCATCAGCTGAGGCAGGGAGCTGGCAGAACAGGTGTTACAGTATCCCCAAGGATGAATCTTGTCAGAGCCCCATGTTGGTGTTTCATTCTGTAATGTAGGAATCTTATGACCAAATTTTTAGTTCTATAAAGATATTTGTACGGACTGTGCAAGGTCGACAGATCCATTAATGATGAATTTGTTTTTCTTCGTTTATTTGAGCATGTAAAAGACAATTCTCTTTTTTATGCTTTAGTTTAATCAATAACCAAATTGTAATAAATTTCATTCATGCCATATGAAGGAAGGCATGATGAATTTTAAAGATTCTGTAACCAGTAAGATCTATTGGCTAAACTTAGCTAAGATTTTGGCTAGAGATATTCGTTTATTTCTAAGCCAGTTTTAGGATTATTCCCATGTGGAGTGATCAGCAATTCATTTTACTTCTTCTGTTTGGTCTTCTTGAATTTTTCTTTCCTGTATGTAGATAATATCTTTAGGATATTTTCTTCTATCATATGTGATCATATTACTTTGGAAGGGGTCCAAAGCCTTCTCTCCTCTCTTGTTAACATAAATTTAGAGCCTCTCTCATAAAGTATCATCTCCTTAATCTGGCATTCTGAAATCAATAGATTCAATTTAGCAGCTTCTTATTTATTAGGGCCTGTCCTACTCTGACATTGCCTCTAGAGGATTAGTAATGTCACTAATACCACCAAACTTATAACCACTTTCATTTTGATATTTATAACTGTCAAAACAATTAACACAATTTTTAATAATTATTATTATTTATTGGGATAGAGTTTCAGATACCTGCAGTACACTGATGGAGAAATGCAGCAACATCATACTCTGATAAGGACAACTCATTCATCAGTCTCTGCCTCCTGATAGCCATTCAGAATTAAATTAAGGAGTAGCAAGACACTAATCAGCAAGCTCAATTAATCCTTGCTCTCTGCCAAACCAATCATCAGAAATCCTTGACTCTGGGTTTGCTATTTAGAAGCCATGGAATTAGGACAGGTCTAGGAAGTAGAGGTCTGCCTTAACCAGGGACATAGGTGAGACCCTTGCCCTAATACCCAGGAACTGTTAGTGTACATGTTTAAGGACTTGGCCCATTATATAGAAGAGAAGGTTTACTTTAGACACATTATAAAGATGGTAGAAAGTTTAATTCACCTGCCAAAACCTGTGGCCTTTCCTATAACAGCAAGTTAATTTATTGTGGAAGTCAGTACCTAATAGGACTGGGACAAAGCCCATTTTCTCCTAATGTTAGCTTCCTGAGAAAGAACTCAGTGGGGACTTTTCAGGAAACCCTGCCTATAGGTTTTGCTGTCACCTGGCTGCCCTGCTACTGCCTCACAAACAGGCTTTAGCAACAAGCAGGAGAAACAGTCTCCCACCAACTTCTCTACTGGGGCACTATGCTTTCTGTACCCCAACTCCCTTAACATTTGCTTATATGAGACAGGATTCATAGATGGCAAAAATGAGCATCTCCGACAGGACATGTCCAACAGAACCTATAGAACCGAGGAGAGAAAGGATGGCCAGTGAGCATTCTGGGGGTGTCCACTGAGAGTACAAGGGACCCAGCCTGTTTCCGTAATGGTTATTATATCTGAGTTAAAGATCTGGGATGGAATGTCAACCCAGTCCCAACCACTCATGCTCTGGTCAAAATAGCAAGCTATTGAGCATCTCTGGGACTCGGTTTTCTTTTCTAGGAGATGAATACTAGTACCAATGTTGGATGGATACTTTTATAGATCCTGGCACAAATAGTTGGTGTTGCCTGAACTTATGCAGATGTCTCCATCAGGCAAGATGTGTGGGAAGGATAGTGCTGAGTCTGTGAAGCTGACTATAAGAAGTTAACTTCTCTTTTCTTAGGTACAGATTAAAGACAGAAAAATGCTCCCACAAGTGCTTGGAACTTAAAATGTCCACATTGTACTCTTCAGGCCTCTTGGGTTTCAACTCTATCTACACTGTGAGATTCACATTCTTGGAAAAAAAATCACACGTGTTTGGAGCACATGGAAAGGATAACATATACTTTTTCTCCTGGGATTCCCTAATATGGCTACAGCAATCAAGTCTCCTTTATACCAGTCCTGCTTTCAGGAAAGTGCATCAGAATTAAAGCCTGCCTTATTGGCCACAAACTGAGCAAGGAGACCAGCTATAGGCTCAGAAACAAGTGGCTAACTGTCTCTGGGATTGCTCCTTATGGTAGGTTATGTGAAATCTCATGGTCATGACTCTGGAACCTAATACAAGCTAAGTACTAGCCGATGACAAAATGAATGTCAAGACATAGATGTTAATGTATATGTTTATCCTCTTTGATTCAAACTGTTCCTTATCAACTGCTTTAGGACAAAGAATCACCTATATACTAAGTTTATCTTATGTTCTCTCTGAAGACATTAATTAGGGGGTCTTTTTCTTGCTCTCTTTCTCCTTTTCATCTTCTGAAATAAGATATCAATGCCCACTTTTGGGGGATTGAGGGAGGTCTGCCTGTGCAACCTAATGGTCCCTGACCTGTAAGTAGGTAGGTGTCAAGTTTAAACTAGATTAAAAGAACTTCTGTTCTACTTCTACTTACAGTATATTCTAGGCTAGTTAAGTCCTATTCACCTTCCAAAGGGGAGACACATTCCAGCATTCCATGCAAAGTGATATCCATTTCCCTCCAGATTGCTTTCACTTTTCTGTTAGGAGACAGTTAAGGTTCTGGAAAGAACTCCCCACAGTGAAGCCCCTTAACACTGAGTTTAAACTGGGCTGGCATTCAGTGGACTATGACATTTGTAATGGAAGGGACTAAGGAATTAAGACGGGCTTTATCAATATCAGAAAGAGGACATAGAGGAAAGACAGGATGGACATTTTCTGTCCTCATATGGGAGACATTACACTAGGAACAGAAACCTAAAGAGCAAGACAGATACATAGGGATTGCTGTGCTGTTTCTCTACAGCCTTGCCCATAGGGTCTGAGCATTCATGGGGAGCTTAGACATGGGATTGGATCACGGTCTCCTCTGACAATGAGATGAAAGCTCAGGCTTTGATCATATTTCTTTGTTAACTGTGGTTTCCTGTGGAAAAACATTTTGTAAATAGTTTGCCTTCTCCTGTGCTGGACAGAGAGCTCTATACTGAGTAAATGGTTAAACTGCTGTGTAGTAATATTTTAAATATATAAATCCTAATGACACGTTCCTGGTATTGTCCTCAAAGGACACACACACACACAGACACACAGACACACAGACACACAGACACACACACACACACACACACACACACACACAGTCTTTATATTTTGATATGCCTTAATCAGCACAATGGCTGAGGCACTTCCTCACTTACCTCCTATCAAAAACCCCGAGTTATTATGAACTAAATTCTATGTTTTATTATTCATCATTCTATTTGTTTACATCAAATGAGATCCCACTTTTCAATTACCCCTTCCACCAACCCTCGTTATCCCATGCTATCCCACTTCCTGGTTACCGCTCTTCCAGCCCCACCAACATCCACCCTCCCCCTTTTCTCAGCCTGTATGAGAATGCTACCCCAAATATCCACACTCTTCCACCCCACTGCTCCAGCATCACCCTATACTGGGACATCAAGTCTCCCCAAGACCAAAGACCTCTCCTCCCATTGCTGTTAGGCAAGGTCATCCTCTGCGATCTATGTATCTGGAGCCATGGATTCCTCCAGGTATACTCCTTGGTTGGTGGTCTAGACTTTGTGAGAACTGGGTGGAAATGCCAGACTGTGTTGTTCTTCCAATGGGGTTGTAATTCCCCTTTTCTCCCGCAGTCCTTCTGCCAGCTCCTCCACCAGGTTGCCTGAGCTTTGTCTAATGATTGGCTGCAAGCATCCATATGTACATTCGTCAGTTGCTGGCCAGACTTCCTGAGGAACCACCACATTAGGTTCCTGTCAGCAAGTACCTCTTGACCACTGCAACAGTTTGGTGTCTGCACAGATGATGGATCCCCAGGCGGGACAGTCCCCGTTTGTCCCTTTCTTCACTCTCTGTTCCATATTTTTCCCTGTTCTTCCTTTGAACAGGCACAGTTCTCGGTTAAAAATTTTGAGATGGATGAGTATCCCCATCCCTTGACCCAGGTCCATGCCTATATGCTGGAAGGGGTCACTATAGGATCTACCTCCCCTATCTCTGTGCATTCTGGCTAAAGAAATCCTTCTTGCGTCCTTGGAACATCAGTGTTTCCCTGGTGTGGGGGACACTCTGGGGGGGTATCCCCACTTCCTCATCCCCCAACTATATATTTTTGTTCAGTTTCCTGACCTTCTGTACCTCTCTCACTTCTCTTCCTGATCCTGATGCTACCACCCTTATTTCCTCCCCTTCTCTCCCTAGCTCCCCTTTCCAACCACATCCGACAATCATCCTGTTCTCCACTCAGTGCAGGACTGAAGCATCCACACAATGTTCTTCCTTTGTTATATGCTCCATATGGTCTGTGGATTTTATTATGGCCACTGAACACCAATGGCTTATGCTTTAAGAGCAACAATCAACGAATGGGACCTCATAAAATTTAAACACTTTCGTAAAGCAAAGGAAACTATCATTCGACAAAACAGAACCCACAGATTGAGAAAAGATATTTACCAACCCTACATCTAATAGAGGGCTAATATACAAAAATATACAAGGAACACAAGAAGTTAGACTACAGAGAAGCAAATAACCCTCTTAAAATGTGGATTGCAGATGTAAATAGAGAATTGTCAACTAAGGAATCTTGAATGGATAAGAAGCACGTAAGGAAATGTTCAACATCTGGGACATGCAAATCAAAATGATTCTGAGATTCCATTTCACACCAGTCAAAATGGCTAAGATAAAAAAATGCAGGTGACAGATGTTGGCAAGGATGTGGAAAAAGAGGAACACTCCTCCACTGCTAGTGAAACTGGAAGTTGGTAAAACCACTTTGGAAATCACTATTACAGTTCCTGAGAAAATTGGAAATAGTTCTACCTGAGAACCCAGCTATACCACTCCTGGGCATATGCCCAAACAATGCTCCAAAATATAACAAGGACACATGCTCCACCAGGTTTGTTGCAGCCTTATTTCTAATATCCAGAACTGGAAACAACTCAAATGTCCCTCAACAGAATGGATAGGGAAAATGTGGTACATATACACAAGAGAGTACTACTCAGATATTAAAAACAATGACTTTATGAAATTCCCAGGGAAATTATTGAACTAGAAAATATAATCCTGAGTGAGGTAACCCAGACACTGAAGAACAAACATGATATGTACTTACTAAGAAGCAGATATTAGCCCAAAAGCCCACAATGCCCATAAATTCTATGTTCTATCTTGGCCACACTTGACCCAGAGAGGTGCCCAACTGGGCTGCACTCTCCCAGCTGCCGCACATGTTGGCCACACCTCCCTGTCCTCCACTCCTCTCAGGCAAGGTATCTCCTCACCTCCACCTCTCCTGGCTCCCCTGGCATTGTGGATCTCCTACTTCTTTCTCTACATCCCAAGCCCAGGAATGCAAAAAGTTCTGCCACTGTCTTCCTTTTCCAGCCATTGGCTGCCTGCATCTTTATTTACCAATCATAACCATATAGGGGACAGGGTCCCTCTGTGTCTTACATTTGGACATGTGAACTCTCTCCAGCAAACAATTTTTGGGACCCAAATTAACATAATACAAGCAGCATTGGGTCAAACCCCCTAAATTGAAATCTGGATTTCCTACCGGATTATTCATTTGGCTCTGTCTACCATCACACTCCAGTACTGTGTTGCATGATGGATAGATCTTATCCCTTACAAGAAGAACATTAAAAAGGATCTATCTAAGGCAGTGGTTCTCAACATACCTAATAGTGCAAACTTTAATAATATTCCTCATGTTGGAGTGACCACAAAATATAAAATTGCATTTGTTACTTCACAACTCTCATTTTGCTAATACAATGTATGGTATTATAAACATTTGATATGCACATGGTCTTATGGACCCCTGTGAGAGGGTCATTTGATTCTCTGTGGAGTCACAATTCATAAATTGTGAAATGCTGCTCTAATGGCCTTTTTATTTTATTAATTATTTTATTCATTTACATCATCAATGCTGTTCCCACTTCTTGGTGCTCCCTACATAGTTCTTCCCTCCATTTCCCCTCTGCTTCACCTCTAAGGGGATGCTTCCCCATTATCTCCAACCCTGAGGCATCAAGTATTTACAGGATTAGGTGCATGCTCTCCTACTGAAGAAATCCCCTCCAGTTACTTCAACCCTCCACTAACTCTTCCGTAGGGGCCCCTGAACTCTGTCTTGATCTGCTTTGCTGTGAGTATTTACTGTTTTGATCAGCTGTTGGTAGGGCCTTTCAGAGATCAGCTGTGACAGATTCCTGTCTGCAAACACAATATAAGATTGGTAATAGTGTCAGTAATTAATGTCTGCCTATGGGATGAATCCCAACTTGGGTGAGTCTGTGGTTAGAAATTCCCTCAGTCTCTGTTCCAGTTTTGTCCCTGCATTTTTTTTTCAGACAGGAGTAATTTTTGTTCAAAAGTTTTGTAGGTAGATTGGTGTCCCCATCCCTCCACTGGGGGTCCTTTCTGGCTACTGGTGGTGGTATCTTCAGGTTCCATACTTCAAATGTTGAACATTTTGGCTAAGGTCACTCACATTGAGTCCTACGAGCTTCCCCATCCAAAGTCTCTGGGACTGTTGAGAGGTTCCCTGATCCTTACCCCTGAGAGCTGCACCTTTCCATTCATTCTTCTGGTCCTCTGGAACCCTCTCCTATCTCTCCTCATAACTGATCCTGTCCCTAACACTCTCCCTCCTCCCTCCTACTCAGGTTCCACACTTCTTCTTTCTCCCATGAGCATTTTTTTCTTCTTTTTAATTGGGATATAAACATCCTGACTGGATCCTTCCTTCTTTTTTGACTTCTTAGGGTCTGTGGGGTGTATCATGGGTCTGTACTTTTTAGCTAATATTCACTTTCAGTGAGTACATACAATGCTTGTCCTTTAGCTCTGGGTTACTTCACTCAAGATATTTTCTATGGCTCTCCATTTTCCTGCAAAATTCATTTTTTTATATCTGAATAGTATTCAATTGTGTAAATGAACCACAAGTTCTGTAGATATCATTTGGTATGTAACCTCAATTAGTTTCACTGTGTCTCTCTTTAGTCTTTGTTTCAGTGACATGCCTATTGGACAGTGTGTGGTGTTGAAGTCTGCCACTAATATTTGTGGCATTCAGTGTGTGCTTTGAGGTTTAGTAACATATTTTTACAAATATGGGTGCCCTTGCATTTGAGGCATAGATGACCATATTTCTCATGGTGAATTTTTTCTTTTGTGAATATAAAGTTCCTTTCCAATCTCCCTTGATAACTTTTGATTGAAAGTCTGATTTATTGAATGTTAAGATGCCAACTCCAGCTTCTTTCTTGGGAACATTTGCTTGGATGATTTTCTCTAGCAATTTACTCTGAGGTGCTGTTTGTCTTTGTTATTGAGGTGTGTTTCTTGTATGCAGCAGAATGCTAGACCCTGTTTGTGCATCCAGTCTGATAGCTTATGTCTTTTTATTAGGGAATTGAATCCGTTGATATTTAGAGACATTGAAGACAGATGATTGTTAGTTCTTTTTATGTTTATTGTAGGTGGTATTATGTGTATGGGATTCTCCCCTTTGTTGTGAGGCTGTTAATATTTTGGTTCTTTCTTCAATATGGGTACCCTGCTTGTGTTGGAGTTTGCATTATAGAATCCTATGTAGGAGTGGATTCTAGATAATGTTTAAATTTGGTTTGTCCTGGAATATTTTGGTTTTTCCATCTTTGATGATTGAGAGTTTTACTGGGTATAAGAGCCTGGGATGACATTTGTGTTCTCTTTGAGTTTGCATGATCTCTGTCCAGTACTGCTTTTATATGTGACTTAGCCATTTTGCCTTGCATCTTTTAATAATCTTTCTTTGTTCTGTGCATTTAGTGTTTTTACCATCATGTGTCAAAAGTACTTCTTTGTTGTTCTATCTATTTTTTATACTAAGGATTCGTGTACATCTTTAGGTTGGGAATCTTCAGTCTTTTCTATTTCTAGTATTCTTATATTTGGTCTTTCCATTGTGTCATGAATTTCCTGGATGTTTTGAGTTAGGAATTTTTAATGTTTAGAAATTTTTTTTGACCCAGTGTCAATATTTTCTACACCTGAGATTCTCCTTTCTATGTCTTGTATTCTGTTCATTATACTTACATCTGTAATTCTGGATCTCTTTGCTAGGTTTTCCATTTTAATGATTGCCTCCATTTGTGTTTTCTTTTTTTGTTTCTACTTCCTCTTTTTGTCCTTTGACTGCTTTGTTTAATTATTTCACCGGTTGGATTGTGTTTTCTTGTATTTCTTTAAGGGATTTATTGGTTTCCTCTTTACGTGCTTCTACCTGTTTGCCTGTGTTTTCCTGTATTTTGTCATTTGAGTTATTTATATCCTTCTTAAAGGATTCTATTATCTTCATGAGTTAGGATTTTAGCTCAGCATCCTTGTTTTTAGGGTGCTGGTACATCCAGGGCTTGCAGTGATGGAAGTACTGCTTTCTGATGATGCCAAAATATGTTAACTTCTCTTGTTTATCTCTGGATATCTACTTACATCTGGTGCTAGCTGGTCTGGGTGTCTCTTTCTGAAGCCTGCCTCCCATGTCTCTAGGTTGCTCCAGGTCTCCTGGGAAGCCTGTGACTCTGGCTATAGTAGTCTGTCCCTAGAGAAGGCACGGGTTGGATAGGGCATGGATTTTGAGCTGGGGAGGGCATTGGGATGGGTCCCAAGTCCCCCAGGCTCCTCAGGGTTTCCAGGTACTGGTGTAGTTTGGGAGGGTGTCTTACGTGTTGTCCTACATGCAGCAGAACTGTGAAATTTTATACTGTGGGGCCTTCAGAGGAGCAGGCAAGGTGATGATCTGCCCTGCGGAAGTTGCAGACAGGAAGAAGGCTGTGTATGTGCTTTTAAAAACTATATCATCTTCATAGAACCTCTTTGGCAATTGGCATTTTTTTTGGTACTTGAAGTTGTCTAACCTTGCCTACTTTCACAGGATCTCTCAATGAAACAGACACATTAAATATTTTTCATAGATGGGTATGTAAACTTAAAAATCTGATTTTAAAATCTCAGTTCTACAGAAGTCCTCACTTCTATGAGAAACATAATACTTGAGCCAGAGTTAGACAGCAGAAGAAGTGAACCAGGAGTTGACGAGTCAGGGGAAAAGGATTCAATAAAACAGGATTTCAGAGCAGATAGAAAAGATATTGGGGAGGTGTAATGGGGAGGGGATGCACCAGACGGTAAGTATAATCAAGTCTAAGTGCTGTGTATTTCAAAATCTCTTAGAACAGCAGTTCTCGACCAGGGACTTGCAAATTCACTGAGGATCAAGTCATGATTTGGCAGGGGTACTATAAAAACATCTGCACATCTAATATTTAAAATACAATATATGACAGTACCAAAGTGACAGGTATAAAACAGCAAATATAATTTTATGTTTAGTGGTTACATCAACATACAAAACATTATTAAGGCTTGTAGCACTTGGAAGGCTAAGAGCTGCTGTCTTACATAATCCCTTTCACATATCCTTATTCTTTTAAGAGATGAAGTTTTAGAGAGAGAAGATTGAGGAGTCCTGTAAGAAATCCAGATAGTAGTATTTATCCGGAATAGAGCCTCTGTCTGGGATAGGAGGAAGTAAACCATGTAAAAAGTGTTTCTTTACAGGAAACCATAGTCAACAAGGAAATATAGCTTAGCCCTGGCTTTCACAGCATTGTTGTCAGGAGACGACTTGAGCCAAAATCATCTCAAAGCTTCCCATGAATGTGTTGACTCTGTGGGCAAGGATATAGAAAAATACCTTGATGATTCACATTTATATGTCTTTCTCTTCATGTTTCTGGTGCTAGTGAAATATCTCCAACATGAGGGCGGAGAACTCATTCTCCTTTCTACTGTTGTTTCTGCATCCCTTCCATGTGCTCAAACTGGGTGTAAGAATGCGAATCTCACAATGCAGAGTTGATACCTCAAAGGCCAGAAGAGAATAATGTGGACATTTTATGTTCCAGCCACTGGATGGAGCATTTTGCTACTTTTATCCTGAACCCGTTAAAGAAGAAGTCATCATTTTATGATCAGCTTCACTGACTAAGCACCCTCCTAACCACACAGTTTGCCCAATGGAGACAACTGAACAGGAGTAGTCAACACCAGCTATTGGTATCAGGACTAACAGGCAGCAGGTCTGCCTTGCTGCTGTGCTACTTGGATTCTTAGTGTCATGCTGCTCATAGAAGGAAGAATGCTGTCCATAATGGGGTCCACAGTCAGTGTTCTCCCAGGTGGGACAAGGTGGAGTATGATACTCTTGCTGTGGTTCACAAACTCCTGTGTACTCAGAGGATGGTGGTGTATATATGGTATTTGGATCAGGGTCCTTGGCCCATGCTTTCTCCCAGGGTATCCACATGTGAGGCAGAAAGGGGAAGACAAAACCCAAGAATGGCCATAAATGATGTGATTTTGAGTGAGTGTCAAGAGTATGGAGAGGCTGTAAGAGGGAAGGCTTTCTCTGGGAAATATAGACAAGACTCTTGAAGACAAAGTACACCCCCTTGCTCCTTCAAGGTGATCTTTGATGAAGAGACAATTCTTGTTTGCTGAAAATGCTTTATAAGATATAGCCTGTGAATGCAAAGGCCCTATTCAGTATGCTTAAATACTTTTTGCTGGAAAATGCCCAGGAAGAAGAACTCATTGGCTGAATGCTTGGGGGTATATCTACATACCTCATTAGCATAGAATTTTATGCTATTTGACTGATTGCTATGGTCCTCGGTAAGGTATTATGGTTATGTATTCCAGAGTAGGTAGAGTTAGGCTGGGAGTTGGTCCTCCTCCTACCATTCCGAATTCTGAGATTTACAGGGTTTGGGCCCAAACTTCTCAGTTCTTCTATCTGCTGTCAAGGTCCAATTGCTACATAGACGACCTATACAAATATCCTTCCAGGTGTTGGGGATTCAGCTCAGTGGTAGAGTGCTTGCCTAGCAAGCACAAGGCCCTGGGTTCGGTCCTCAGCTCAACAACAACAACAAAAAATACCCAAAACCAAAAAGAAAACCTAAAAAACAAAAACCAAACCACCATATATCCTTGCATAGTTGGTCAGCAATATTCACCTCCCAGAGGAGAAAACTAAGTTCCAGAGATGCTAAATTGCTTGCTGTTATAGCCAGAGCATGAGTGTTGGGGAAAATCTTTCTATTCCAACCCAAAACTTATACTCAGATAGGATGACTGTTGTGCTAACAGGCTAGGTCTCTTGTAGTCATTTGTTGTAGGCAATTCTAGAATGTTCACTTGCCATCACAGCTCTCCTCAGCTCTGCATGTTTTATTGGACATGTCCTGTGTCAGATGCTCATTTTTACCATATATTAATCCTGTCTCATATAGGCAAACGTGAGTTGGGGTACAGGAAGGCAAAGTGCCCTGACATGAAAAAGTTGGTGGGAAATTGTTTCTCCTTGTTGCTAGAACTTGTTTATGGGACAGTAGCAGGGCAGTCAGGAAACAGCAGTTTCCTGAAACTTCTGACAGAATTTCCCGGAAAGACCCCACTGAGTTCTTTTCAGTAAGGTTAAACAAGGAGAAAATGGACCTTGTCCCTTCCTCATTAGGTACTGAGTTTCACAATAAACCTGCTTTTATTGGAAAGGCCACAAGTTTTGGGCAGGTGAAGGAAACTTTCTGACAACATCATAATGAGTCTAAAATAAGCCTTTTCTTTTACATGTCTGGCCATATTCTTAAACAGGTACCCAAAAATTCCTGTCCTGAAGATGTGTATACTTGGCCTAAGTGATAATGTAGGGGGAGAGTATCCCCCACCACCTCATTTCGAATGAAAGACTTGCATGTCATTGCCTGAGCTCTAGAGGAGCTCATAAGCTGAAAACAGTATCAGGAGGATGTTCTTTAGAAGACAACGAAATGGTTTCTCTTCTAGAATTCATTACCAGACAACTATACCAAATTGTACTATCAACAATATTTGGGCACTCAATAGTAAGATGTCTTGGTAAAAGCCACCTAGTGTGTAGATACTGTTGACTCTTGCAGAAAATGAATACTGTTTGCATTTTTTCAGTACACAAACCTAACCTGTGCCTCTCTTCTCACAGATGTCCAAGGAAACCTGCCTGTACAGATAAAGAAAGTATCTCAGCAGTGTCAAGGGATGTAAATCTGGATCTCTTTCTGGCCTCTATACTTGACCTCTTTAGAAGGAAAATGGACATGGGCAGAAAGTCCGGGGCTACTGTTAAAATAAATAAAGTAAAGTTAAGGTCATCCTATTGGACAATCTCTTAGTGATATTGAATAGATAGTATTTACAAAAATCTTGGAGAACTTATTTAGAATTTCAGCATAATGTACTTAAAGTTTAATTCAGAAACTTCAATACATGACTGAGAGAAATCCAAATATGTATGAGGTCTTGGATGCCCACATTCCTTTTTTTGATATAAACAGTATTTACACTTTATCTATAGACTCAGTACAACCATTTTGATAGCCACACACCACTTTTAACAATCAACTGGGGATAAACCAAAAGGAGAAGAGAACAGTGGAGATTCCTAGAGGTCCTGCATTTCATTTTTTCAGTACATCCCACAAAGCCTCAGATATACAGAAAGTGCTATGGGAAAGTACAGAAAATGGACATATGAAATAGAACACAAAGCCCAGCAAGATATGTACCACAATCAGGTTAGATGATTTGGTCAAAGGCACCCAGGGAAAACAAAGAGAAAATCGTCTATCCACAAAGAAGACAGAAGCAGTATAGACAGGAAACAATAGGGAACCAACTGAAAAAGAGAACACAGTCAACATTGTTACAAGTGACTCCAAACCAAAATTCTATGATTTTCATGTAATAGTTACATAAGAGGTCTACAAGAGTTTATGTCTCATAAGGAGGAAGATCAGAAAGAAAATGGAGAAGATGAACTTTGAAAACAGAAGCCCTGATGCCACTAGCAATAAAATGCTGAAGCTAGACAGTTGCTGGAGCAGAAATCTCCCTAGTGACATCTAGAGGGAGTCTGGCACACAATATAACCCAGGAGACAACAAATCTGTGTTCTACCAGAGATTATGGTCCACTGTTTAGCAGCAGTAGAGGAATATCCTCTGACACTCATGCTTGTTCACCCATGCAACTGCAGATTACTCCATGAAAAGGCTATGGAAAAAGAAGGAACACTATTCAAGACTGGGTGATCAATGTCCATTTTGTTCTTGACTACAAAATTTCTCAGATCAATAGAGGGAAGAGGTTGAAAATGGAAAAGATATAGGACTTGATGGAGCTGAAGAGTCTCCATGCTGCTGCTCTTGGAGACTAGAAAGTTTAGAGCTGCAAGTGCCCATGAGTGCTTCACATAAGCTGCTAGATCTAAGTCCATGAAGAACCTACCACCTCATGCTGCTCCATGATCCATGCAAGGGAACAGTATGTACTCTCCATATGCCTCCAGGCTACTGAATGTGAGGAACTGAGAAAGATTTGCCTCCTGCACACCCCATATACTCCTAGTTAATTAGCCTTGCCCTCACACTTTTATTCATTTCCTATACATACGTATACCAATGCGCCATATACAATGTTACCTCTCAGTTCTGTATGCTTCTCTCCCATTACCCTAGTCAACCCACACCAGTACGATTCAAGACCTGACAGATGTTTCCTCCTCAGATGCTGTGCTCAAACACCATTGCTAGTAATTGGAAAACCAGACACTCCACCCATGACATCACTACCCCAAAATCATGACCAAGAAACAGAAACAATGTAATTCCCCTCTCCCATAAAGCTCCATTTACCACCATCCATCTCAGGCCCTGTTGGTAACAAACATGCAGCCCTACACACCTCATTTTCCTATTAATCAAATTATTTATTCTCTTTGCTTCATGAATGCAGCACTGCCTCTCCTCCCAGTACCTTCCTTACAGAGCCCTTTTTCCTCAGACTGCCCCATCTATGAAAAAGGGAGGCCCTCTTGGTTATCAACCCATTGTGGCACATCAAGTCACTGCAGGACTAGGCTCATTCTCTCCCACTGAGGCCAGACAAGGGGCTGCCTCAGTCCTACATATATTTTGTATCAAATCTTGATAGACCACCATCCACACACCTCATATGCAGAGAAACTTCACAGTTCCTACTAACAAAATGGACCCTCATTTCCACTCAACCGTCATTGGACAGGCCACGTAGAATGCACCTCTACTTCTATTTCTGCTTTTTACTTCAAGTTGTGTGGGACCAGAGTAAAATGTGCTGAAGAGTCGGAAGCCTAGCAGTGTATGTGGTGCAGAGAATACACAGTGCAGTGTATCTTGTGTGCAGTGTCAAGTATAAGCTGAAAACTCACACTGTAAGCATAGTTTGAGCTCTAGACATGACTAGCCACAATATTGGATAGCCTAGAAGATTACATGGGAAGCAGGGGTAGTAACTGGGTGTATCCAATAAGGATTGAGAAATAGCAGTGTGTACTGAGTGACAGTGGTATCTAGTATTGATTGATGCATAGCCTTTTATGTTGAATGAAATGAATGTCTAAATAACCCTTCATTTACACCAAACATGCCACACACTTTCCCATATTCATATGGGGAAAATGTCACGTTCTTGTATTTATCTCTTCTATTACAACTATATATGACCTACTAGCTAGGTGTTGTGGCCTGCTAGGTAAGCTTTCCCCCACAGCAAAAGCCCAAGTTCACACACAACATGAACACACACACACACACACACACACACACACACACACACACACACTCATATAAAATAAATCATGAATTCAAGTCTGCAGGAACCCTCACTGGGCTTTGAGGTTCCACCTGATTTCCTCTAGTTCTGTGCCTGGAACTTTGTCTTCAGCGGAGGAGGGACAGACATAGCAGGCCACACCTAGCCATTTAAGTGTATAGGAATTTGACTCTAAGGGAAGGCCTATATTGCTATACATGGTACATAGTCTTGTTTGAATGTGGATGCTTTTACCTATGTGTATGTACTTATAGCTCCAAACCTAAAGCCAAATGCCTTATATACATATATGACTAAAAGTAATGTCTGCTAGATAAATTCTCCCTTACTCTGAAAGCCATACCTAAACAACTCCCAGAACCTGCTAGCTATATTCCTCTATATTCAAAGGCCTCCATACATAACTAAGTTTTATATCATCCTTAGTAACATCTTTCTTTCAGTAATATGCCAAACATACTCACGTGGCTGTGTATCACCTTATGCTATGTTCCCCTTCCCCAACAGTCAATGTTACACATAAACACTGAGATGGTGTTATGATGTGATGTCTGTCCTTCCACCTACAGAGTTCTCCATCTGTCCCTGTCACCCTCCTTCTCTTTCATTCAGTTATTTATAGATCGTATGTCAAGAAGATAGATTTGAGACTCCTGTTGAAGCTAGGGGAGGAAATAGAATTTATTTTCAGTTTGTTCAGAACCCACAAGTGGATACAACCAGAAAAGTGAAACCATCTAACTTGATAGGTAATCATGGAACATGTGAGTAGTAATGTTTTTCAGGCTCTTCTAGACACCTCTGCCACTTCCATGTAGAATCTAGGAGTTATCAGTCCTATATTGTCATTTTGGTCGAGATTCCAACGTTACATGCAATGATAGACCTCAAATCTTACCAGCATCCCACCATTCTGCTGTGCAATACATTAGTACACAAGGCTGGGTATAAATCATGGCTGCAAATTTGAAGGACTTTGGGGCAACAATACAGGTGAAAGAGTGAGGCTTCATACCATGCACAATATACAGCTCAAGACTAGAGGGTCTAGAAATATATAACATACAGCAGTGGATAGGGTCTCAGGTAGGTGTACAACAGGACTTGAAATCAAGCAGTATGTTCCAGGCATAAAGAAGGGGATGGAATGTTTAGGGTGCTAGATAAATAGTAGTGCACAAGGGTATTTTGCAACAAGATTGGAGGGGTCTAATAAAACCTATAGTGGGGGAAGATCCTGATACTGAGATAATTCTACGCAGGATTATCAAAGAGATATTCTGTAGTGTCTTATGAACACAGCAGTGTGTGTTGTGTGACAACTATAGGAGGATGTCTGGTTCCAGGACCACATGACACATAACAATAGCAGTTTATGTGGAACATTGGTGATGATGTCAATGTTATACAGAGCAATGTGTGTGTGTGTGTGTGTGTGTGTGTGTGTGTGTGTGTGTGTGTGTGTGTATAACATGCTGACTTGCCTTCACCTGCAGTGAACGTGAAGTCTGGTGTATTGTAGATAGCAGGGCATTTTAGATTACATCAGTGAATTAATTTAGTGTTGTTTATATCCTGATATCAAGAAGTATATCCAAGCTTGGAAAGCAGTTGAATAGACTGTAGTCTGTGTGAATTTAGCTGTGTTTCTATGGAATATGAGCTGTCAAAGCCTGATAACTAGAAATTCATATGTATTTGAAAATACCCACATAAATTGCTAGGTTTCTCACAGCCATATGCATCCAGCACCTGCAATACTACATTCACTAAGTCATAGGCCCTCCGTCACAACAAACCACTGCTAAACCATAGTGTTCAGTATAAGCTCCATTTGTCATCTCTGGCACCAATGTGGATATATTACATTGTTCCCTGCTGAACAAATGCATCTCACATCTGTAGAACTTCACATGTAATGGAATGTGGGGGACACACTTAGACTGGACTTTCTAGGTCCAGTATTCCCTGCTAGATAAAAGAACATACTGGAAACCACTGGTTGGCACATGTAGGCCCAGACGTAAATAGGTGTCAGTTTTTTCTAGTTGTTCTGTGCCTTAGAGGTAAAGCTGCAGATACACTGCAATGGGTCAGGTCATGCTAATGTACCTCCTAAAACCAAATACTCATACAGGTCTAGGTAGCCAATTTCTCTCTGTCTGCCCCAACTCTAGTTAAAGCCACAAACAAATTACTATCAGGTTATCCTATATGTGCTCCTGTATTCAAAGACTTAGATAAACTTCTAGGTATAAAGTACCTTCCACACAGTAAAACACACACACACACACACACACACACACACACACACACACACACACACACACACACACAAAGACCACATAGGCATCCCTTGCCTTAGTTCTTCGTACCTACTAGGTAGCCTCTTCTGTCTTACAACAAAAGCCCAAAATGCACATACAATTCTGTGTATAAGATACTGCTACAAGATTTTCCCATCTATCTGAAACCCACATATAAATTATCAATCAGGTGTCAGAACCTTCTAACCCCTTCTTGAATATCATAGCTCTCCAAATTCATACAAGACAAAGGTCAGGTTTTCTTATTTCTTTCCTCCCTTTTAAACAAAGCTTCACAGTACGGGCATGGTTCTGTGTTTGTTCCTACACAGTAGCCCATCCTCTACATCAAAAAAAAAATCTATGATCACATAATAAGCCAGTGTCTAGTCCTACTATGTGTCTCCTCAACTACAGTGTACCTCTCACTCACAGATGTGTCTGTTCCAGCTAGGAACATACTTCCCTATTATGGAAGCACATATACAGAAATTCTTATGCAGAAGGAGAGATGCTCTTATTGCAAGCTATCAGGTTGTGCTAGACACAAATTTCCTTGTAAAGACACACATACATACCTAAAGACATGATTACCTTTCTGGTCCTGTTTTGTACAAAGGTTTTCATACACACACATACCAAAAAACAAACAAGTATACACACATACATATTTACAGGGAGGTATCAGTTACTGCTAGATAGATTCCCATTCAATTAATGTTCCACATTGGCATATAGATGGGGGTCTAGGTGTCTATTCCTCTGTATCTAAAAGTCTCATACAATAAATGTCTCTGTCTGCTTCTCTGTAGTGTTTCCTCCATAACACCCAAAGACACATATAACATATACAGAGTTCAGGTTCAGCTCCTGCTAGTACCCCATTTTCTTACAGGAAATGCCTATATACCATTGCAAGCCTAGTTATCCATTCTTGCTTGGTAGTCTCTACTCTACAGCAAAAAAGGATAAAAATAAAAAAAGCAGCGTCCAGTTGTCAAGTCCTGTTAGTTAACCCCTCTACTATCTGTTCATCCATATTTTATATAAACATCTAATGATCTCTCTCTCTCTCTCTCTCTCTCTCTCTCTCTCTCTCTCTCTGTGTGTGTGTGTGTATGCAGAAAATATAAAATATTTATGGTGTTTTTCTGTGTAGGTCTCTGCCACCTGAGTTAGTATAACGTTTTCTTCATGTATCCATTTACTGACAACACTGGCTCACAAACTAAGAGGTTTAAATGGCTGAGTGTCTGAAAATAGGCTAAGGATTTGCAGTTAGGGGAGCGTTATAGGACCCATTGTCTTGATTAATGATATGGGAGATACCAGCCCACCTTGAGCGGCTCCAACTCTTAAAGTTGGTCCAGAGTTGTATATTTATATGTAAAGCAACCCAGCCATGAATAGAAAGTGAGTAGCCAGCATTTCCTCTATGTTCTCTGCCTTTCCTCCTGCTTAAATCCCTGGCCCAAAATCCATTAATGAAGGCATTGATCACCACAGGTAAGACAAATAAAAATAAAATCTTTAGGCCCCCCATTGATTTTTGTCATGATGTACAGATAAGGACAAACAATACCAGTCTCAATTTGGGAATCCTGTGCTCCAACATATGAGTGCTGGTTTACAGCTATATACTATAGCACTACATATATAAATAGAAATCTGAAGATGAAATAGATGTCCTGGTGAAAAATTAAGGTAAGTCAATTTCTTGGGAGAAAAGATTTACAGGGTGAGTATGCTTCTTTATTTCCGTGCATTTTTATTTATATCCTGATGGTTGTTTTCCCTCCCTCTTTTCCTCTCAATCTTAATTCCAAAATCCCTTCTTCTCATGCCTACACACATTCTGTTTCTCTCCAGAAAAGGCCCGCTTTCCTATATCAACCTGCCATGACAGGTTTCTGGCACTCCAGACAGAGTCACAGGTGAGCTCCCCCTCATAGCATGGATTTAAAGGTGAACCAGTCAAGGGTTGTTCATTCCCACAATATCTTTACCAACTTTAACCAGCACATTCTTGTAAGCAAGACAAATTGAAGATTGAAGGTTTTATGGCTGGCTTGGTGTTCAATACATCCACTGCAAATTTTGGCTGGTTACTGGAGATAACCAGTTCAGGGTTTACATACTCATTTTTAAGACTCTTAGACAGAGTTACCCTCATGGATACCTGAGAGTTTCCATTGCCCTAGGATTCAAAATTGTCTCAGAGGTGAGCAAAGCTCCCATTCCAATGGTCTCTTTCAGTACTCTCTCCCTCAGTCCTCCCCACACCTGATCCTTCCTATTCCCATCCCCAAACCTATACATACGCAGCTCACTTTCCTCATGGACCTGGTCTGTCTATTTTTGTTTCTCTTCTTAGTGAGAATCATGTGTCTGCAGAGGAGTCATCCTTGTTACTTAGGTCCTTTGGGTCTTTGGATAATAATATGGTTATTACTTTAAGGATAATATCCACTAACAAGTGACTAATACCTTCTTTATTAGTGTTCATTCTTTTGCTGGCAAGTTTCATGTTGGTGTTGTTTTTAACAGTTGACTTATGCATCATTCGGTAAATTTAAAATATTTCATTCATCCATCTTTCCATTGAGGGGAAATATAAGTGGTTTCCAGTTTCTGGGCATTATGAATAAAGCTGCTTTGAACAAGGTGAACAAGTGTCCTGATGGTATTGTAGAGTGTTATATGTGTATATACATAGTAATGGTATACCTGGTCTTGAGGTAAATAAATTCCCAATTTTTTGAGAACATGCCATATTGATTTCCAAAGCGACAAGCACTAACATATATAGGATCCAATTTTTCTTAATATCCATTAGATGGTTTACCAGAGATTATTATCTTATGCTTATTTTGACTCTGTCCTCTTCCTCCAACCATTTTGAATCTTTATGCCCATAAATTTATTGTTTGTTACAAGTGTTCATATTGAAAATTTGTGAAACCAGTTTCTCCTTATTTCTATTGGTATGTGCTATCTCTGACCTTCAAGTTATAACTAATGCCAGATGAACTTTGATTGTTTCAATTCCTCATAGCAGTTGTGACTGCTATTATCAGTAAGTCTATTAGCCATAAGTTGCTGACTGCTGGACCATTTGCTTTTAACCTCAATTCTTTGATTTATCAGCTTTCTGCACAAGGTAGTGTTTCTACACTTAGGTTATTTATAAGAATACTTTCCCATATTTTTTTGCTTCAAAATTAAGTGAAAATTCATTTTTAGATTGAGAGGATGCTTGTTACAATAAAACCTTTGATTTAAATATGGAAATGCTCTCAGGTATATTTATTTCCTTCTATTTTAGAAATTGGTAATTATTTGTATTAATGTATTTGTGATATATCACATATTTAATTGGAGTATGAATTCTGAATTCTTTTTTTTTAGGTTTATTTATTTATTATATATAAGTACACTGTAGCTGTCTTCAGACACACCAGAAGAGGGCATCGGATCTCTTTACAGATGGTTGTGAGCCACCATGTGGTTGCTGGGAATTGAACTCATGACCTCTGGAAGAGCAGTCGGGTGCTCTTAACCGCTGAGCCATCTCTCCAGCCCTGGAGTATGAATTCTTGATAAGGCATTTTACTCAAAGCAAAATTATACTATGCCCTTAGTATTGTTTTGAAATGTTTCATGTATTTGAGAATTTGGTAGCTTGCTTTGGATACTTTTGAATT
Source organism: Rattus norvegicus (assembly GCF_021556685.1). Lineage (NCBI taxonomy): Eukaryota > Metazoa > Chordata > Mammalia > Rodentia > Muridae > Rattus > Rattus norvegicus. Next base: position 40,408,176 of record NC_141553.1, read on the forward strand.
TTTTTTACTAAAAGATGCAGAGATAATATTTTCTCTGATATAGTTGCATCACAATGAATGCAAAATGGAAGATGCAGCAGTACAAGAGTCTCTGTCAGAAAATACACAAATAAAGCCGACACAAATGTTGTAGAATAGAAGTGTAGTGGTACAGATGCACTTGGGTAGATCTTACAAGGCAATGGACTGTCAACATTTTCTGAGTCTACTTGGAGAATAAATATGAACTAAATATCATGAAGATGCATCTATGTATGAACACATTCAGGCTTATGTTTCCCCTGTGAAAATGAAGGAATATCTTCCCCCACTGTACCTTTCTTCCCTTAGGAAAGATATAAGATTATGACAGATTTGACTGTGAATATCTGCAGTTGAATACTGACATAAAAACTTTAATACATACATTTTAAAATCCATCTTGAAAAAGTTATTTAAATCACTCTTTTAGCAAAGTCTTCCAATCCATTTGCGGTGTTTCTAAAGTCTGATGCTTCATCAACAAGCGCCTATTAGTATGCAAGAATAAGCAGCACTCAAAACAATACACTACCTTTCAAACATTTAATTAGAAGTCTACTTTAGACAAGATAGTTCCTGCCCAGAAGGCTAAAGCTCATACAAGCTTTATAAATAATAGCCAGAAATTGGAAAAAGCCTACATTTCCCCTCAATGGAAAGATGGATAAAGAAAATGTGCCAAATTTCTAGAAAGAAGCATAAGTCAACTGTGAAAAACAAAAACAACAAATTTGCCAGCAAAAGAATGGACACAGATAAAGAACATATTAGTCATTTATAAATGGATATTACCCTTAAAGAAAAGCACAACCGTGATTTGTGTGTAGCAGAGAGGGGGCAGACTTCGCCATTTAAGTGTAAATGAATTTGCCATTAAGGGAAGGACTATATTGCTATATGTGATAGGTAGTGCTGTTTGCAGGTGTGTGTTTTACCTATATGGAGGCGATACCAAACCAGTACTCACAACTCCAAACCTAAAGACATATCCCTCAAATACATATATGACTAAGTGTAAGATGTACTAGATAAATCATCCATTACTCTCATCTAGAGTGAGATGCAACTTGAGTATTGTGTCCATTTGCTACCTTGTATCTTGCAGATCCAAAGGACTGGGGCATAATTCTCAACTTGGACTTCAGTCAGCAGCTGAACAGGGAGGGGTGAGGAGGGCCACTGTTGCTTGCTTGAGTGAGAGGCTGTGTTTACCCTGGTCTTTTTGACTGTGCTGAGACTATCTGCAGAAAGTGGATGGGTCGCGAGAACTCGAGTTTTCCATGGAAACACAATCCTGGATTTCCTGACACCATAGTGCTACTTGCCACCAGAACTTCCATCCAGATCCAGAGAGAGTGGCTCATGATCCTCCACTTGACCTACTTCCAGCAGTTCATAAAGGAGGAGCTCTGGAGGGACTTAGCTGGTTGCTTGAGTATATGTCTCTGCTTGGCATGGTTCTTCTGGCTGTGCCATTGGGGATGGTGGGATTCTCTGCAGGAGGTGGGCAGTTCACTAGAGCTCAAGTACTCCATGACCATACAGCCTGCAGCAGCAAGTGGAAACAAGATATCCTGGGCTGCCTCATGATCCCTGCTACTGACACCTCCAATGCCATATCCTGCACTGCTGAAGCAGGCACATCTTGATCTGGAGCTCGGGCTGGCCGAGCTCTTCTGTTCTGAAACCATATGTGGATCGTGTACTCAGCCAAACCTGTCCTCTCACACAGCTGGTCCCTGGTAGCAAAGCCTGCTATCCCCATTGCTTCCAGCTTCCATGCTCCTAAGGATTCGATGCCAGGAGTCCTCAAGCTGGAGAATATAGTCAGGACCGCTCCAGAGCAAGTGCAAGCTTCAGCAAATGCCAGCCGTAGGGCTAGGACCCCTGCCCTTAAATAACGTTGGCTCTGCTCCCTTAGCTCCGACCACTTGAAAGGAGCCGTGGGCTACAGTCGTACTCCAGACCCTTGAATCAAGGTCATGCCACGACGCTTTACCCCTGCCACGCCTCCCACCTGAGAACAGGAAACCCGGAACAAGACCTCAAGAAACCTATCAGACTCAGCAAAGTTTCTCCCAAAGTCTCACAGTCTCTTGCATGCCATTCTGGACACAGAACAAGGAAGCACAAAAAATGTCCTAGGAATCAACCATCCAGACGACAGATCGTCCAAGGAGGGAGCACCATAGTTCCTTCCTGGCTTTAGGCAGAGTATCCAGGAAATCGTGGAGGTGGTAAGCAGGCGTCAGAAGAGGAAGGCGAGTGGAGAGTGCCTTAGGTGGTATCACTAGCCAAGTGGAATCCGTGCTGATCTCATCCCATCTGGATCCACACAGGTTGGAAAGAGAAGACCCCCAAACTGAGGATCCCAACCACTTATCTTGAGACCCAAGGACATCACTTCCAGGGGTCATGCAAGTCATGGCACTTCTTTCCTTCTTGTAGGGCTAGGTGGTAGTTGGGAGCAACAGAACTATATTGAACCGAGAGAAGAGAATAGCACATGCAGAAAGAAAGTCTTTTACACAGGCAAATAGGCCAAAAACCACAATAGTCCATGTAGAGATTCGGGAATGCGCATTCATGCATTTCCTGTCAGAACAGTTGGGCCAGGTTTTCAGGAATTCTCACAATTAAAATGTTCCATGCAAACACAGGCGCAAACACACACACACACACACACACACACACACACACACACACACACACGCAAACACACACAAATACACATACAAATAAAAACAAATAGAAATATCACACACACAACAAAGCACACACACGCACACACAAACACACGCACATACACACATACAAATAACACAAATACAAATAACACACACACAACACAAGTACACAAACACAGACACTCAACCACGCACTTGCAAACACACACACACATATAACACAAATACAAATAACACACACATAAACACACACACACACACACACACACATACACACACACAAGCATACACAAAAAACCGGCTAACAAGTCTGACATGTGAATGTGGAACAAAAGACCCAAAACTTGTGCTGAAAGAACTGTATAAGCCCTATGCTCCTTGAAGAAATGTGGCTGCATGCACCCAAGGCCAACTGCCTACCTCTAGGCAATTGCAGTCTTCAGGTGGGTTCAGAGGGACCTCACATTCGGGCATGCAGGGAGGTGCTAGGCTTGGGAAACTCAAGGTTAAAAGACGGATACCGGAGAGTGTGGGAAACACCTCTTGTGGGAGAAGGACAGTATTCGGCTTGTCTGATTGAATCAGTGTCAATCCTGGAATGAATTGTTCCCGATACTTTGGTTGCACTCCATTTCCAGGATGATGTTTATTTACAGTTTGTGGCCTTTCACACATTCTTCTTTAAGTTGATATTTCCCCCGCTTACTTGCTTTAGCAAACTATGCCATGTCTGCATTGAACACTGAACAGCTTTCCTTGTTGTTTCTCTTTCAGACCTCTCATCCCGCCTCACTGCCTTCCAAAGTCTTACCACACTTTCAATTGGAAAGCTCATGCCTAAACCAAACAGTCTATTCAACCACCCATACAAACACACAAGCAAACACACAAGCAAACAAACAAACAAACAATGCAAATCTTTATTGAATACAATGGGAAGTAGAACAGAGCAAGACAAAACAAAACAAAAATAAACTAAACAAATGTGCTAGGAGTACATATAGAATGGGTGGTTGGTTAGTCATCTCACAGCTAAGCATAAGGCATTGGTAAGAAGAGCAGCAGTTCTTAGTCCCAAGGAAGAAGTCTTCATAACTCCTTCCTGGTTTACTGTCCTGAGCTGTGTAGCCTATACCTGGTGACCCATGAGATTTCCTGGAGTCTAATGGAGCCAGTCCAATGGTGTGTTCTGTCAGTTGGGCTTTTCATTAGGCCTCCTTGTTATTTTAGGAGTCCCTGGTGATCTTGCCCTCTGCCCCTTCAGCAGAATCCCATTCTGAGAGCCCATTTCCTCGTCTCAGGGCCCTCAGGTAGGCACTCCACATGGAAAAACCACGTGCATTTCCTCCTTCTAGTAAGCAAGATGCTTTGCATCGAAATCAGCCACTGTAATAGGTGTTTTGATGCATAAACTTTTTGGGCTGTCTACATTCTCAAGTGTTGATTGCGGGTGTCTTCTGGATAGGAGGTTCCAGGCTGGGACTCAGAGAATATCCAGCAGAGCCTCATATTCTTCTTGAGAGAGAGGCAGCTCAGGTGTTGCATCCATTTGCTGCCCTGCACCTTCCAGATGTACAGGGCCTTGGGAGTGCGTCTCCACTCGAACTTCCATCAGCAATTGATCCAGGAAGAGACCCAGGGGCCCTTGTTGCATCCCTGAGTGAGAGCCTGTTCTTGGCCTTGTCCTTCAGGCTGTGCCCATTGTGGTAGCTGAGACTCTCTGGAAAAATTGGTTGGGTCGGTATAACTCGAGGATTCCTTGGAAACACAGTCCGTGGCAGCCAGTTGCAAGATGGTTTCCTGGACACCCTCGTGCTCCTTGCCACCAGAATTTCCATCCAGATCCACAGGGAATGGCATGTCACCCTCCACTTGGTCTTCTTCCAGCTGTTCATCAAGGAGGAGTTCCAGAGGTCCTGCCTCGTATGCTTGAGTCGCTGTCTGTGATTGGCCTCGTCCTTCGGGCAGTGCCACTTGGGGTTGCTGGGACTCTTTGTGGAAGTGGGGCTGGTCGCTGGAGCTCGAGTTCTCCATTCCCACACCTCCTGCAGCAGCCATCGGTAACAGGTTGTCCTGTGCTGCCTCATCCCTGCCACTCAGACCTCCAGTTGCCACATCCTGCACTTGTGAAGCAGGCACATCTTGATCTGGAGCGCGGGCTTGCCTCGCTCTTCTGTTCTGAAACCATATGTGGATCGTGTCCTCAGACAAACCTGTCTTCTGGCCCAGCTGCTCCCTGGTATCAAAGCCTGGCAACGGGTTCCTCTCAAAGGCTTGCACTAGGATCCTGCGCTGTTGCAAGGTGAGTCAAGTGCAAGGCCTCCTGCTGTCCGAAGGCATGCTGCTACCTTGTGACGTGGAGCAAAACCCATCCTGGTGTTGTTTGGAGACTAGCGGAATGGAGCCTCTGCTGGACCGCATTGGGCCGTGCCTCACCTCTCAAGTGTGACTTCTTCGGTTCTGAAACCACACTCGGATGCGGGACCCAGGGAGCTGTATTTCCCTGGCCAGTTCATGCCTGTCCCAGAAGCTCGGGTATTGTTTCTTGCTGAAAGCTGATAGCAGGGCCTTCTTTTGCCAGGCCTGCCAAAACGTCTTCCTGCGCCGGGATTCCCGCAGCACCCAGCTGCTATCCACATTGCTTCCAGCTTCCATGCTCCTAAGGATTCAATGCCAGGAGTCCTCAAGCTGGAGAATATAGTCAGGACCGCTCCAGAGCAAGTGCAAGCTTCAGCAAATGCCAGCCGTAGGGCTAGGACCCCTGCCCTTAAATAACGTTGGCTCTGCTCCCTTAGCTCCGACCACTTGAAAGGAGCCGTGGGCTACAGTCGTACTCCAGAACCTTGAATCAAGGTCATGCCACGACGCTTTACCCCTGCCACGCCTCCCACCTGAGAACAGGAAACCCGGAACAAGACCTCAAGAAACCTATCAGACTCAGCAAAGTTTCTCCCAAAGTCTCACAGTCTCTTGCATGCCATTCTGGACACAGAACAAGGAAGCACAAAAAATGTCCTAGGAATCAACCATCCAGCAGACAGATCGTCCAAGGAGGGAGCACCATAGTTCCTTCCTGGCTTTAGGCAGAGTATCCAGGAAATCGAGGAGGTGGTAAGCAGGCTTCAGAAGAGGAAGGCGAGTGGAGAGTGCCTTAGGTGGTATCACTAGCCAAGTGGAATCCGTGCTGATCTCATCCCATCTGGATCCACACAGGTTGGAAAGAGTAGACCCCCCAACTGAGGATCCCAACCACTTTTCCTGAGACCCAAGGTCATCACTTCCAGGGGTCATGCAAGTCACGGCACTTCTTTCCTGCTTGTAGGGCTAGGTGGTAGTTGGCAGCAACAGAACTCTATTGAACCGAGAGAAGAGAATAGCACATGAAGAAAGAAAGTCTTTTACACAGGCAAATAGGCCAAAAACCACAATAGTCCATGTAGAGATTCGGGAATGCGCATTCATGCATTTCCTGTCAGAACAGTTGTGCCAGATTTTCAGGAATTCTCACAATTAACATGTTCCATGCAAACAAAGGCTCAAACAGACACACACACACACACACACACACAAACACACACACATACACATACAAATAACACAAATAGAAGTAGCACACACACAACAAAGCACACACACACGCACACACAAGCACACACACATACACACACACAAATAACACAAAAACAAATAACACACACACAACACAAGCACACACACAGACACTCACACACGCACACGCAAACACACACCACACATATAACACAAATACAAAAAACACACATACACACACACACACACACACATACCAACACACAAGCATATACAAAAACCCAGCCAGCAAGTCTGACATGTGAATGTGGAACAAAAGACCCAAAACTTGTGCTGAAAGAACTGTATAAGCCTTATGGTCCTTGAGGAAATGTGGCTGCATGCACCCAAGGCCACCTGCCTACATCTAGGCAATTGCAGTCTTCAGGTGGGTTCAGGGGGACCTCACATTAGGGAATGCAGGGCCTTGCTAGGCTTGGGAAATCAGGGTTAAAAGACGGATACGGGAGAGTGTGGCAAACACCTCACTGTGGGAGGAGGAATGTATTCGGCTTGTCTGATTGAATCAGTGTCAATCCTGGAATGAATTGTTCACGATACTTTGGTTGCAGTCCATTTCCAGGATGTTGTTTATTTACAATTGTGTGGCCTTACACACATTCTTCTTTTAGTTGACATTTTCCCCACTTAATGCTTTAGCAAACAGTGCCATGTCTGCATTGAACACTGATCAGCTTTCCTTGTTATTTCCCTTTCAGACCTCTCATCCTGCCTCACTGCCTTCGAAAGTCTTACCACCCTTTGAATTGGAAAGCTCATGCCTACACCAAACAGCCTATTCAACCACCCATACAAACACACAAGTAAACAAGCAAGCAAGCAAACAAACAAACAATGCAAATCTTTATTGAATACAATGGGAAGTAGAACAGAGCAAGACAAAACAAACAAAAGTAAACTAAACAAATGTGCTAGGAGTACATATAGAATGGGTGGTTTGTTAGTCATCTCACAGCTAAGCATAAGGCATTGGTAAGAAGAGCAGCAGATCTTAGTCCCAAGGAAGAAGTCTTCATAACTCCTTCCTGGTTTAGTGTCCTGAGATGTGTAGCCTATACCTGGTGACCCATGAGATTTCCTAAAGTCTGATGGAGCCAGTCCAATGGTGTGTTCTGTCAGTTGGGTTTTTCATTAGGCCTGCTTGATGTTTTAGGAGTCCCTGGTGATCTTGCCCTCTGCCCCTTCAGAAGAATCCCATTCTGAGACCCCATTTCCTCGTCTCAGGGCCCTCAGGTAGGCACTCCACATGGAAAACCAACGTGCATTTCCTCCTTCTAGTAAGCAAGATGCTTTGCATCGAAATCAGCCACTGTAATAGGGGTTTTGATGCATATACTTTTTGGGCTGTCTACATTCTCAAGTGTGGAGTGCGGGTGTCTTCTGGATAGGAGCTTCCAGGCTGTGACTAGGAGAATATCCAGCAGAGCCTCATATTCTTCTTGAGAGAGAGGCAGCTCAGGTGTTGCATCCATTTGCTGCCCTGCACCTTCAAGATGTACAGGGCCTGGGGAGTGTGTCTCCACTCGAACTTCCATCAGCAGTTGATCCAGGAAGAGTTCCAGGGGGCCCGTGTTGCATCCCTGAGTGAGAGCCTGTTCTTGGCCTTGTCCTTCAGGCTGTGCCCATTGTGGTAGCTGAGACTCTCTGGAGAAATTGGTTGGGTCGCTATAACTCGAGGATTCCTTGGAAACACAGTCCGTGGCAGCCAGTTGCAAGATGGTTTCCTGGACACCCTCGTGCTCCTTGCCACCAGAATTTCCATCCAGATCCACAGGGAATGGACTGTCTCCATCCACTTAGTCTTCTTCCAGCAGTTCATCAAGGAGGAGTTCCAGAGGTCCTGCCTTGTATGCTTGAGTCGCTGTCTGTGATTGGCCTCGTCCTTCGGGCAGTGCCACTTGGGGTTGCTGGCTCTCTTTGTGTAAGTGGGGCTGGTCGCTGGAGCTCGAGTTCTCCGTGCCCACACCTCCTGCAGCAGGCATCGGAAACAGGTTGTCCTGTGCTGCCTCATCCCTGCCCCTGAGACCTCCAGTTGCCACATCCTGCACTTGTGAAGCAGGCACATCTTGATCTGGAGGGCGGGCTTGCCGCGCTCTTCTGTTCTGAAACCATATGTGGATTGTGTCCTCAGACAAACCTGTCCTCTGGCTCAGCTGCTCCCTGGTATCAAAGCCTGGCAACGGGTTCCTCTCAAAGGCTTGCACTAGGATCCTGCGCTTTTGCAAGGTGAGTCGAGTGCGAGGCTTTCTGCTGTCTGAGGGCATGCTGCTACCTTGTGACCTGGAACCAAATCCTTCCTCGAGCTGTTGGGAGGCTAGCAGAATGGAGCCTCTGCTGGACCGATTTGGGCCGTGTCTCACCTCTCCAGTGCAACTTCTTCGGTTCTGAAACCACACTCGGATGCGGGACGCAGGGCGCTGTATTTGCCTGGCCAGTTCCTGCCTCTCCCAGAAGCTCGGGTATTGGTTCTTGCTGAAAGCTGATAGCAGGGCCTTCTTTTGCCAGGCCTGCCAAACCGTCTTCCTGTGCCCGGATTCCCGCAGCACACAGCGGCTATCCACAGTGCTTCCAGCTTCCATGCTCCTAAGTGTTCGATGCCAGGAGTCCTCAAGCTGGAAAATATAGTCAGGACCGCTCCAGAGCAAGCGCAAGCTTCAGCAAATGCCAGCCGTAGGGCTGGTACAACTGCCCTTAAATACCTTTGCCTCTGCTCCCTGATCTCCGCCCACTCGAAAGGAGCCGTAGGCTACAGTCGTACTGCAGACACTTGAATCAAGGTCATGCCCCGACGCTTTACACCTGCCACGCCTCCCACCTGAGAACAGGAGACCCGAAACAAGACCTCAAGAAACCTATCAGACTCAGCAAAGTCTCTCCTAAAGTCTCACAGTCCCTTGCATGCCATTCTGGACACAGAACAAGGAAGCACGAAAAATGTCCTAGGAATCAACCAACCAGCAGACAGATAGTCCAAGGAGGGAGCACCATAGTTCCTTCCTGGCTTTGGGCAGAGTATCCAGGAAATCGTGGAGGTGGTAAGCAGGCTTCAGAAGAGGAAGGCAGAGTGGAGTGTGCCTTAGGTGGTATCAATAGCCAAGTGGAATCCGTGCTGATCTTATCCCATCTGGATCCACACAGATTGGAAAGAGAAGACCCCCCAACTGAGTATCCCAACCACTTGTCCTGAGACCCAAGGACATCACTTCCAGGGGCCATGCAAGGCATTGCACTTCTTTCCTGCTTGTAGGGCTAGGCGGTAGTTTGGAGCAACAGAACTCTATTATCCGAGAGAAGAGAATAGCACATGCAGAAAGAAAGTCTTTTACACAGGCAAATAGGCCAAAAACCACAATAGTTCATGTAGAGATTCGGGAATGCGCATTCATGCATTTCCTGTCAGAACAGTTGGGCTAGATTTTCAGGAATTCTCACAATTAACATGTTCCATGCAAACACAGGTGGAAACACACACACACACACACACACACACACACACACACACACGCGCAAACACACACACACATACACATACAAATAACACAAATAGAAATAGCACACACACAACAAAGCATACACAGGCACACACAAACATACACACACAAACACAAATAACAAAAAAAATAACACACATACAACACAAGCACACACAGACACTCACACACGCACATGCAAACACACACCACACATATAACACAAATACAAATAACACACACACATACACACACACACACACACACACACACAGACACACACACACACACATACCCACACCCAAGCATACACAAAAACCCGGCCAGCAAGTCTGACCTGTGAATGTGGAACAAAAGACCAAAAACCTGTTTTGAAAGAACTGTATAAGCCCTATGCTCCTTGAGGAAATGTGGCTGCATGCACTCAAGGCCAACTACCTACCTCTAGGCAATTGCAGTCTTCAGGTGGGTTTGAGGGACCTCACATTAGGGAATGCAGGGCATTGCTAGGCTTGGGAAACTCATGTTAAAAGACGGATACGGGAGAGTGTGGGAAACACCTCACTGTGGGAGGAGGAAGGTATTCGGCTTGTCTGATTGAATCAGTATCAATCCTGGAATGAATTGTTCACGATACTTTGGTTGCAGTCCATTTCCAGGGTAATGTTTATTTACAATTGTGTGGCCTTACACACATTCTTCTTTAAGTTGACATTTTCCCCGCTTGTTTGCTTTAGCAAACAGTGCCATGTCTGCATTGAACACTGATCAGCTTTCCTTGGTATTTCCCTTTCAGACCTCTCATCCTGTCTCACTGCCTTCCAAAGTCTTACCACCCTTTGAATGGGAAAGATAATGCCTAAAGCAAACAGACTATTCAACCACCCATACAAACACACAAGTAAACAAGCAAGCAAACAAACAAACAAACAATGCAAAACTTTATTGAATACAAAGGGAAGCAGAACAGAGCAAGACAAAACAAAACAAAAGTAAACTAAACAAATGTGCTAGGAGAACATATAGAATGGGTGGTTTGTTAGTCATCTCACAGCTAAGCATAAGGCATTGGTAAGAAGAGCAGCAGATCTTAGTCCCAAGGAAGAAGTCTTCATAACTCCTTCCTGGTTTAGTGTCCTGAGATGTGTAGCCTATACCTGGTGACCCATGAGATTTCCTGCAGTCTGAGGGAGCCAGTCCAATGGTGTGTTCTGTCAGTTGGGCTTTTCATTAGGCCTCCTTTTTTCTTAGGAGTCCCTGGTGATCTGGCCATCTGCCCTTTCAGCAGAATCCCATTCTGAGACCCCATTTCCTCGTCTCAGGGCCCTCAGGTAGGCACTCCACATGGAAAACCCTCGTGCTTTCCTCCTTCTAGTAAGCAAGAGGCTTTGCATCGTAATCAGCCACTGTAATAGGGGTTTTGATGCATATACTTTTTGGGCTGTCTACATTCTCATTTGTGGATTGCGGGTGTCTTCTGGATAGGATCTTCCAGGCTGGGACTCAGAGAATATCCAGCAGAGCCTCATATTCTTCTTGAGAGAGAGGCAGCTCAGGTGTTGCATCCATTTGCTGCCCTTCACCTTCCACATGTACAGGGCCTGGGGTGTGCGTCTCCACTCGAACTTCCATCAGCAGTTGATCCAGGAAGAGTTCCAGGGGGCCCGTGTTGCATCCCTGAGTGAGTGCCTGTTCTTGGCATTGTCCTTCAGGCTGTGCAAATTGTGGTAGCGGAGACTCTCTGGAGAAATTGTTTGGGTCGCTATAACTCGAGGATTCCTTGGAAACACAGTCTGTGGCAGCCAGTTGCAAGATGGTTTCCTGGACACCCTCGTGCTCCTTGCCACCAGATATTCCATCCAGATCCACAGGGAATGGCCTGTCACGCTGCACTTAGTCTTCTTCCAGAAGTTCATCAAGGAGGAGTTCCAAAGTTCCTGGCTCGTATGCTTGAGTGGCTGTCTGTGATTGGCCTCGTCCTTCGGGCATTGCCACTTGGGGTATCTGGGACTCTTTGTGGAAGTGGGGCTGGTCGCTGGAGCTCGAGTTCTCCATGCCCACACCTCCTGCAGCAGCCATCGGTAACAGGTTGTCCTGTGCTGCCTCATCCCTGCCACTCAGACCTCCAGTTGCCACATCCTGCACTTGTGAAGCAGGCACATCTTGATCTGGATTGCGGGCTTGCCTCGCTCTTCTGTTCTGAAACCATATGTGGATCGTGTCCTCAGACAAACCTGTCTTCTGGCCCAGCTGCTCCCTGGTATCAAAGCCTGGCAACGGGTTCCTCTCAAAGGCTTGCACTAGGATCCTGCGCTGTTGCAAGGTGAGTCAAGTGCAAGGCCTCCTGCTGTCCGAAGGCATGCTGCTACCTTGTGACGTGGAGCAAAACCCTTCCTGGTGTTGTTTGGAGACTAGCGGAATGGAGCCTCTGCTGGACCGCATTGGGCCGTGCCTCACCTCTCAAGTGCGACTTCTTCGGTTCTGAAACCAAACTCGGATGCGGGACCCAGGGAGCTGTATTTCCCTGGCCAGTTCATGCCTGTCCCAGAAGCTCGGGTATTGTTTCTTGCTGAAAGCTGATAGCAGGGCCTTCTTTTGCCAGGCCTGCCAAACGTCTTCCTGCGCCGGGATTCCCGCAGCACACAGCTGCTATCCACATTGCTTCCAGCTTCCATGCTCCTAAGGATTCGATGCCAGGAGTCCTCAAGCTGGAGAATATAGTCAGGACCGCTCCAGAGCAAGTGCAAGCTTCAGCAAATGCCAGCCGTAGGGCTAGGACCCCTGCCCTTAAATAACGTTGGCTCTGCTCCCGGAGCTCCGACCACTTGAAAGGAGCCGTGGGCTACAGTCGTACTCCAGACCCTTGAATCAAGGTCATGCCACGACGCTTTACACCTGCCACGCCTCCCACCTGAGAACAGGAAACCCGGAACAAGACCTCCAGAAACCTATCAGACTCAGCAAAGTTTCTCCCAAAGTCTCACAGTCTCTTGCATGCCATTCTGGACACAGAACAAGGAAGCACAAAAAATGTCCTAGGAATCAACCACCCAGCAGACAGATCGTCCAATGAGGGAGCACCATAGTTCCTTCCTGGCTTTAGGCAGAGTATCCAGGAAATCGTGGAGGTGGTAAGCAGGCTTCAGAAGAGGAAGGCGAGTGGAGAGTGCCTTAGGTAGTATCACTAGCCAAGTGGAATCCGTGCTGATCTCATCCCATCTGGATCCACACAGGTTGGAAAGAGTAGACCCCCCAACTGAGGATCCCAACCACTTTTCCTGAGACCCAAGGTCATCACTTCCAGGGGTCATGCAAGTCACGGCACTTCTTTCCTGCTTGTAGGGCTAGGTGGTAGTTGGCAGCAACAGAACTCTATTGAACCGAGAGAAGAGAATAGCACATGAAGAAAGAAAGTCTTTTACACAGGCAAATAGGCCAAAAACCACAATAGTTCATGTAGAGATTCGGGAATGCGCATTCATGCATTTCCTGTCAGAACAGTTGTGCCAGATTTTCAGGAATTCACACAATTAACATGTTCCATGCAAACAAAGGCTCAAACAGACACACACACACACACACACACACACAAACACACACACATACACATACAAATAACACAAATAGAAGTAGCACACACACAACAAAGCACACACACGCACACACACAAGCACACACACATACACACACACAAATAACACAAAAACAAATAACACACACACTACACAAGCACACACACAGACACTCACACACGCACACGCAAACACACACCACACATATAACACAAATACAAAAAACACACATACATACACACACACACACACACACACACACACACACACCAACACACAAGCATATACAAAAGCCCAGCCAGCAAGTCTGACATGTGAATGTGGAACAAAAGACCCAAAACTTGTGCTGAAAGAACTGTATAAGCCCTATGGTCCTTGAGGAAATGTGGCTGCATGCACCCAAGGACACCTGCCTACATCTAGGCAATTGCAGTCTTCAGGTGGGTTCAGAGGGACCTGACATTAGGGAATGCAGGGCCTTGCTAGGCTTGGGAAATCAGGGTTAAAAGACGGAATCGGGAGAGTGTGGGATACACCTCACTGTGGGAGGAGGAATGTATTCGGCTTGTCTGATTGAATCAGTGTCAATCCTGGAATGAATTGTTCACGATACTTTGGTTGCACTCCATTTCCAGGATGTTGTTTATTTACAATTGTGTGGCCTTACACACATTCTTCTTTAAGTTGACATTTTCCCCACTTAATGCTTTAGCAAACAGTGCCATGTCTGCATTGAACACTGATCAGCTTTCCTTGTTATTTCCCTTACAGACCTCTCATCCTGCCTCACTGCCTTTGAAAGTCTTACCACCCTTTGAATTGGAAAGCTCATGCCTAAACCAAACAGCCTATTCAACCACCCATACAAACACACAAGTAAACAAGCAAGCAAGCAAACAAACAAACAATGCAAATCTTTATTGAATACAATGGGAAGTAGAACAGAGCAAGACAAAACAAACAAAAGTAAACTAAACAAATGTGCTAGGAGTACATATAGAATAGGTGGTTTGTTAGTCATCTCACAGCTAAGCATAAGGCATTGGTAAGAAGAGCAGCAGATCTTAGTCCCAAGGAAGAAGTCTTCATAACTCCTTCCTGGTTTAGTGTCCTGAGATTTGTAGCCTATACCTGGTGACCCATGAGATTTCCTAAAGTCTGATGGAGCCAGTCCAATGGTGTGTTCTGTCAGTTGGGTTTTTCATTAGGCCTGCTTGATGTTTTAGGAGTCCCTGGTGATCTTGCCCTCTGCCCCTTCAGAAGAATCCCATTCTGAGACCCCATTTCCTCGTCTCAGGGCCCTCAGGTAGGCATTCCACATGGAAAACCAACGTGCATTTCCTCCCTCTAGTAAGCAAGATGCTTTGCATCGAAATCAACCACTGTAATAGGGGTTTTGATGCATATACTTTTTGGGCTGTCTACATTCTCAAGTGTGGATTGCGGGTGTCTTCTGGATAGGAGCTTCCAGGCTGTGACTAGGAGAATATCCAGCAGAGCCTCATATTCTTCTTGAGAGAGAGGCAGCTCAGGTGTTGCATCCATTTGCTGCCCTGCACCTTCAAGATGTACAGGGCCTGGGGAGTGCGTCTCCACTCGAACTTCCAACAGCAGTTGATCCAGGAAGAGTTCCAGGAGGCCCGTGTTGCATCCCTGAGTGAGAGCCTGTTCTTGGCCTTGTCCTTCAGGCTGTGCCCATTGTGGTAGCTGAGACTCTCTGGAGAAATTGGTTGGATCGCTATAACTCGAGGATTCCTTGGAAACACAGTCCGTGGCAGCCAGTTGCAAGATGGTTTCCTGGACACCCTCGTGCTCCTTGCCACCAGAATTTCCATCCAGATCCACAGGGAATGGACTGTCTCCATCCACTTAGTCTTCTTCCAGCAGTTCATCAAGGAGGAGTTCCAGAGGTCCTGCCTTGTATGCTTGAGTCGCTGTCTGTGATTGGCCTCGTCCTTCGGGCAGTGCCACTTGGGGTTGCTGGCTCTCTTTGTGTAAGTGGGGCTGGTCGCTGGAGCTCGAGTTCTCCATGCCCACACCTCCTGCAGCAGGCATCGGAAACAGGTTGTCCTGTGCTGCCTCATCCCTGCCCCTGAGACCTCCAGTTGCCACATCCTGCACTTGTGAAGCAGGCACATCTTGATCTGGAGGGCGGGCTTGCCGCGCTCTTCTGTTCTGAAACCATATGTGGATTGTGTCCTCAGACAAACCTGTCCTCTGGCTCAGCTGCTCCCTGGTATCAAAGCCTGGCAACGGGTTCCTCTCAAAGGCTTGCACTAGGATCCTGCGCTTTTGCAAGGTGAGTCGAGTGCGAGGCTTTCTGCTGTCCGAGGGCATGCTGCTACCTTGTGACCTGGAACCAAACCCTTCCTCGAGCTGTTGGGAGGCTAGCAGAATGGAGCCTCTGCTGGACCGATTTGGGCCGTGCCTCACCTCTCCAGTGCAACTTCTTCGGTTCTGAAACCACACTCGGATGCGGGACGCAGGGCGCTGTATTTGCCTGGCCAGTTCCTGCCTGTCCCAGAAGCTCGGGTATTGGTTCTTGTTGAAGGCTGATAGCAGGGCCTTCTTTTGCCAGGCCTGCCAAACCGTCTTCCTGCGCCCGGATTCCCGCAGCACACAGCAGCTATCCACAGTGCTTCCAGCTTCCATGCTCCTAAGTGTTCGATGCCAGGAGTCCTCAAGCTGGAAAATATAGTCAGGACCGCTCCAGAGCAAGCGCAAGCTTCAGCAAATGCCAGCCGTAGGGCTGGTACAACTGCCCTTAAATACCTTTGCCTCTGCTCCCTGATCTCCGCCCACTCGAAAGGAGCCGTAGGCTACAGTCGTACTGCAGACACTTGAATCAAGGTCATGCCCCGACGCTTTACACCTGCCACGCCTCCCACCTGAGAACAGGAGACCCGAAACAAGACCTCAAGAAACCTATCAGACTCAGCAAAGTCTCTCCTAAAGTCTCGCAGTCCCTTGCATGCCATTCTGGACACAGAACAAGGAAGCACAAAAAATGTCCTAGGAATCAACCAACCAGCAGACAGATAGTCCAAGGAGGGCGCACCAAAGTTCCTTCCTGGCTTTGGGCAGAGTATCCAGGAAATCGTGGAGGTGGTAAGCAGGCTTCAGAAGAGGAAGGCAGAGTGGAGTGTGCCTTAGGTGGTATCAATAGCCAAGTGGAATCCGTGCTGATCTCATCCCATCTGGATCCACACAGATTGGAAAGAGAAGACCCCCCAACTGAGGATCCCAACCACTTGTCCTGAGACCCAAGGACATCACTTCCAGGGGCCATGCAAGGCATGGCACTTCTTTCCTGCTTGTAGGGCTAGGCGGTAGTTTGGAGCAACCGAACTGTATTATTCGAGAGAAGAGAATAGCACATGCAGAAAGAAAGTCTTTTACACAGGCAAATAGGCCAAAAACCACAATAGTTCATGTAGAGATTCGGGAATGCGCATTCATGCATTTCCTGTCAGAACAGTTGGGCTAGATTTTCAGGAATTCTCACAATTAACATGTTCCATGCAAACAAAGGCTCAAACAGACACACACACACACACACACACACACAAACACACACACATACACATACAAATAACACAAATAGAAGTAGCACACACACAACAAAGCACACACACGCACACACACAAGCACACACACATACACACACACAAATAACACAAAAACAAATAACACACACACTACACAAGCACACACACAGACACTCACACACGCACACGCAAACACACACCACACATATAACACAAATACAAAAAACACACATACATACACACACACACACACACACACACACACACACACCAACACACAAGCATATACAAAAGCCCAGCCAGCAAGTCTGACATGTGAATGTGGAACAAAAGACCCAAAACTTGTGCTGAAAGAACTGTATAAGCCCTATGGTCCTTGAGGAAATGTGGCTGCATGCACCCAAGGACACCTGCCTACATCTAGGCAATTGCAGTCTTCAGGTGGGTTCAGAGGGACCTGACATTAGGGAATGCAGGGCCTTGCTAGGCTTGGGAAATCAGGGTTAAAAGACGGAATCGGGAGAGTGTGGGATACACCTCACTGTGGGAGGAGGAATGTATTCGGCTTGTCTGATTGAATCAGTGTCAATCCTGGAATGAATTGTTCACGATACTTTGGTTGCACTCCATTTCCAGGATGTTGTTTATTTACAATTGTGTGGCCTTACACACATTCTTCTTTAAGTTGACATTTTCCCCACTTAATGCTTTAGCAAACAGTGCCATGTCTGCATTGAACACTGATCAGCTTTCCTTGTTATTTCCCTTACAGACCTCTCATCCTGCCTCACTGCCTTTGAAAGTCTTACCACCCTTTGAATTGGAAAGCTCATGCCTAAACCAAACAGCCTATTCAACCACCCATACAAACACACAAGTAAACAAGCAAGCAAGCAAACAAACAAACAATGCAAATCTTTATTGAATACAATGGGAAGTAGAACAGAGCAAGACAAAACAAACAAAAGTAAACTAAACAAATGTGCTAGGAGTACATATAGAATAGGTGGTTTGTTAGTCATCTCACAGCTAAGCATAAGGCATTGGTAAGAAGAGCAGCAGATCTTAGTCCCAAGGAAGAAGTCTTCATAACTCCTTCCTGGTTTAGTGTCCTGAGATTTGTAGCCTATACCTGGTGACCCATGAGATTTCCTAAAGTCTGATGGAGCCAGTCCAATGGTGTGTTCTGTCAGTTGGGTTTTTCATTAGGCCTGCTTGATGTTTTAGGAGTCCCTGGTGATCTTGCCCTCTGCCCCTTCAGAAGAATCCCATTCTGAGACCCCATTTCCTCGTCTCAGGGCCCTCAGGTAGGCATTCCACATGGAAAACCAACGTGCATTTCCTCCCTCTAGTAAGCAAGATGCTTTGCATCGAAATCAACCACTGTAATAGGGGTTTTGATGCATATACTTTTTGGGCTGTCTACATTCTCAAGTGTGGATTGCGGGTGTCTTCTGGATAGGAGCTTCCAGGCTGTGACTAGGAGAATATCCAGCAGAGCCTCATATTCTTCTTGAGAGAGAGGCAGCTCAGGTGTTGCATCCATTTGCTGCCCTGCACCTTCAAGATGTACAGGGCCTGGGGAGTGCGTCTCCACTCGAACTTCCAACAGCAGTTGATCCAGGAAGAGTTCCAGGAGGCCCGTGTTGCATCCCTGAGTGAGAGCCTGTTCTTGGCCTTGTCCTTCAGGCTGTGCCCATTGTGGTAGCTGAGACTCTCTGGAGAAATTGGTTGGATCGCTATAACTCGAGGATTCCTTGGAAACACAGTCCGTGGCAGCCAGTTGCAAGATGGTTTCCTGGACACCCTCGTGCTCCTTGCCACCAGAATTTCCATCCAGATCCACAGGGAATGGACTGTCTCCATCCACTTAGTCTTCTTCCAGCAGTTCATCAAGGAGGAGTTCCAGAGGTCCTGCCTTGTATGCTTGAGTCGCTGTCTGTGATTGGCCTCGTCCTTCGGGCAGTGCCACTTGGGGTTGCTGGCTCTCTTTGTGTAAGTGGGGCTGGTCGCTGGAGCTCGAGTTCTCCATGCCCACACCTCCTGCAGCAGGCATCGGAAACAGGTTGTCCTGTGCTGCCTCATCCCTGCCCCTGAGACCTCCAGTTGCCACATCCTGCACTTGTGAAGCAGGCACATCTTGATCTGGAGGGCGGGCTTGCCGCGCTCTTCTGTTCTGAAACCATATGTGGATTGTGTCCTCAGACAAACCTGTCCTCTGGCTCAGCTGCTCCCTGGTATCAAAGCCTGGCAACGGGTTCCTCTCAAAGGCTTGCACTAGGATCCTGCGCTTTTGCAAGGTGAGTCGAGTGCGAGGCTTTCTGCTGTCCGAGGGCATGCTGCTACCTTGTGACCTGGAACCAAACCCTTCCTCGAGCTGTTGGGAGGCTAGCAGAATGGAGCCTCTGCTGGACCGATTTGGGCCGTGCCTCACCTCTCCAGTGCAACTTCTTCGGTTCTGAAACCACACTCGGATGCGGGACGCAGGGCGCTGTATTTGCCTGGCCAGTTCCTGCCTGTCCCAGAAGCTCGGGTATTGGTTCTTGTTGAAGGCTGATAGCAGGGCCTTCTTTTGCCAGGCCTGCCAAACCGTCTTCCTGCGCCCGGATTCCCGCAGCACACAGCAGCTATCCACAGTGCTTCCAGCTTCCATGCTCCTAAGTGTTCGATGCCAGGAGTCCTCAAGCTGGAAAATATAGTCAGGACCGCTCCAGAGCAAGCGCAAGCTTCAGCAAATGCCAGCCGTAGGGCTGGTACAACTGCCCTTAAATACCTTTGCCTCTGCTCCCTGATCTCCGCCCACTCGAAAGGAGCCGTAGGCTACAGTCGTACTGCAGACACTTGAATCAAGGTCATGCCCCGACGCTTTACACCTGCCACGCCTCCCACCTGAGAACAGGAGACCCGAAACAAGACCTCAAGAAACCTATCAGACTCAGCAAAGTCTCTCCTAAAGTCTCGCAGTCCCTTGCATGCCATTCTGGACACAGAACAAGGAAGCACAAAAAATGTCCTAGGAATCAACCAACCAGCAGACAGATAGTCCAAGGAGGGCGCACCAAAGTTCCTTCCTGGCTTTGGGCAGAGTATCCAGGAAATCGTGGAGGTGGTAAGCAGGCTTCAGAAGAGGAAGGCAGAGTGGAGTGTGCCTTAGGTGGTATCAATAGCCAAGTGGAATCCGTGCTGATCTCATCCCATCTGGATCCACACAGATTGGAAAGAGAAGACCCCCCAACTGAGGATCCCAACCACTTGTCCTGAGACCCAAGGACATCACTTCCAGGGGCCATGCAAGGCATGGCACTTCTTTCCTGCTTGTAGGGCTAGGCGGTAGTTTGGAGCAACCGAACTGTATTATTCGAGAGAAGAGAATAGCACATGCAGAAAGAAAGTCTTTTACACAGGCAAATAGGCCAAAAACCACAATAGTTCATGTAGAGATTCGGGAATGCGCATTCATGCATTTCCTGTCAGAACAGTTGGGCTAGATTTTCAGGAATTCTCACAATTAACATGTTCCATGCAAACACAGGCGGAAACACACACACACACACACACACACACACACACACACACACACACACGCGCGCGCGCAAACACACACACATATACACATACAATTAACACAAATAGAAATAGCACACACACAACAAAGCATACACAGGCACACACAAACATACACACACACACACAAATAACAAAAAAAATAACACACATACAACACAAGCACACACACAGACACTCACACATGCACATGCAAACACACACCACACATATAACACAAATACAAATAACACACACACATACACACACACACACACACACACACACACACACACACACATACCCACACCCAAGCATACACAAAAACCCGGCCAGCAAGTCTGACCTGTGAATGTGGAACAAAAGACCGAAAACCTGTTTTGAAAGAACTGTATAAGCCCTATGCTCCTTGAGGAAATGTGGCTGCATGCACTCAAGGCCAACTGCCTACCTCTAGGCAATTGCAGTCTTCAGGTGGGTTTGAGGGACCTCACATTAGGGAATGCAGGGCATTGCTAGGCTTGGGAAACTCATGTTAAAAGACGGATACGGGAGAGTGTGGGAAACACCTCACTGTGGGAGGAGGAAGGTATTCGGCTTGTCTGATTGAATCAGTATCAATCCTGGAATGAATTGTTCACGATACTTTGGTTGCAGTCCATTTCCAGGGTAATGTTTATTTACAATTGTGTGGCCTTACACACATTCTTCTTTAAGTTGACATTTTCCCCGCTTGTTTGCTTTAGCAAACAGTGCCATGTCTGCATTGAACACTGATCAGCTTTCCTTGGTATTTCCCTTTCAGACCTCTCATCCTGTCTCACTGCCTTCCAAAGTCTTTCCACCCTTTGACTTGGAAAGATCATGCCTAAACCAAACAGACTATTCAACCACCCATACAAACACACAAGTAAACAAGCAAGCAAACAAACAAACAAACAATGCAAACCTTTATTGAATACAAAGGGAAGTAGAACAGAGCAAGACAAAACAAAACAAAAGTAAACTAAACAAATGTGCTAGGAGTACATATAGAATGGGTGGTTTGTTAGTCATCTCACAGCTAAGCATAAGGCATTGGTAAGAAGAGCAGCAGATCTTAGTCCCAAGGAAGAAGTCTTCATAACTCCTTCCTGGTTTAGTGTCCTGAGCTGTGTAGCCTATACCTGGTGACCCATGAGATTTCCTGCAGTCTGAGGGAGCCAGTCCAATGGTGTGTTCTGTCAGTTGGGCTTTTCATTAGGCCTCCTTTTTTTTTAGGAGTCCCTGGTGATCTGGCCATCTGCCCTTTCAGCAGAATCCCATTCTGAGACCCCATTTCCTCGTCTCAGGGCCCTCAGGTAGGCACTCCACATGGAAAACCCTCGTGCATTTCCTCCTTCTAGTAAGCAAGATGCTTTGCATCGAAATCAGCCACTGTAATAGGGGTTTTGATGCATATATTTTTGGGCTGTCTACATTCTCATTTGTGGATTGCGGGTGTCTTCTGGATAGGATCTTCCAGGCTGGGACTCAGAGAATATCCAGCAGAGCCTCATATTCTTCTTGAGAGAGAGGCAGCTCAGGTGTTGCATCCATTTGCTGCCCTTCACCTTCCACATGTACAGGGCCTGGGGTGTGCGTCTCCACTCGAACTTCCATCAGCAGTTGATCCAGGAAGAGTTCCAGGGGGCCCGTGTTGCATCCCTGAGTGAGAGCATGTTCTTGGCATTGTCCTTCAGGCTGTGCAAATTGTGGTAGCAGAGACTCTCTGGAGAAATTGTTTGGGTCGCTATAACTCGAGGATTCCTTGGAAACACAGTCTGTGGCAGCCAGTTGCAAGATGGTTTCCTGGACACCCTCGTGCTCCTTGCCACCAGAATTTCCATCCAGATCCACAGGGAATGGCCTGTCACCCTGCACTTAGTCTTCTTCCAGCAGTTCATCAAGGAGGAGTTCCAAAGTTCCTGGCTCGTATGCTTGAGTGGCTGTCTGTGATTGGCCTCGTCCTTCGGGCATTGCAACTTGGGGTATCTGGGACTCTTTGTGGAAGTGGGGCTGGTCGCTGGAGCTCGAGTTCTCCATGCCCACACCTCCTGCAGCAGCCATCGGTAACAGGTTGTCCTGTGCTGCCTCATCCCTGCCACTCAGACCTCCAGTTGCCACATCCTGCACTTGTGAAGCAGGCACATCTTGATCTGGAGAGCGGGCTTGCCGCGCTCTTCTGTTCTGAAACCATATGTCGATCGTGTCCTCAGACAAACCTGTCCTCTGGCCCAGCTGCTCCCTGGTATCAAAGCCTGGCAACGGGTTCCTCTCAAAGGCTTGCACTAGGATCCTGCGCTGTTGCATGGTGAGTGTATGGGGAGGCCTTCTGCTGTCCGAGGGCTTGCTGCTATCTTGTGACCTGGAGCCAAACCCTTCCTCGAGCTGTTGGGAGGCTAGCTGAATGGAGCCTCTGCTGGACCGCTTTGGGCCGTGACTCACCTCTCCAGTGCGACATCTTCGGTTCTCAAACCACACGCGGATGTGGGACGCAGAGAGCTGTATTTGCCTTCCCAGTTCCTGCCTGTCCCAGAAGCTCGGGTATTGGTTCTTGCTGAAAGCTGATAGCAGGGCCTTCTTTTGCCAGGCCTGCCAAACCGTCTTCCTGTGCCGGGATTCCCTCAGCACACAGCTGCTATCCACATTGCTTCCAGCTTCCATGCTCCTAAGGATTCGATGCCAGGAGTCCTCAAGCTGGAGAATATAGTCAGGAGCGCTCCAGAGCAAGCGCAAGCTTCAGCAAATGCCAGCCGTAGGGCTGGGACCCCTGCCCTTAAAACCTTTGCCTCTGCTCCCGGAGCTCTGCCCACTCGAAAGGAGCCGTGGGCTAGAGTAGTACTCCAGACTCTTGAATCAAGGTCATGCCACGAAGCTCTACACCTGTCACGCCTCCCACCTGAGAACAGGAGACCCGGAACAAGACATCAAGAAACCTATCAGCCTCAGTAAAGTCTCTCCCAAAGTCTTGCAGTCCCTTGCATGCCATCCTGGTCATTGAACAAGGAAGCACAAAAAATGTCCTAGGAATCAACCATCCAGCAGACAGATCGTCCATGGACGGAGCACCATAGTTCCTTCCTGGCCTTGGGCAGAGTATCCAGGAAATCGTGGAGGTGATAAGCAGGCTTCAGAAGAGGAAGGCAGAGTGGAGTGTGCCTTAGGTGGTATCACTAGCCAAGTGGAATCCGTGCTGATCTCATCCCATCTGGATCCACACAGGTTGGAAAGAGAAGACCCCCCAACTGAGGATCCTAACCACTTGTCCTGATACCCAAGGACATCACTTCCAGGGTCAGGCAAGTCATGGCACTTCTTTCCTGCTCGTAGGGCTAGGTGGTAGTTGGGAGCAACAGAACTCTATTAAACCGAGAGTAGAGAATAGCACATGCAGAAAGAAAGTCATTTACACAGGCAAATAGGCCAAAACCACAATAGTTCATGTAGAGATTCCAGAATGCCTATTCATGCATTTCCTGTCAATCTTCCACACCCAATTCTCAGCAATAGACAGATCATAGGAACAGAAACTAAACAGAGACACAGTACAACTAACCAAAGTTATGAACCAAATGGCTTTAATAGATTCTTATAGAACATTTCATCCTAAAACAAAAGAATACACCTTCTTTTCAGTACCTCATGTTACCGTCTCCAAAACTGTCCATATAATCAGTCATAAAACCGGCCTCAACAGATACAAGAAGATGGAAATAATCCCATGCATCCTATCAGATCACCATAGACTTCAATAACAACAAAAGTGACAGAGAGCACACATACACATGGAAGTTGAACAACTCTTTACTCAATGCTAACGTGGTCAAGGAAGAAATAAAGAAAGAAATTAAAGACTTTTTAGAATGTAATGAAAATGAAGGCACAACATAACCAAACTTATGGGAAACAATGAAAGCAGAGCTAAGAGGAAAACTCATAGTTCTGAGTGCTTCGATAAAGAAACCAGAGAGAACGTACACTACTATCTTGACAGCATACCTAAAAGCTCTAGAACCAAAGATGCAAATACATCCAAGAGGAGTAGATGGCAGGATATAATCAAACTCATGGCTAAAATCAACCAAGTAGAAACAAAAAGATCTGTACAAATTTCTTTGTTGATTAACAAAACCAGGAACTGGTTCTTAGAGAAAATCAACAAGATAGATAAACTCTTAGCCCGTCTAACCAGTGGGCATAGAGTATCTAAATTAGCGAAATCAGAAATGAAAAGGGAGACATACCAACAGATTCTGAGGAAATTAGTGCAAAAGCCTATATTCAGCAAAACTTGAAAATCTGGAAGAAATGGACAATTTTCTAGACAGATACCAGATTTCCAAGTTAATCAGGATATGATAAACCATCTAAACAGCCGTATAACTCCTAAAGAAATAGAAGCTGTTCTTAAAAGTCTCCCAAACAACAAAAGCACAGTAACTGATCAGTTTAGTGAAGAATTATATTAGACCTTCATAGAAGACCTAGTACCAATACTGTCCAAATTTTTTCACAAAGTAGAAACAGAAGAAACACTACCAAATTCCTCCTATAAAGTCACAATTCAGCTTGTACCAGACCATACAAAAAAGAGAACTTAAGGCCATTTTGCCAAAAGCAAACTACAGATTCGTTGCAATCTCCATCAAAATTCCAATTCTTCATGGCGTGAGAGCAATTTGCAAATTCATATGGAATAACACAAAAGCCAGGAGAGTGAAAACTATCCTCAAAAATAAAAGAACTTCTGGTGGAATCACTATCCCTGACCTCTAGCATTATTACAGAGCAATAGTGATAAAACCGGTATGGCATTGGTACAGAGACAGGTGGCAGATGCATGGAATAAAATTGTAGACCCAGAAATGAATCCGCACACCTGGTCACTTGATCTTCAAGCTAAAACCATCCAGTGGAAAAAAGATAGCATTTTCAAGTAATGGAGCTGGTTCAACTGGAGGTCTGCATGTAGAAGAATGCAAATGGATCCATTCTTGATACTATTTTCGGAGCTGGGGACTGAACCCAGGGCCATGTGCTTGCTAGGCAAGCACTCTACCCCTGAGCTAAATCCCCAACCATTGGATCCATTCTTATTGCCTCATACAAGTGCAAGTGCAAGTGGATCAAGGACATTCACATAAAACTAGATACAGTGATACTAATAAAAGAGAAAGTGGGGGAAAAGCGAAAACACATGGGCACAGGGGGAGATTTCCTGAAGAGAACATGAATGGCTTAAGGTCAAGAATTGACAAATATGTCCCCCTAAAATTACAAAGCTTCTGGAAGGCAAAGGACACTGGCATTAGGACAAAATGGCAACCAGAAGATTGAGAAAAGATCTTTACCCATCCTACATCCAATAGAGGGCTAATATCCAATATGTACATAGAACTCAAGAAGTTAGACCCCAGAAAATCACATAACCCTATTAAAAATGAGGTACCGAGCTGAAAAAGAATTCTCAGCTGAGGAATATCAAATGACTGAGAAGCACCTAAAGAAATGCTCAACATCCTTAGTCAACAGTGAAATGCAAATCAAAACAACCCCGAGATTACACCTCATGCAAGTCAGAATGACTAAGATACAAACTCAGGTGACAACAGATGCTGGTGAGGATGTGAAGAAAGAGGAATACTCCTCCATTGTTGGTGGGATTACAGGCTGGTACAACCACTCTGGAACTCAGTCTGGAGGTTCCTCAGAAAACTCGACATCGTACTACTTGAGTAACCAGCTATTTAACTCCTGGGCATATAACCAAGATATGCTCCAACATATAACAAGGACACATGTTCCACTATGTTCATAGCAGCCTTATTTATAATAGCCAGAACCTGGAAAGAACCCAGATGCCCTTCATCAAAGGAATTAATACAGAAAATGTGATATATCTACATAATGGAGTACTATTCAGCTATTAAAAACAGTGACTTCATGAGATTTTTAGGTAAATGTATAGAACTAGAAAATATACTGAGTGAGGTAATCCAATCACAAAGACACATGGAATGCACTCACTGATAAATAGATATTAGCTCAAAACCTCAAATTACCCAAGATACAATCCCCAGACCACATCAAGCTCAAGAAGAAGGATGACCAAAGTTTTGATTCTTCAGTCCTTCTTAAAAGGGGGAATAAAATATTTGTAGGAGGAGATATGGGACAAAGTTTGGACTAGAGACCAAAGGAATGGCCCTTCAGAGCCTGCTCCACCTGGGATTCCAACACATATACATACAGCCACCAAACTCAGAAAATATTGTTGATGCCAAGAAATGCATGGTGAAAGGAGCCTGATATAGCTGTCTCCTGAGAGGCTCTACGAGAGCATGACAAATACAGGGGCGAATGTTCACAGCCAATCATTAAACTGAGAATGGGGTCCCTATTGGAGGAGTTACAGAAAGGATTGAAGGAGCTGAAAGGGTTTGCAATGCCATAAGTACAACAATACCAACCAACCAGAGATCCCAGGGCCTAAACCACCATCCAAAGTGTACACACGAATAGGTCCATGGCTCCAGCATATGTAGTAGATGATGATCTTGTTGGGCACCAAGGGGAGGAGAAGCCCTTGGTCCTGCTAAGTCTGGACACCCCCCCACCCCCAGTGTAGGGGAATGTCAGGGCAGACAGTTGGGAAGGAGTGGGTGGGTGGGTGGGGGAACAACCTCATAGAGGAAGGTGAGAAAGCGTTGGAATAGGGGGGTTATGGATCAGAAATCAGGAAAGGGGATAACATTTAAAATACAAATAAATAATATCCAATAAAAATTAGGGTAATGTTAGTTATGTTCAGGGTTAGTTTTGTATTAATATTTTTAATAAATCCTTTCATGGATTTGTTTCCAGTTTTAATGATTCATGTTCCCAAATAAAAAACACATATTCAGGGTTTATATTTAATATGCCTTATGTATCACAATATCTGGGAAACTGCCAAGCTTCCATGTTGCTATAATCTATCTCCTACTAATAATTTGAAGTTATTACTTACTAATGTCTATGTCCCATCTTGGCTGCTTCTGGCACAGTCGAGCAGCCATCTGTGCTGCACTCTCCTGGACCCTTTTTATCGGGGCTCTATGTCTCTGCTCTGCATGTTCCTTAGGCATGGTGCCTCTCCTTTCTGTCCTCTCCCTCATGTTCCCAAACTAAGGAACCCTAAATCTTGCCACTCTCTTTCCTCCCCAGCTATTGGCTTTTGGCATCTTTATTTATGAATCAGAATTTGCAGGTTCCCATATAGCAGACCCTCTTGTGAAAAATAATTTGTTAGATCCAATTGCATTAGAAAACAAGCAGCTTCTTTTTGTCCAATTAAAAAGGCTCTTTACTCTCATATGTACATTGAACACAGTTCAATTATACAAATTGTAAGGTATGATAGAACTTATAACATCTAAACCATGATATTTGACAATTTAAATAAAATGTTCATCATCTTTTGTAACCTAAAGAGTTTATAATTTTGTACCTCAGTTTTGTTTAATTTTTAACTTACATTACCATCCTTTCAATTCTGGAACACCTTCCTTAATGTTAAACAGCTTAAGATAAATTATGAGATTATAATTAGTCTTAAACCCCATCAAAGATCTGAGAGAATTAAATATTGCTTGAAAATGTAGGGAGTACAAAAACAAAGCTTGCAAAACTTGTACAGTTTGTAGAGATAGCTGACTTCCTGGAGAGTTCCCAATATTCCTGATACCGTTGAAGCATCAGTCTTCAACCTCTGGCCCATAATGATCTGACATACCTTAAGAGAAGCAGGAATTCTGAAGGACTAGATGACCCTGTTTTGGCAGAGCTTATCATGTATCCTTTAGTTTTTTTCTAAAACAGTATTTTGTCCAAAGATGAAATTAGGGTATTTCTTACCCAGTGGCTTGCTTGCCACATTTTAAACAATTCCACCTGGATGTAATGTTACTCAATATCTTCTTTGAAGTGGGATGGGAGTATTGGCAAGAGGAGACATATCTCCTAATCAACAGATATGTTAATAATAAAATGTTTTTAAAAGTCATATTTTGTGGCTCTCTGATGTTTTTGAAGACTGTTCATAGATATATAGTATAACTAAATTGTTAAATATTGATTATTCTTAGCTATTTACTATATGAATAATCTTGAAAACATTTTATTGTAATTAATTCAGATTCTAATATGACCATGAGTTTATAATCTGAACATTAGCTTTATTTAATTATTCCAAATAGTTTTTAATAGCAGCTATTAGAAGGACTGGGTATAAGCTTTGTATTCTTTTTTTTTTAATTTATTTAATACTTAATAATTCTTTGGTTTCCAGGCAAACATTCCCCTCCCACCTCCCCTTTCTTATGGGTGTTCCCCTCCCAACCCTCCCCCCACTGCCACCCTCCCCCCAACAGTCTAGTTCACTGGGGGTTCAGTCTTAGCAGGACCCAGTGCTTCCCCTTCCACTGGTGCTCTTACTAGGATATTCATTGCTACCTATGAGGTCAGAGTCCAGGGTCAGTCCATGCATAGTCTTTAGGTAGTGGCTTAGTACCTGGAAGCTCTGGTTGCTTGGCATTGTTGTACATATGGGGTCTCGAGCTCCTTCAAGCTCTTCCAGTTCTTTCTCTGATTCCTTCAACGGGGGTCCTACTCTCAGTTCAGTGGTTTGCTGCTGGCATTCGCCTCTGTATTTGCTGTATTCTGGCTATGTTTCTCAGGAGAGACCTACATCCGGCTCCTGTCGGTCTGCACTTCTTTGCTTCATCCATCTTGTCTAATTGGGTGGCTGTATATGTATGGGCCACATGTGGGGCAGGCTCTGAATGAGTGTTCCTTCAGTCTCTGTTTTAATCTTTGCCTCTCTCTTCCCTGCCAAGGGTATTCTTGTTCCCCTTTTAGAGAAGGAGTGAAGCATTCACATTTTGATCATCTGTCTTGAGTTTCATTTGTTCTAGGCATCTAGGGTAATTCAAGCATTTGGGCTAATAGCCACTTATCAGTAAGTGCATACCATGTATGTCTTTCTGTGACTGGATTAGCTCACTCAGGATGATATTTTCCATTTCCAACCATTTGCCTACGAATTTCATAAAGCCGTTGTTTTTGATAGCTGAGTAATATTCCATTGTGTAGATGTACCACATTTTCTGTATCCATTCCTCTGTTGAAGGGCATCTGGGTTCTTTCCAGCTTCTGGCTATTATAAATAAGGCTGCGATGAACATAGTGGAGCACGTGTCTTTTTTATATGTTGGGGATCTTTTGGGTATATGCCCAAGAGAGGTATAGCTGGATCCTCAGGCAGTTCAATGTCCAATTTTCTGAGGAACCTGCAGACTGATTTCCAGAATGTTTGTACCAGTCTGCAATCCCACCAACAATGGAGGAGTGTTCCTCTTTCTTTGCATCCTTGCCAGCATCTGCTGTCACCTGAGTTTTTGATCTTAGCTATTCTCACTGGTGTGAGGTGAAATCTCAGGGTTGTTTTGATTTGCATTTCCATTATGACTAAAGATGTTGAACATTTCTTTAGGTGGTTCTCAGCCATTTGGCATTCCTCAGCTGTAAATTCTTTGTTTAGCTCTGAACCCCATTTTTAATAGGGTTATTTGTCTCCCTGCGGTTAACTTCTTCAGTTCTTTGTATATTTTGGATATAAGGCCTCTATCTGTTGTAGGATTGGTAAAGATCTTTTCCCAATCTGTTGGTTGCCGATTTGTCCTAACCACAGTGTCCTTTGCCTTATAATAGCTTTGCAGTTTTATGAGATCCCATTTGTCGATTCTTGATCTTAGAGCATAAGCCATTGGTGTTTTGTTCAGGAAAATTTTTCCAGTGCCCATGTGTTCCAGATGCTTCCCTAGTTTTTCTTCTATTAGTTTGAGTGTGTCTGGTTTGATGTGTAGGTCCTTGATCCACTTGGGCTTAAGCTTTGTACAGGGTGATAAGCATGGATCGATCTGCATTCTTCTACATGTTGACCTCCAGTTGAACCAGCACCATTTGCTGAAAATGCTATCTTTTTTCCATTGGATGGTTTTGGCTCCTTTGTCAAAAATCAAGTGACCATAGATGTGTTGGTTCATTTCTGGGTCTTCAGTTCTATTCCATTGGTCTATCTCTCTGTCTCTGTACCAATACCATGCAGTTTTTATCACTATTGCTCTGTAATACTGCTTGAGTTCAGGGATAGTGATTCCCCCTGAAGTCCTTTTATTGTTGAGGATAGTTTTAGCTATCCTGGGTTTTTTGTTATTCCAGAAGAATGTGCAAATTGTTCTGTCTAACTATTTGAAGAATTGGATTGGTATTTTGATGGGGATTGCATTGAATCTGTAGATCGTTTTTTATAAAATGGCCATTTTTATTATATTAATCCTGCCAATCCGTGAGCATGGGAGATCTTTCCATCTTCTGAGGTCTTCTTCAATTTCTTTCTTCAGTGTCTTGAAGTTCTTATTGTACAGATCTTTCACTTGCTTGCTTAAAGTCACACCGAGGTACATTATATTATTTGGGTCTATTATGAAGGGTGTCGTTTCCCTAATTTCTTTCTTGGCTTGTTTCTCTTTTGTGTAGAGGAAGGCTACTGATTTATTTGAGTTAATTTTATACCCAGCCACTTTGCTGAAGTTGTTTATCAGGTTTAGTAGTTCTCTGGTGGAACTTTTGGGATCACTTAAGTAAACTATCATATCATCTGAAAATAGTGATATTTTGACCTCTTCTTTTCTGATCTGTAATCCCTTGACCTCCTTTTGTTGTCTGATTGCTCTGGCTACAACTTCAAGAACTATATTGAATAAGTAGGGAGAGAGTGGGCAGCCTTGTCTAGTCCCTGATTTTAGTGGGATTGCTTCAAGTTTCTCTCCATTTAGTTTAATGTTAGCAACTGGTTTGCTGTATATGGCTTTTACTATGTTTAGGTATGGGCCTTGAATTCCTATTCTTTCCAGGACTTTAATAATGAAGGGGTGTTGAATTTTGTCAAATGCTTTCACAGCATCTAATGAAATGATCATGTGGTTTTGTTCTTTCAGTTTGTTTATATAATGGATCACGTTGATGGTTTTCCGTATATTAAACCATCCCTGCATGCCTGGGATGAAGCCTACTTGATCATGGTGGATGATTGTTTTGATGTGCTCTTGGATTCAGTTTGCCAGAATTTTATTGAGTATTTTTGCGTCGATATTCATAAGGGAAATTGGTCTGAAGTTCTCTTTCTTTGTTGGGTCTTTGTGTGGTTTAGGTATAAGAGTAATTGTAGCTTCATAGAAGGAATTCGGGAGTGATCCGTCTGTATCAATTTTGTGGAATAGTTTGGATCATATTGGTGTGAGGTCTTCTATGAAGGTTTGATAGAATTCTGCACTAAACCCGTCTGGACCTGGGCTCTTTTTGGTTGGGAGACCTTTAATGACTGCTTCTATTTCCTTATGAGTTATGGGGTTGTTTAACTGGTTTATCTGTTCCTGATTTAACTTCGGTACCCGGTATCTGTCTAGGAAATTGTCCATTTTCTGTAGATTTTCAAGTTTTGTTGAATATAGGCTTTTATAGTAAGATCTGATGATTTTTTGAATTTCCTCTGAATCTGTAGTTATGTCTCCCTTTTCAGTTCTGATTTTGTTAATTTGGACACACTCTCTGGGTCCTCTCGTTAGTCTAGCTAATGGTTTATCTATCTTGTTGATTTTCTCAAAGAACCAACTTTTGGTTCTGTTGATTCTTTCTATGGTCCTTTTTGTTTCTACTTGGTTGATTTCAGCTCTGAATTTGATTATTACCTGCCTTCTACTCCTCCTGGGTGTATTTGCTTCTTTTTGTTCTAGAGCTTTTAGGTGTGCGCCCTTTCCAGGAGCTTCCGTGCACTAGGGTTCCTGATGGCGTTTGGTGTTTTCCTCTGGCGTCCGAGATGTGTGTGCAGAGTGCAGTCTCTTCTGGTTTCCCAGGCGTGTCTGCCTCTCTGTAGGTTTAGCCCTCACTCCCACGGCATTTGGGTGCAGAGAACTTTTTATCTGGTCTGTTTCCTTCAGGTTCCAGCGGTGTCTCAGGCGCAGGGGTCCTGCCGCTACTGGGCCCTCCCCTATGGGAACCCAGAGGCCTTATTCAGTTTCCTCTTGGGCCAGGGATGTGGGCAGGGGTGGGATGTGTTGGTGGTCTCCTATGCTCTGCAGCCTCGGGAGTGCCCACCTGGCCAGGCGGTGAGGTCTCTCTCCCACGGGGTTTGGGAGCAGAGGGCTGCTGCGGGCCGGGATCCGCAGGTGTGGGACTTCCAGTAAACACAGGAAGTGCCTGGTCCTAGAGGAATTTGGCCTCTGTGTGTCCTGAGTTCACAAGGCAGGTTTCTTGCAGCAAAAAAGTTGGTCTTACCCCTGCTTCCGAGGCTCAAGTTTGCTCGTGGGGTACTGCCTAAGTCCTCTCTGCGGCGGCAGCAACCGGGAAGATCTGCGCCGCTCTTTCCGGGATCCTCCGTGCACCAGGGTTCCAGATGGCGTTTGGTGTTTTCCTCTGGCATCTGGATGTGTGCAGAGTGCAGTCTCTTCTGGTTTCCCAGGCGTGTCTGCCTCTCTGTAGGTTTACCTCTCCCTCCCACGGGATTTGGGTGCAGAGAACTGTTTATCCGGTCTGTTTCCTTCAGGTTCCGGCAGTGTCTCAGTCGAAGGGATCCTGCCGCTCCTGGTCCCTCCCCTATGGGAACCCAGAGGCCTTATACAGTTTCCTCTTGGGCCAGGGATGTGGGCAGGGGTGGGCAGTGTTGGTGGTCTCCTCCGCACTGTAGCATCAGGAGTGCCCACCTGACCAGGCGGTGAGGTCTCTCTCCCACCGCTTTTATTCTTAAATGAAGTGCATACATATTACACCTATCTAAAAGTAACAAAATTAGTGTTAAATTTTGTATCATTATACAAAGATTTATGTCAATGAAAATCTTAAATCTGTAAGAATATCTAAATTTTGTACCAATGTAAGAAAATACTTTAATTCTGTATCAAAATATAAAGATTTCTATCAGTTGAATGTATAAACGTAAAAACATTTAAGAATAAATTTAGCAATCCATCTCTCTCTCTCTCGATATATATATATATATATATATATATATGATTTTGTATAATTCAATCCTCATTTTTTTTCTTTTCAACCACTTTCCTTTACTAAAGAAAGAAAGGCTAGAATAGAGGAAAGGAAATATAGAAATCCCCCAAGTTTAACGTCTATAGTTTCCTCCCTGTCCGAAATTATGACTTTGTTACTAATTATCTGTTGAATGACAACCTATCTATAATTTATACAATATAATCAGATATCCCAAATCCAAGAGTATTCAAAATTTCTTCCTGTTGAATTGGAGCAAAGAATTCCTTTTGAGAGTCTCAAAAGGAAACAGGAAAGACTGGAACTGTCCGAAAGTCTAGGTAAACTGAGGTCATTGGGAATCAACAACCATTCCTGAAGCTGATCTCAGAGCAAGTCTGTGAGAACAGCATCAGCTGAGGCAGGGAGCTGGCAGAACCGGTGTTACAGTATCCCCAAATATGAATCTTGTCAGAGCCCCATGTTGGTGTTTCATTCTGTAATGTAGGAATCTTATGACCAAATTTTTAGTTCTATAAAGATATTTGTATGGACTGTGCAAGATCGACAGATCCATTAATGATGAACTTGTTTTTCTTCGTTTATTTGAGCATGTAAAAGACAATTCTCTTTTTTATGCTTTAGTTTAATCAATAACCAAATTGTAATAAATTTCATTCATGCCATATGAAGGAAGGCATGATGAATTTTAAAGATTCTGTAACCAGTAAGATCTATTGGCTAAACTTAGCTAAGATTTTGGCTAGAGATATTCGTTTATTTCTAAGCCAGTTTTAGGATTATTCCCATGTGGAGTGATCAGCAATTCATTTTACTTCTTCTGTTTGGTCTTCTTGAATTTTTCTTTCCTGTATGTAGATAATATCTTTAGGGTATTTTCTTCTATCATATGTGATCATATTACTTTGGAAGGGGTCCAAAGCCTTCTCTCGTCTCTTGTTAACATAAATTTAGAGCCTCTCTTATAAAATATCATCTCCTTAATCTGGCATTCTGAAATCAATAGATTCAATTTAGCAGCTTCTTATTTATTAGGGCCTCTCCTACTCTGACATTGCCTCTAGAGGATTAGTAATGTCACTAATACCACCAAACTTATAACCACTTTCATTTTGATATTTAAAACTGTCAAAACAATTAACACAATTTTAAATAATTATTATTATTTGTTGGGATAGAGCTTCAGATACCTGCAGTACACTGATGGAGAAATGCAGCAACATCATACTCTGATAAGGACAACTCATTCATCAGTCTCTGCCTCCTGATAGCCATTCAGAAACAAATTAAGGAGTTGCAAGACAATAATCAGCAAGCTCAATTAATCCTTGCTCTCTACAAACCAATCATCAGAAATCCTTGACTCTGGGTTTGCTATTTAGAAGCCATGGGATTAGGACAGGTCTAGGAAGTAGAGGTCTGCCTTAACCAGGGACATAGGTGAGACCCTTGCCCCAATACCCAGGAACTGTTAGTGTACATGTTTAAGGACTTGGCCCATTATATAGAAGAGAAGGTTTACTTTAGACACATTATAAAGCTGGTAGAAAGTTTAATTCACCTGCCAAAACCTGTGGCCTTTCCTATAACAGCAAGTTAATTTATTGTGGAAGTCAGTACCTAATAGGACTGGGACAAAGCCCATTTTCTCCTAATGTTAGCTTCCTGAGAAAGAACTCAGTGGGGACTTTTCAGGAAACCCTGCCTATAGGTTTTGCTGTCACCTGGCTGCCCTGCTACTGCCTCACAAACAGGCTTTAGCAACAAGTGGGAGAAACAGTCTCCCACCAACTTCTCTACCGGGGCACTATGCTTTCTGTACCCCAATTCCCTTAACATTTGCTTATATGAGACAGGATTCATAGATGGCAAAAATGAGCATCTCCCACGGGACATGTCCAACAGAACCTATAGAACTGAGGAGAGAAAGGATGGCCAGTGAGCATTCTGGGGGTGTCCACTGAGAGTACAAGGGACCCAGCCTGTTTCTGTAATGGTTATTATATCTGAGTTAAAGATCTGGGATGGAATTTCAACCCAGTCCCAACCACTCATGCTCTGGTCAAAATAGCAAGCTATTGAGCATCACTGGGACTCGGTTTTCTTTTCTAGGAGATGAATACTAGTACCAATGTTGGATGGATATTTTTATACATTCTGGCACAAATAGTTGGTGTTGCCAGAACTTGTGCAGATGTCTCCATCAGGCAAGATGTGTGGGAAGGATAGTGCTGAGTCTGTGAAGCTGACCATAAGAAGTTAACTTCTCTTTTCTTAGGTACAGATTAAAGATAGAAAAATGCTCCCACAAGTGCTTGGAACTTAAAATGTCCACATTGTACTCTTCAGGCCTCTCGGGTATCAACTCTATCTACACTGTGAGATTCACATTCTTAGAAAAAAATCACATGTGTTTGGAGCACATGGAAAGGATAACATATACTTTTTCTCCTTGGATTCCCTGATATGACTACAGCACTCAATTCTCCTTTATACCAGTCCTGCTTTCAGGAAAGTGCATCAGAATTAAAGCCTGCCTTATTGGCCACAAACTGAGCAAGGAGACCAGCTATAGGCTCAGAAACATGTGGCTAACTGTCTCTGGGATTGCTCCTTATGGTATGTTATGTGAAATCTCATGGTCATGACTCTGGAACCTAATACAAGCTAAGTACTAGCCGATGACAAAATGAATGTAAGGACATAGATGTTAGTGTATATCTTTATCCTCTTTGATTCAAACTGTTCCTTCTCAACTGTTTTAGGACAAAGAATCACCTATATACTAAGTTTATCTTATGTTCTCTCTGAAGACATGAATTAGGGGGTCTTTTTCTTGCTCTCTTTCTCCTTTTCATCTTCTGAAATAAGATATCAATGACCACATTTGGGGGATTGAGGGAGGTCTGCCTGTGCAACCTAATGGTCCCTGACCTGTAAGTAGGTAGGTGTCAAGTTTAAACTAGATTAAAAGAACTTCTGTTCTACTTTTACTAACAGTATATTCTAGGCTAGTTAAGTCCTATTCACCTTCCAAAGGGGAGACACATTCCAGCATTCAATGCAAAGTGATATCCATTTCCTTCCAGATTGCTTTCACTTTTCTGTTAGGAGACAGTTAAGGTTCTGGAAAGAATTCCCCACAGTGAAGCACCTTAACACTGAGATTAAACTGGGCTGGCATTCAGTGGACTATGACATTTGTAATGGAAGGGACTAAGGGATTAAAATGGGCTTTATCAATATCAGAAAGAGGACATAGAGGAAAGACAGGATGGACATTTTCTGTCCTCATATGGGAGACATTACACTAGGAACAGAAACCTACAGAGCAAGACAGATACATAGGGAATTCTGTGCTGTTTCTCTACAGCCTTGCCCATAGGGTCTGAGCATTCATGGGCAGTTTAGACATGGGATTGGATCAAGGTCTCCTCAGACAATGAGATGAAAGCTCAGGCTTTGATCATATTTCTTTGTTAACTGTGGTTTCCTGTGGAAAAACATTTTGTAAATAGTTTGCCTTCTCCTGTGCTGGACAGAGAGCTCTATACTGAGTAAATGGTTAAACTGCTGTGTAGTAATATTTCAAATATATAAATCCTAATGACACATTCCTGGTATTGTCCTCAAAGAACACATACACACACACACACACACACACACACACACACACACACACACACACAGCATTTATATTTTGATATGCCTTAATCAGCACAATGGCTGAGGAACTTCCTCACTTACCTCCTATCAAAAACCCCGAGTTATTACAAACTAAATTCTGTGCTTTATTATTAATCATTCTATTTGTTTACATTTCAAATGAGATCCCACTTTTCAATTACCCCTTCCACCAACCCTCGTTATCCCATGCTATCCCACTTCCTAGTTATCGCTCTTCCAGACCCCCCCTAACATCCACCCTCCCCCTTTTCTCAGCCTGTATGAGAATGCTCCCCCAAATATCCACACTCTTCCACCCCACTGCTCCAGCATCTCCCTATACTGGGGCATCAAGTCCCCCCAAGACCAAAGACCTCTCCTCCCATTGCTGTTAGGCAAGGTCATCCTCTGCGATCTATGTATCTGGAGCCATGGATTCCTCCAGCTATACTCCTTGGTTGGTGGTCTAGACTTTGTGAGAACTGGGTGGTCAGGCCAGACTGTGTTGTTTTTCCAATGGGGTTGTAATTCCCATTTTCTCCCGCAGTCCATCTGCCAGCTCCTCCACCAGGTTGCCTGAGCTTTGTCTAATGATTGGCTGCAAGCATCCACATCTACATTCGTCAGTTGCTGCCCAGACTTCCTGAGGAACCACCACGTCAGGTTCCTGTCAGCAAGTACCTCTTGACCACTGCAACAGTTTGGTGTCTGCACAGATGATGGATCCCCAGGCGGGACAGTCCCTGGTTGTCCCTTTCTTCACTCTCTGTTCCATATTTTTCCCTGTTCTTCTTTTGGACAGACACAGTTCTCGGTTAAAAACTTTGAGATGGATGAGTATCCCCATCCCTTGACCCAGGTCCATGCCTATCTGCTGGAAGGGGTCACTATAGGATCTACCTCCCCTATCTCTGTGCATTCTGGCTAAAGAAATTCTTCTTGCGTCCTTGGAACCTCAGTGTTTACCTGGTGTGGGGGACACTCTGGGGGGGTAATCCCCACTTCCTCATCCCCCAGCTATATATTTTTGTTCAGTTTCCTGACTTTCTGTACCTCTCTCACTTCTCTTCCTGATCCTGATGCTACCACCCTTATTTCCTCCCCTTCTCTCCCTAGCTCCCCTTTCCATCCACATCCCACAATCATCCTGTTCTCCACTCAATGCAGGACTGAAGCATCCACACAATGTTCTTCCTTTGTTATATGCTCCATATGGTCTGTGGATTTATTATGGGCATTGAACACCAATGGCTTATGCTTTAAGAGCAACAATCAACGAATGGGACCTCATAAAATTTAAACACTTTCGTAAAGCAAAGGAAACTATCATTCGACAAAACAGAAACCCACAGATTGAGAAAAGATATTTACCAACCTTACATCTAATAGAGGGCTAATATACAAAAATATACAAGGAACTCAAGAAGTTAGACTCCAGAGAAGCAAATAACCCTCTTAAAATGTGGATTGCAGATTTAAATAGAGAATTGTCAACTAAGGAATCTTGAATGGATAAGAACCACGTAAGGAAATGTTCAACATCTGGGACATGCAAATCAAAATGATTCTGAGATTCCATATCACACCAGTCAAAATGGCTAAGAGAAAAAAATGCAGGTGACAGATGTTGGCAAGGATGTGGAAAAAGAGGAACACTCCTCCACTGCTAGTGAAACTGCAAGTTGGTAAAAGTACTTTGGAAATCACTATGACAGTTCCTGAGAAAATTGGAAATAATTCTACCTGAGAACCCAGCTATACCACTCCTGGGCATATGCCCAAACAATTCTCCAAAATATAACAAGGACGCATGCTCCACCAGGTTTGTTGCAGCATTATTTCTAATAGCCAGAACTGGAAAGAACTCAAATGTCCCTCAACAGAATGGATAGGGAAAACGTGGTACATATACACAACGGAGTACTACTCAGATATTAAAAACAATGACTTTATGAAATTCCCAGGGAAATTATTGAACTAGAAAATATAATCCTGAGTGAGGTAACCCAGACACTGAAGAACAAACATGATATGTACTTACTAATAAGCAGGTATTAGACCAAAATCCCACAATGCTCATAAATTCTATATTCTATCTTGGCCACACTGGACCCAGAGAGGTGCCCAACTGGGCTGCCCTCTCCCAGCTCCTGCACAGTTTGGCCACACCTCCCTGTCCTCCACTCCTCTCAGGCAAGGTATCTCCTCACCTCCACCTCTCCTGGCTCCCCTGGCATTGTGGATCTCCTACTTCTTTCTCTACATCCCAAGCCCAGGAATGCAAAAAGTTCTGTCACTGTCTTCCTTGTCCAGCCATTGGCTGCCTGCATCTTTATTTACCAATCATAACCATATAGGGGACAGGGTCCCTCTGTGTCTTACATTTGGACATGTGAACTCTCTCCAGCAAACAATTTTTGTGACCCAAATTATCATAATACAAGCAGCATTGGGTCAAACCCCCTAAATTGAAATCTGGATTTCCTACCGGATTATTCATTTGGCTCTGTCTACCATCACACTCCAGTACTGTGTTGCATGATGTATAGATCTTATCCCTTACAAGAAGAACATTAAAAAGGATCTATCTAAGGCAGTGGTTCTCAACATTCCTAATAGTGCAAACTTTAATAATATTCCTCATGTTGGAGTGACCACAAAACATAAAATTACATTTGCTACTTCACAACTCTCATTTTGCTAAACACTGTATGGTATTATAAACATTTGATATGCACATGGTCTTATGGACCCCTGTGAGAGGGTCATTTGATTCTCTGTGGAGTCACAATTCATAAATTGTGAAATGCTGCTCTAATGGCCTTTTTATTTTATTAATTATTTTATTTATTTACATCATCAATGCTGTTCCCACTTCTTGGTGCTCCCTACTTAGTTCTTCCCTCCATTTCCCCTCTGCTTCACCTCTAAGGGGATGCTTCCCCATTATCTCCAACCCTGAGGCATCAAGTATTTACAGGATTAGGTGCATGCTCTCCTACTGAGGCAATCCCCTCCAGTTCCTTCAACCCTCCCCTAACTCTTCCATAGGGGCCCCTGATCTCTGTCTTGATCTGCTTTGCTGTGAGTATTTACTGTTTTGATCATATGTTGGTAGGGCCTTTCAGAGAACAGCTGTGACAGATTCCTGTCTGCAAACACAATATAATATTGGTAATAGTGTCAGGAATTAATGTCTGCCTATGGGATGTATCCCAACTTGGGTGGGACTGTGGTTAGAAATTCCCTCAGTCTCTGTTCCAGTTTTGTCCCTGCATTTTTTTTCAGACAGGAGTAATTTTTGTTCAAAAGTTTTGTAGGTAGATTGGTGTCCCCATCCCTCCACTGGGGGTCCTTTCTGGCTACTGGAGGTGGTATCTTCAGGTTCCACACTCCAAATGTTGAACATTTTGGCAAAGGTCACTCACATTGAGTCCTACGAGCTTCCCCAACCAAAGTCTCTGAGACTGTTGAGAGGTTCCCTGATCCTTACCCCTGAGAGCTGCACATTTCCATTCATTCTTCTGGTCCTCTAGGACCCTCTCCTATCTCTCCCCATAACTGATCCTGTTCTTTCCTTCCTCTCTCCCTCCTCCCTCCTACTCCGGTTCCACACTTCTTCTTTCTCCCATGAGCATTTTTTCTTCCTTTTAATTGGGATTTAAACATCCTGACTGAGTCCTTCCTTCTTTTTTGACTTCTTAGGGTCTGTGGGGTGTATCATGGGTCTGTACTTTTTAGCTAATATTCACTTTCAGTGAGTACATACAGTGCTTGTCCTTTAGGTCTGGGTTACTTCACTCAAGATATTTTCTATGGCTCTCCATTTTCCTGCAAAATTCAATTTTTTTATATCTGAATAGTATTCAATTGTGTAAATGAACCACATGTTCTGTAGATATCATTTGGTATGTAACCTCAATTAGTTTCACTGTGTCTCTCTTTAGTTTTTGTTTCAGTGACATGCCTATTGGTCAGTGTGTGCTGTTGAAGTCTGCCACTAATATTTGTGGCATTCAATGTGTGCTTTGAGGTTTAGTAACATATTTTTACAAATATGGGTGCCCTTCCATTTGAGGCATAGATGACCATATTTCTCATGGTGAATTTTTTCTTTTGTGAATATAAAGTGTCCTTTCCAATCTCCCTTGATAACTTTTGATTGAAAGTCTGATTTATTGAATGTTAAGATGCCAACTCCAGCTTCTTTCTTGGGAACATTTGCTTGGATGATTTTCTCTAGCAATTTACTCTGAGATGCTGTTTGTCTTTGTTATTGAGGTGTGTTTCTTGTATGCAGCAGAATGCTAGACCCTGTTTGTGCATCCAGTCTGATAGCTTATGTCTTTTTATTAGGGAATTGAATCCGTTGATATTTAGAGACATTGAAGACAGATGATTGTTAGTTCTTTTTATGTTTATTGTAGGTGGTATTATGTGTATGGGATTCTCCCCTTTGTTGTGAGGCTGTTAATATTTTGGTTCTTTCTTCAATATGGGTACCCTGCTTGTGTTGGAGTTTTCATTATAGAATCCTATGTAGGAGTGGATTCTAGATAATGTTTAAATTTGGTTTGTCCTGGAATATTTTGGTTTTTCCATCTTTGATGATTGAGAGTTTTACTGGGTATAAGAGCCTGGGATGACATTTGTGTTCTCTTTGAGTTTGCATGATCTCTGTCCAGTACTGCTTTTATATGTGACTTAGCCATTTTGCCTTGCATCTTTTAATAATCTTTCTTTGTTCTGTGCATTTAGTGTTTTTACCATCATGTGTCAAAA
The DNA here is from genome assembly GCF_021556685.1 of Rattus norvegicus. Lineage (NCBI taxonomy): Eukaryota > Metazoa > Chordata > Mammalia > Rodentia > Muridae > Rattus > Rattus norvegicus. Next base: position 40,450,196 of record NC_141553.1, read on the forward strand.
GTACTTCTTTGTTGTTCTATCTATATTTTATACTAAGGATTCGTGTACATATTTAGGTTGGGAATCTTCAGTCTTTTCTATTTCTAGTATTCTTATATTTGGTCTTTCCATTGTGTCATGAATTTCCTGGATGTTTTGAGTTAGGAGTTTTTGACGTTTAGAAATGTTTTTGACTCAGTGTCAATATTTTCTACACCTGAGAATCTCCTTTCTATGTCTTGTATTCTGTTCATTATACTTACATCTGTAATTCTGGATCTCTTTGGTAGGTTTTCCATTTTTGATTGCCTCCATTTGTGTTTTCTTTTTTGTTTCTACTTCCTCTTTTTGGCCTTTGAATGCTTTGTTTAATTATTTCACCGGTTGGATTGTGTTTTCTTGTATTTCTTTAAGGGATTTATTGGTTTCCTCTTTACGTGCTTCTACCTGTTTGCCTGTGTTTTCCTGTATTTTGTTTATTGTGTTATTTATATCCTTCTTAAAGGATTCTATTATCTTCATGAGTTAGGATTTTAGCTCAGCATCCTTGTTTTTAGGGTGTTGGTACATCCAGGGCTTGCAGTGATGGAAGTACTGCTTTTGGATGATGCCAATATATTTTAAATTCTCTTGTTTATCTCTGGACATCTACTTACCTCTGGTGCTAGCTGGTCTGGGTGTCTCTCTGAAGCCTGCCTCCCATGTCTCTAGGTTGCTCCAGGTCTCCTGGGAAGCCTGTGACTCTGGCTATAGTAGTCTGTCCCTACAGAAGGCACGGGTTGGATAGGGCATGGAGTTTGAGCTGGGGAGGGCATTGGGATGGGTCCCAAGTGCCCCAGGCTCCTCAGGGTTTCCAGGTACTGCTGTAGTTTGGGAGGGTGTCTTACGTGTTGTCCTACATGCAGCAGAACTGTGAAATTTTATACTGCGGGGTCTTCAGAGGAACAGGCAAGGTGATGATCTGCCCTGTGGAAGTTGCAGATAGGAAGAAGGCTGTGTATGTGCTTTAAAAACTATATCATCTTCATAGAACCTCTTTGGCAATTGGCATTTTTTGGTACTTGAAGTTGTCTAACCTTGCCTACTTTCACATGATCTCTCAATGAAACAGACACATTAAATATTTTTCATAGATGGGTATGTAAACTTAAAAATATGATTTTAAAATCTCAGTTCTACAGAAGTCCTCACTTCTATGAGAAACATAATAGTTGAGCCAGAGATAGACAGCAGAAGAAGTGAACCAGGAGTTGACGAGTCAGGGGAAAAGGATTCAATAAGAAAGGATTTCAGAGCAGATAGAAAAGATTTTGGTGAGGTGTAATGGGGAGGGGATGCACCAGACGGTAAGTATAATCAAGTCTAAGTGCTGTGTATTTCAAAATCTCTTAGAACAGCAGTTCTCGACCAGGGGCTTGCAAATTCACTGAGGAGCAAGTGATGATTTGGCAGGGGTACTATAAAAACATCTGCACATCTAATATTTAAAATACAATATATGATAGTACCAAAGTGACAGGTATAAAACACCAAATATAATTTTATGTTTAGTGGTTACATCAACATACAAAACATTATTAAGGCTTGTAGCACTAGGAAGCTTAAGAACTGCTGTCTTACATAATCCCCTTCACATATCCTTATTCATTTAAGAGATGAAGTTTTTGAGAGAGAAGATTGAGGAGTCCTGTAAGAAATCCAGATAGTAGTATTTATCCAGAATAGAGCTTATGACCAGGATAGGAGGAAGTAAACCATGTAAAATGTGTTTCTCTACAGGAAACCATAGTCAACAAGGAAACATAGCTTAGCCCTGGCTTTCACAGCATTGTTGTCAGGAAACACCTTGAGCCAATATCATCTCAAAGCTTCCCATGAATGTGTTGACTCTGTGGGCAAGGATATAGAAAAATATCTTGATGATTCACATTTATAAGTCTTTCTCTTCACGTTTCTGGTGCCAGTGAAATATCTCCAACATGAGGGCCGATAACTCCTTCTCCTTTCTACTGTTGTTTCTGCATCCCTTCCATGTGCTCAAATTGTGTATAAGAATGCGAATCTCACAATGCAGAGTTGATACCTCAAAGGCCAGAAGAGAATAATGTGGACATTTTATGTTCCAGCCACTGGATGGAGCATTTTGCTGCTTTTATCCTGAACCTGAGAAAGAAGAAGTCATCATTTTATGATCAGCTTCACTGACTAACCACACAGTTTGCCCAATGGAGACAACTGAACAGGAGTAGTCAACACCAGCTATTGGTATTGGGACTAACAGGCAGCAGGTCTGCCTTGCTGCTGTGCTACTTGGAGTCTTAGTGTCATGCTGCTCAAAGAAGAAAGAATGCTGTCCATAATGGGGTCCACAGTCAGTGTTTTCCCAGGTGGGACAAGGTGGAGTACGATACTCTTGCTGTGGTTCACAAACTCCTGTGTACTCAGAGGCTGCTGGTGTATATCTTGGATTTGGATCAGGGTCCTTGGCCCATGCTTTCCCCCAGGGTATCCACATGTGAGGCAGAAAGGGGAAGACAAAACCCAAGAATGGCCCTAAATGATGTGATTTTGAGTGAGTGTCAGGAGTATGGAGAGGCTGTAAGAGGGAAGGCTTTCTCTGGGAAATATAGACATGACTCTTGAAGACAAAGTACACCCCCTTGCTCCTTCAAGGTGATCTTTGATGAAGAGACAATTCTTGTTTGCTGAAACTGCTTTATAAGATATAGCCTGTGAATGCAAAGGCCCTATTCAGTATGCTTAAATACTTTTTGCTGGAAAATGCCCAGGAAGAGGAACTCATTGGCTGAATGTTTGGGGGTATATCTACATACCTCATTAGCATAGAATTTTATGCTATTTGACTGATTGCTATGATCCTTGGTAAGGTATTATGGTTATGTGTTCCAGAGTAGGTAGAGTTAGGCTGTGAGTTGGTCCTACTCCTACCATTCTGAATTCTGAGATTTACAGGGTTTGGGCCCAAACTTCTCAGTTCTTCTATCTGCTGACAAGGTCCAATTGCTACATAGACGACCTATACAAATATCCTTCCAGGTGTTGGGGATACAGCTCAGTGGTAGAGTGCTTGCCTAGCAAGCACAAGGCCCTGGGTTCGGTCCTCAGCTCAACAACAACAACAAAATACCCAAAACCAAAAACAAAACCTAAAAAAACAAAAACCAAACCACCATATATCCTTCCATAGTTGGTCAGTAATATTCACCTCCCAGAGGAGAAAACTAAGTTCCAGAGATGCTAAATTGCTTGCTGTTATAGCCAGAGCATGAGTGTTGAGGAAAATCTTTCAATTCCAACCCAAAACTTTTACTCAGATAGGATGACTGTTGTGCTAACAGGCTAGGTCTCTTGTAGTCATTTGTTGTAGGCAATTCTAGAATGTTCACTTGCCATCACAGCTCTCCTCAGCTCTGCATGTTTTATTGGACATGTCCTGTGTCAGATGCTTATTTTTACCATATACTAATCCTGTCTCATATAGGCAAATGTGAGTTGGGGTACAGGAAGGCAAAGTGCCCTGATATGAACAAGTTGGTGGGAAATTGTTTCTCCTTGTTGCTAGAACTTGTTTATGGGACAGTAGCAGGGCAGTCAGGAAACAGCAGTTTCCTGAAACTTCTGACAGAATTTCCCGGAAAGACCCCACTGAGTTCTTTTCAGTAAGGTTACACAAGGAGAAAATGGACCTCGTCCCTTCCTCATTAGGTACTGAGTTTCACAATAAACCTGCTTTTATTGGAAAGGCCACAAGTCTTGGGCAGGTGAAGTAAACTTTCTGACAACATCATAATTGCCGCGCCCACCTCGACCGGCAAGGAAGACGCAACACCGTTGGATCCTTCTCAATCAGCCTTTATTGCAGGAACACCTAGTTGATGATACGGGGGACCCCGGGGAACAAAGGCACTTGCCTTAAGTACAAAACAGACAGCATGGCTAAGGACTTGTCCTCGGGGAATTGGTGGAGTAAAGACATCTTATTAACATGCTTATCAACTATGACCTAGTAAAGATGTCAGAAGAAAGCTAAAGGTGGTAGTAAATACAAGCGACCACTAGATGTCAGTGCTATAGATAAATGCTCCCAACATCTCCCTCTTTTTTGTTTTATTAAAAGATGAGTCCATTAGGTGGAGGTAGTGGTCTGAGAGAGATCAGACATGCCTCACAGAGTGCCCAGCTCGGCCATGACGAGCCACTCCTGCAGTTAGGACTGCACCCCAATGGCTAGAGATGACTGAAATGTACAACACACTGTTCTGGGCTATTGGTGTGCTAATAATAGGGGAGAGACAGAGCAGAGGGGCGTGGGACCAGCCCGAATGTACAAACAGGGCAGGGCCACCTCTGTTATGACTGGTCTAGATCTGGGTGTCACGTCAATACACGTCATTGTTCCTGTCTTAGGTCGTTCCTCTCAAAACTCGGCCTTACCCGTCACTGGAAATTAACCCTATCGCCACCGGGCTCTTGGCTTAGGTTGGTCCGAGCCTGAGGAAAGTTGCCCGTCTCTGGACACAATGACCTCACATGACAGTGACAAAATACGATCTAGGGCGAACTCTCAATCTTTTAGAGAGGCCAGCCACACACTGGGAGAAGCACCACTCTCAATGGCCGCCATAGCCTGGTAAACAATCGCTTTGTGTCTAGCATGTTCTCGTTTTAAACGGCAAAAAAGCCATAGGCATACTCCACATCCCAGGAGGACAATGGCCCCCCAGGCAAACATGTCAGCCCATTCTTTGAAAAATGAGAAAGCATTGGTGATCCACGAGGTGAAATCCCCAATCGAGATGGGTTCCATTCTGGTGTTGTTAAGGACAGCAATCTGCATCAGCAATTGTCTTGATAATTGTTCCGCTTCCATGGACCAGTTTCCTTTCAAATAATTAGAGATTTCTTTGCTCTGTTGAGAATACTGAGAAAAGTTAGCTTTCAATGGAGTAACACATAAGCCTCTAAAGGAGGAAACGCAGGACAGCTGCGTCATATGATATAATGCCTCAATTTGTTCTTGAAGCAGATCTATTCGTTGGTTAGCTAATAGAAAGCCAGATGCCAAGTGAGTATTGAATTCTTCTTGTATCTCCAATGCTACTGTGGTTCTTTCTACAATCTTATTGATAGACTCAGCCGTCTGTATTTGATTAGTCATAGCAATCGCGGCTGTTGTAGCTGCAGCGGCTGATAATACAATGGCTGAAATTATAGCTGCCGTAATACCAAAATCCCTTTTAGTTCTTAATAAATGAAGTATGGGAAAATCATCTGGATTTGCTACTACAGGGATAGGCACAAAGGAGGGAATCTTTATAATCACTGCGGTATCATTGGTGCCATCCCAGCATTCAGCTAAATAACAAACTACGTCAGAGCTATTGTAATTTAAAGCATAATCACTTGTATTAGCGCTTATCAGAAAAAAGAAAGGTGGTCTAACACATACTGGAGCGCCAACAGCAGCATCATTAGCTATTAGGCTATTAATCTTAACACCTATTAAACTTGTATTGTTATTGGTTCTAATGGCTGAAATGTTATATAATGTAAATTCTTCACCTAATAATCGAGCAAAAGGAGTTAGAGATGTGTATGCTCCCTGCTCATTAGATAATACCCATTGATACCAGGGCCAAAAATTACGTTTGCCAGTCTTATTTCTCTTCCTATCATATTGGGCATTGCTAAGAGGAGGGGAAAATTCAAATCCCGGTAGGAATTGTTTAGGTCTATGGAACGGACTCTGACATGGGGTAAATTTAGGTGGAAAGGCTTTATATGGGGGGCAAGTAGGTAGGACTCTACGACAGGTAGAGTTAACCAGTTTGCGAATGCCTTGCCCCGGGAGTGATGGAAAGCTACCATTATGCATCATAATCAAAGTTGTAATGTACGAATTAGCAGAGTTATCAATTGACGTATCACCATTGCCTGAGGAGGCCCCTTGTGTAATTTTACTCAGAGCAGCCTGGATGGCTCCAGTGCCCATAGCACGGTTGCTCACAGGATCTAACCAGTTTGCCAAAGTGGTCCTTCGCAGCCATATACAAGGCTGGGAGGAATTTCTAAGAGTGAAACATAAAGTATGTAACAGTGAAAGATTAGTGGCAGTATATCGTTGAGGCAATTCTCCACTAGGCACTATACAAGGAACATCACGCAAACAGGATGTGGAGAAAAAGGTTGGCAAAACAGTAGAATTGTTATGAACTGGCATAAGTACTGGCCAGGATCTGGCGATAGCCCACAGCGTGAGTGAATCAACCTGGATCATCATTTCCAGTAGTAGTAGTAGTATTCGTAGTCTCATCTTCACGAATAGCAGGAGGCAGTTTGCGAGTCAAACGTTCAGGCACCCAGATTGGATTGTCTTGATTCTGTGGAAAAACACAAACAGCTCCCCTAGATCTCGAAATTACGGGATCTGGGCCACACCATTCACCAGTTAAGACATCCTTCCACTTTACATCTGCATAAGTCATGGGTTTCGTGGCTGCATGGCGATCTGCAGCAGAGCGGCCATGCGCATCCAGAATTAAAAAATTTAGAGTAAAGAGAGCTAAAGACAACTGTTCTTTTGGTGTCCTGCCATAGGCAATTCCCCCTTTTTGTTTTTGTAAGAGCTCTTTTAAAGTACGATGTGCTCTTTTCACAATTCCTTGACCTTGGGGATTGTATGGCAATCCTGTGGTATGTTTGACCTGCATTGTTTGGCAAAATGTCTGAAAAGACTTTGTGGTGTAGGCAGGTCCGTTGTCTGTCTTGAGGCTGTCAGGCTTTCCCCAGGCTGCCCACGCCTCTAAGCAATGACTAATGGCATTACGAGCCTTCTCACCAGTCATTAGAGTGGCATGTATAATGCCAGAGCAGGTATCAACAGAAACATGTGCATATTTTAAGTTTCCAAACTGAGATATATGTGTAACATCCATCTGTCAGAGCTTTAATGGAATCAGGCCACGAGGGTTAATTCCCACCTGAGGAGGGTGGTGAAATTGAACACAATTTTGGCAACGTAATACTACATCACGAGCTACAGCTCTAGAGATTTTAAATTTTTGTTGAAGAGTGAAAGCAGGAACATGAAACTTTTGATGAAATTCTCTAGCAAGATCAACTGGAGCTGTATGAAAAATAAATTCTCTGTGAGTACTAGCATCCACCAAAGCATTATTACTGGCCATGGGACCAGGCAAATTAGTATGAGCTCGAATATGTTGTATGAAAAACTTATTTTTTCTGGCCCAAATTAATTTTTGTAATTCTAAAAGAATTTGACATACTGTACTAGTCGACCTAATTGGCCCTGCTATTTCAAGAGAGCGCACAGCGTTAACTACATAAGCAGAATCAGAAATTAAATTAAAAGGATCATGAAATCTTTTGAAAACCTCCAATACAATTTTGTATTCTGTAATTTGGGGGGTGCCTGGATTGAACTGAATTAAGACTGGTTCTTGAGAATTAACCATATAGGCACCTACACCTGTTTTGGAGCCATCTGTATAAATATCTAATGCTCCAGACAAAGGCTCTGAGGCAGTGACCTTTGGAAAAATTACTGGATGCTCAGTAAAAAATTGCAACAAAGGATCCTTAGGATAATGATTATCAAACTCTCCATCAAAACTACAGCGTAATATAGCCCAATCATCTATCAAGGCACACAATGTTTCTACCTGAGTTGTAGTATATGGTACAATAATCCTCTTTGGTAAGATGCCAAAATGTTGAATGTAAGATTTAACACCTAACATAGCAAGCTGCGCAACAGCAGAAGGATAGTATTCAAGAGTCTTATTAGGAGAAATATGAGGATAAATCCACAGAAGTGGTCCCTGTTGTCATAGCACCCCTGTAGGCTGATGAAAAGTTCTCAGTATACACAAAAAAAGATCCTCATTTTCCTTGTATCTTTTTAGCATTGTCTTTTCTAGTCCTCTCTCCACTTTCCTTAGAGACATTCGTGCTTCCTCAGTTAAAGCACGGGGTGAAGTAAGCTGAGAATCCCCTTTAAGGATCTCATAGAGTGGTTGTAAATCTGCATTAGGCATGTTTATATAGGGTCGAATCTAATTAATACTTCCCAGCAACTTTTGAAAATCATTTAATGTTTTTAAATGATCCTTTTGTAATTCAATTTTCTGAGGGGAAACATTATGAGGAGTAATCTTTGCTCCTAAATATTCTCCCTTTTTGCCCATTTGAACCTTCTCTGGTGCTATAAACAATTGATTACTTTTAAGCGTCTTTATCACTTCAGCATAGGCCGTTTCTAGGGTACTACAGTCTTTAGCAGAAAGCAATATATCATCCATAAAATGTATTATTCTCAATTTTGGGAATTGATCACGTATAGGCTGTAAGGCTTTTCCCACATACAGCTGACACATAGTAGGGCTATTAGCCATACCTTGAGGTAAGACTACCCACTGATAGCGCTTATCGGGCTCTTCATTGTTCATAGAGGGTAAGGTAAATGCAAATCGCACGCTATCTTGCGGGGCAAGAGGGATGGAAAAAAAGCAATCCTTTATGTCAATAATAATAATAGGCCAATTATCAGGAATACTGGAGAGCAAAGGTAAACCCCTCTGTATGGGGCCCATTATTTGCATCTGAGAATTGATAGCTCTTAAATCATGTAACAATCGCCACTTTTCTGATTTTCTCTTAATGACAAATATAGGTGTATTCCAGGGCGACGTGGATGGCTGTATATGTCCCAATTTTAGCTGTTCAGACACTAATTCAGTAGCAGCAGTTAATTTCTCAGAGGATAAAGGCCATTGAGGAATCCACACATGTTCCTCTGAAATCCATGTAATGGGTATGCTTCCCTCAATGGCCCCTAGGAAAAACCCAGACCTGTTCTGTCTTTTTTAGATTCCAGTAGCACTGGGTCAACTCGTCCTTGTAAATTTTTTCCCAAACCTTTTTTGGGCATGTAGCCCATTTTAATCATCATGTCCTTGGCCTGTGGAGAGTACTCATTAGTCAGCCTCAAGTCCAGATTTATTAAGACATCTCTGCCCCACAGTGTCACAGGAATGTCTATGATATAGGGAGTAAACCTTCCTGACCTTCCTTCTGAATCCTCCCATGTCAATTCCTTTGAGCTAATTAGAGGAGCCATTTCGTACCCAAGGCCGCGTAGGGCCTGAGAAGATTTTTGTGCAGGCCACCTGGATGGCCAGTCATGCACAGAGATAATGCTACTATCTGCTCCAGTGTCTAATAAGCCAAGAAAAGAGCGTCCTTCCACAGTCAAGGTTAACATTGGACGATTGCCAAGCTCTAATGAGATGAAAGCAAATCGGGAGCCTGTAGATCCCAAGCCCCTATCTCCTCTAATTCTATTATCAGCAGGAAAATGTTTATGTAGGCTGGGCAGAAGCAGCAGCTGGGCAATTCTGTCTCCAGGGGAAATAGCAGAAATTCCCTGGGGAGAGGCTACCAGGACTTTTACTGTGTCCAAATAATCAGGATCAATTATTCCAGGTACAATGTGTAAGCCTTTCAGGGCAGAAGAGGAGCGCCCCAACAACAGCCCAACTGTATCTTTAGGGAGAGGTCCCTTAAAATCTGTGTCTATAGGCTGTACTCCCATTTGGGGGGTCAATACGAGTCTGGTGGTGGAGTGGAGGTCCAGTCCTGCGGAGCCCTTAGTGGCTCTCCTAGGTCCTTCGGGTGGTGAAGAGAAGGCCAGGACCTCCGTCTGCTCTGTCTCTGCCTGTCGTTCTGTAGAGCCCCATATATTTGAGGGCCCTGGGGACGTGGGCCCCGTCGTCCGTTTTTTGGCCATGCACTATCATGTCCTGTCACCAGAGGTCGGCCATTTAAGTCCTTTACAGATCGACATTCACTTGCCCAATGGTTCCCTTTTTTACAGCGGGGGCACAAGTTAGGTCTTTGATGTTTTTTAATACTCTGTTCCTTATTATTTTCAGGGCATTGCCTTCTGTAATGCCCTTGGTGGCCACATTTGTAGCAGGTATCTGCAGAACCCTTTCCTTTTAATTGTATCATTGCCGCTGCTAGTCCAACATTAGTTAATGGCCCGCCTATCTCCCTGTAGACCTTCATCCAGACTTCCAAACCTTTATGTTTGTACGGCGTTATAGCAGACCTACACTCCTTAGTACACTGTTTATACACTAGTTGTTTGATAAGAGGCATAGCTGTATCAGGGTCTCCGAAAATCTTAGTGGCGGACTCCACCATGCGGGCTACAAAGTCTGAAAATGGCTCAGTGGGTCCTTGTAGAACCTTGGTAAGGTTCCCAGAGACTGCGCCTCTATTAGGCAATGCTTTCCAGGCTTTAATTGCTATGTCATTAATTTGAGTATAGACCTGATCTGGATAACCAGTCTGGTCCAAAGCAAATCTGCCTATTCCCAATAGCATGTCAGCGTCCCAATGTCTCTGAGGGTCGGCTCCTGAAGCCAAGTTGATTGTAGCCTGAGCGTTAGCATTTTCATAAAGAAAAGATTTCCAGTCCAGGTATTGACCCGGAGAGAGACAAGCTCTGGCTAAAGTCTCCCAGTCTCCAGGGGTGAGACAGTATCTGCCAAGAGTCTCAATTTGAGCCATAACAAAGGCTGCGCTGACTCCATAGGTTTTGACTGACTCTGCTAATTGTTTTATTGTCTTAAAGTCAACAGGTTCATGATGTCGCTGCCCGTTTGCATCCAGAAAAACTGGAAAACTCAGTCCTAACTCTTTCCACACTTCTGGGCAAAAAGAAGTACCTCTTGTAGACTTCACCATTGTTTTCCTTTGAAAGTTATACGATGGTGCAGGAGGTGCTGTTGGCATAATTGCCTTCTTATCTAAGTCCTTGGCTTGTTTCTGCACAGCATAAGTGTTTGGCCAGTCAGAATGATAAATCTCTTTCTCATAATGAGCTACCTCCTCCTCAAGGTCAGCTAGGTCACTATCACTGAATTCTGAATCACTAGACATCTCCAAGGTCAATGCCTTTAATGAGGGATAAATTTTCTTTATTCCTTGATCTTGATTACTTTTCCCGCCTTTGTCTGTCCTCTCCTTGATCTTTTCTGTCTTTTCTCTTACCTCTTTTCCTCCTTTTCCTTTCTTTCCCTCCTTCAAAACTCTCTCTCCTTCTGACATACTCTCCTGTTGTTCTGTAAGGATTCTCTGACCTGTCCTAACAGCTTCTTCACATCTTTTATCTTCCAAGCAGGCACAGATTATACGCCAAAGCGGCTTTGTCCCTGGTTTAAGCTTGCCCACTGTAGTCTCCTTATCCAGATCTTTTCCCAGCCTCTCCCATGCTCTCAAAGTGAGCGACCCTGACACTATAAACCACGGGGCACAACGGTTACACTCATCAAGAAAACTCAGCAGGATTTTCTTTTCAATTTTAAGCTTACGCTGACCAAGAAGCTCCTGAAGAGCTGACAGGAGCGGGGTGGAGTGAGAGCTTCCCATGCTTTTACGACCTTATTTACGATCGATTTACGAGCAAGGCGAGCTGGCAAGCTGGCGTGTTTATTTACACACGATCTTGTGGCTCATCAGTGGACTCTTCCCAACAAATGCATTCGTGCCCTGGACGGTGGCAATTCAGACAGAAGCAACACCACAACACAAAAAGAGTATAAGGCAAAAGTGCTAGTCCAACCCACAAAGGATCAAATGGAAAAGACAACATTACCGTGCTCCACAAACCCCTTTTTGCCTCTAAACCAAGGCTATCATTGTCCCTGCTTTTCCAGAGAACTTTATTGTCCTACCAGGGAAGTTTTACAATCCCTTATCCCGGAGCTTTACAGTCCCAATTCTAGGAACTATACCGTTCCACTTCTAGGAACTCTATTGTCCCAATTCTGGCAACTAACTGCCCCTACTGGGAACTTACCGGCGCCGACCGTCCTGAGGCTGAAAAAGTTCTGGATCCAGACGAGAAAAGATAATTTTCTCGGGTCCCCGTACGGGCCACCAGTTGCCGCGCCCACCTCAACCGGCAAGGAAGACGCAACACCGTTGGATCCTTCTCAATCAGCCTTTATTGCAGGAACACCTAGTTGATGATACGGGGGACCCCGGGGAACAAAGGCACTTGCCTTAAGTACAAAACAGACAGCATGGCTAAGGACTTGTCCTCGGGGGATTGGTGGAGTAAAGACATCTTATTAACATGCTTATCAACTATGACCTAGTAAAGATGTCAGAAGAAAGCTAAAGGTGGTAGTAAATACAAGCGACCACTAGATGTCAGTGCTATAGATAAATGCTCCCAACACATAATGAGTCTAAAAGAAGCCTTTTCTTTTACATGTCTGGCCATATTCTTAAATAGGTACCCAAAAATTCCTGTCCTGAAAATGTGTATACTTGGCCTAAGGGATAATGTAGGGGGAGAGTATCCCCCACCACCTCATTTCGAATGAAAGACTTGCATGTCATTGCCTGAGCTCTAGAGGAGCTCATAGGGTGAAAACAATATCAGGAGGATGTTCTTTAGAAGACAACGAAATGGTTTCTCTTCTAGAATCCATTCCCAGAAAACTATACCAAATTGTACTATCAACAATATTTGGGCACTCAATAGTAGGATGTCTTTGTAAAAGCCACCTAGTGTGTAGATACTGTTGACTCTTGCACAAAATGAATACTGTTTGCATGTTTTCAGTACACAAACCTCACCTGTGCCTCTCTTCTCACAGATGTCCAAGAAAACCTGCCTGAACAGATAAAGAAAGTATCTCAGCAGTGTCAAGAGATGTGAATGGGGATCTCTTTCTGGCCTCTATACTTGACCTCTTTAGAAGGAAAATGGACATGGGCAGAAAGTCCGGGGCTACTGTTAAAATAAATAAAGTAAGGTTAAGGTCATCCTATTGGAAAAACTCTTAGTGATATTGAATAGATACTATTTACAAAAATCTTGGAGAACTTATTTAGAATTTCAGCATAATTACTTAAAATTTAATTCAGAAACTTCAATACATGACTGAGAGAAATCCAAATATGTATGAGCTCTTGGATGCCCACATTCCTATTCTTGATGTAAACAGTATTTACACTTCATCTATAGACTCAGTACAACCATTTTGATAGCCACACACCACTTTTAACAATCAACTGGGGATAAACCAAAAGGAGAAGAGAACAGTGGAGATTCCTAGAGGTCCTGCATTTCATTTTTCCAGTACATCCCACAAAGCCTCAGATATACAGAAAGTGCTACGGGAAAGTACAGAAAATGGACATATGAAATAGACCACAAAGCCCAGCAAGATATGTACCACAATCAGGTTAGATGATTTGGTCAAAGGCACCCAGGGAAAACAAAGAGAAAATGGTCTATCCACAAAGAAGACAGAAGCAGTATAGACAGGAAACAATAGGGAACCAACTGAAAAAGAGAACACAGTCAACATTGTTACAAGTGACTCCAAACCCAACTTCTATGATTTTCATGTAATAGTTACATAAAAGGTCTACAAGAGTTTATGTCTCATAAGGAGGAAGATCAGAAAGAGAATGGAGAAGATGAACTTTGAAAACAGAAGCCCTGATGCCACTAGCAATAAAATGCTGAAGCTAGACAGTTGCTGGAGCAGAAATCTCCCTAGTGACATCTAGAGGGAGTCTGGCACACAATATAACCCAGGAGACAACAAATCTGTGTTCTACCAGAGATTATGGTCCACTGTTTAGCAGCAGTAGAGGAATATCCTCTGACACTCATGCTTGTTCACCCATGCAACTGCAGATTACTCCATGAAAAGGCTATGGAAACAGAAGGATCACTATTCAAGCCTAGGTGATCAATGTCCATTTTGTTCTTGACTACAAAATTTCTCAGATCAATAGAGGGAAGAGGTTGAAAATGGAAAAGATATAGGACTTGATGGAGCTGAAGAGTCTCCATGCTGCTGCTCTTGGAGACTAGAAAGTTTAGAGCTGCAAGTGCCCATGAGTGCTTCACATAAGCTGCTAGATCTAAGTCCATGAAGAACCTACCACCTCATGCTGCTCCATGATCCATGCAAGGGAACAGTATGTACACTCCATATGCCTCCAGGCTACTGAATGTGAGGAACTGAGAAAGATTTGCCTCCTGCACACCCCATATACTCCTAGTTAATTAGCCTTGCCCTCACACTTTTATTCATTTCCTATACATACGTATACCAATGCTCCATACATAATGTAACCTCTCAGTTCTGTATGCTTCTCTCCCATTACCCTAGTCAACCCACACCAGTACGATTCAAGACCTGACAGATGTTTCCTCCTCAGATGCTGTGCTCAAACACCATTGCTAGTAATTGGAAAACCAAACACTCCACCCATGACATCACCACCCCAAAATCATGACCAAGAAACAGAAACAATGTAATTCCTCTCTCCCATAATGCTCCATTTACCACCATCCATCTCAGGCCCTGTTGATAACAATCATGCAGCCCTACACACCTCACTTTTCCTATTAATTAAATTTTTTATTCTCTTTGCTTCATGAATGCAGCACTGCCTCTCCTCCCAGTACCTTCCTTACAGAGCCCTTTTTCCTCAGACTGCCCCATCTCTGAAAAAGGGAGGCCCCCTTGGTTATCAACCCACTGTGGCACATCAAGTCACCTCAGGACTAGGCTCATTCTCTCCCACTGAGGCCAGACAAGGGGCTGCCTCAGTCCTACATATATTTTGTATCAAATCTTGATAGACCACCATCCACACACCTCATATGCAGAGAAACTTCACAGTTCCTACTAACAAAATGGACCCTCATTACCACTCAATCGTCATTGGACAGGCCATGTAGAATGCACCTCTACTTCTACTTCTGCTTTTTACTTCATGTTGTGTGGGACCAGAGTAAAATGTGCTGAAGAGTCGGAAGCCTAGCAGTGTATATGGTGCAGAGAATACACAGTGCAGTGTATCTTGTGTGCAGTGTCAAGTATAAGCTGAAAACTCACACTGTAAGCATAGTGTGAGCTCTAGACATGACTAGCCACAAGATTGGATAGCCTAGAAGATTACATGGGAAGCAGGGGTAGTAACTGGGTGTATCCAATAAGGATTGAGAAATAGCAGTGTGTACTGAGTGATAGTGGTATCTAGTATTGATTGATGCATAGCCTTTTATGTTGAATGAAATAAATGTCAAAATAACCCTTCATTTACACCAAACATGCCACACACTTTCCCATATTCATATGGGGAAAATGTCACGTTCTTGTATTTATCTCTTCTATTACAACTATATATGACCTACTAGCTAGGTGTTGTGGCCTGCTAGGTAAGCTTTCCCCCACAGCAAAAGCCCAAGTTCACACACAACATGAACACACACACACACACACACACACACACACACACACACTCATATAAAATAAATCATGAATTAAAGTCTGCAGGAACCCTCACTGGGCTTTGAGGTTCCACCTGATTTCCTCTAGTTCTGTGCCTGGAACTTTGTCTTTAGCGGAGGAGGGACAGACATAGCAGGCCACACCTAGCCATTTAAGTGTATAGGAATTTGACTCTAAGGGAAGGCCTATATTGCTATACATGGTACATAGTCTTTTTTGAATGTGGATGCTTTTACCTATGTGTATGTACTTATAGCTCCAAACCTAAAGCCAAATGCCTTATATACATATATGACTAAAAGTAATGTCTGCTAGATAAATTCTCCCTTACTCTGAAAGCCATACCTAAACAACTCCCAGAACCTGCTAGCTATATTCCTCTATATTCAAAGGCCTCCATACATAACTAAGTTTTATATCATCCTTAGTAACATCTTTCTTTCAGTAATATGCCAAACATACTCACGTGGCTGTGTATCACCTTATGCTATGTTCCCCTTCCCCAACAGTCAATGTTACACATAAACACTGAGATGGTGTTATGATGTGATGTCTGTCCTCCCACCTACAGAGTTCTCCATCTGTCCCTGTCACCCTCCTTCTCTTTCATTCAGTTATTTATAGATCGTATGTCAAGAAGATAGATTTGAGACTCCTGTTGAAGCTAGGGGAGGAAATAGAATTTATTTTCAGTTTGTTCAGAACCCACAAGTGGATACAACCAGAAAAGTGAAACCATCTAACTTGATAGGTAATCATGGAACATGTGAGTAGTAATGTTTTTCAGGCTCTTCTAGACACCTCTGCCACTTCCATGTAGAATCTATGAGTTATCAGTCCTATATTGTCATTTTGGTCGAGATTCCAACGTTACATTCAATGATAGACCTCAAATCTTACCAGCAGCCCACCATTCTGCTGTGCAATACATTAGTACACAAGGCTGGGTATAAATCATGGCTGCAAATTTGAAGGACTTTGGGGCAACAATACAGGTGAAAGAGTGAGGCTTCATACCATGCACAATATACAGCTCAAGACTAGAGGGTCTAGAAATATATAACATACAGCAGTGGATAGGGTCTCAGGTAGGTGTACAACAGGACTTGAAATCAAGCAGTATGTTCCAGGCATAAAGAAGGGGATGGAATGTTTAGGGTGCTAGATAAATAGTAGTGCACAAGGGTATTTTGCAAC
The DNA here is from genome assembly GCF_021556685.1 of Rattus norvegicus. Lineage (NCBI taxonomy): Eukaryota > Metazoa > Chordata > Mammalia > Rodentia > Muridae > Rattus > Rattus norvegicus. The sequence goes on from NC_141553.1 coordinate 40,466,749, forward strand.
AAGATTGGAGGGGGTCTAATAAAACCTATAGTGGGGGAAGATCCTGATACTGAGATAATTCTACGCAGGATTATCAAAGAGATATTCTGTAGTGTCTTATGAACACAGCAGTGTGTGTTGTGTGACAACTATAGGAGGATGTCTGGTTCCAGGACCACATGACACATAACAATAGCAGTTTATGTGGAACAGTGGTGATGATGTCGATGTTATACAGAGCAATGTGTGTGTGTGTGTGTGTGTGTGTGTGTGTGTGTGTGTGTGTGTATAACATGCTGACTTGCCTTCACCTGCAGTGAACGTGAAGTCTGGTGTATTGTAGATAGCAGGGCATTTTAGATTACATCAGTGAATTAATTTAGTGTTGTTTATATCCTGATATCAAGAAGTATATCCAAGCTTGGAAAGCAGTTGAATAGACTGTAGTCTGTGTGAATTTAGCTGTGTTTCTATGGAATATGAGCTGTCAAAGCCTGATAACTAGAAATTCATATGTATTTGAAAATACCCACATAAATTGCTAGGTTTCTCACAGCCATATGCATCCAGCACCTGCAATACTACATTCACTAAGTCATAGGCCCTCCGTCACAACAAACCACTGCTAAACCATAGTGTTCAGTATAAGCTCCATTTGTCATCTCTGGCACCAATGTGGATATATTACATTGTTCCCTGCTGAACAAATGCATCTCACATCTGTAGAACTTCACATGTAATGGAATGTGGGGGACACACTTAGACTGGACTTTCTAGGTCCAGTATTCCCTGCTAGATAAAAGAACATACTGGAAACCACTGGTTGGCACATGTAGGCCCAGACGTAAATAGGTGTCAGTTTTTTCTAGTTGTTCTGTGCCTTAGAGGTAAAGCTGCAGATACACTACAATGGGTCAGGTCATGCTAATGTACCTCCTAAAACCAAATACTCATACAGGTCTAGGTAGCCAATTTCTCTCTGTCTGCCCCAACTCTAGTTAAAGCCACAAACAAATGACAATCAGGTTATCCTATATGTGCTCCTGTATTCAAAGACTTACATAAACTTCTAGGTATAAGGTACCTTCCACACAGTAAAACACACCCACACACACACGCGTGCACACAAACACACACACACACACACACACACACAAACACACACACACACACAAACATAAAGACCACATAGACATCCCTTGCTTTAGTTCTTCGTACCTACTAGGTAGCCTCTTCTCTCTTACACCAAATGCCCAAAATACACATACAGTTCTGTGTATAAGATACTGCTACAAGATTTTCCCATCTATCTGAAACCCACATATAAATTATCAATCAGGTGTGAGAACCTTCTAACCCCTTCTTGAATATCATAGCTCTCCAAATTCATACAAGACAAAGGTCAGGTTTTCTTATTTCTTTCCTCCATTGTAAACAAAGCTTCACAGTACGGGCATGGTTCTGTGTTTGTTCCTACACAGTAGCCCATCCTCTACAACAAAAAAATCTATGATCACGTAATACACCAGTGTCTAGTCCTACTATGTGTCTCCTCAACTACAGTGTACCTCTCACTCACAGATGTGTCTGTTCCAGCTAGGAACATACTTCCCTATTATGGAAGCACATATACAGAAATTCTTATGCAGAAGGAGAGATGCTCTTATTGCAAGCTATCAGGTTGTGCTAGACACAAATTTCCTTGTAAATACACACATACATATCTAAAGACATGATTACCTTTCTGGTCCTGTTTTGTACAAAGGTTTTCATAGACACACACATACCAACAAACAAACAAGTATACACACATACATATTCACAGGGAGGTATCAGTTACTGCTAGATAGATTCCCATTCAATTAATGTTCCACATTGGCATATAGATGGGGGTCTAGGTGTCTATTCCTCTGTATCTAAAAGTCTCATACAATAAATGTCTCTGTCTGCTTCTCTGTAGTGTTTCCTCCATAACAGCCAAAGACACATATAACATATACAGAGTTCAGGTTCAGCTCCTGCTAGTACCCCATTTTCTTACAGGAAATGCCTATATACCATTGCAATCCTAGTTATCCATTCCTGCTTGGTAGTCTCTACTCTACAGCAAAAAAGGTTAAAAATACAAAAAGCAGCGTCCAGTTGTCAAGTCCTGTTAGTTAGCCCCTCTACTATCTGTTCATCCATATATTATATAAACATCTAATGATTGCTCTCTCTCTCTCTCTCTCTCTCTCTCTCTCTCTCTCTCTCTCTCTGTGTGTGTGTGTGTGTGTGTGTGTGTGTGTATGCAGAAAATATAAAATATTTATGGTGTTTTTCTGTGTATGTCTCTGCCACCTGAGTTAGAATAACGTTTTCCTCATGTATCCATTTACTGACAACCCTGGCTCACAAACTAAGAGGTTTAATTGGCTGAGTGTCTGAAAATAGGCTAAGAATTTGCAGTTAGTGGAGCGTTATAGGACCCATTGTCTTGATTAATGATATGGGAGATACCAGCCAACCTTGAGTGGCTCCAACTCTTAAAGTTGGTCCAGAGTTGTATATTTATATGTAAAGCAACCCAGCCATGAATAGAAAGTGAGAAGCCAGCATTTCCTCTATGTTCTCTGCCTTTCCTCCTGCTTAAATCCCTGGCCCAACATCCATTAATGAAGGCATTGATCACCACAGGTAAGACAAATAAAAATAAAATCTTTAAGCCCCCCATTGATTTTTGTTATGATGTACAGATAAGGACAAACAATACCAGTCTCAATTTGGGAATCCTGTGCTCCAACATATGAGTGCTGGTTTACAGCTATATACTATAGCACTACATATATAAATAGAAATCTGAAGATGAAATAGATGTCCTGGTGAAAAATTAAGGTAAGTCAATTTCTTGGGAGAAAAGATTTACAGGGTGAGTATGCTTCTTTATTTCCATGCATTTTTATTTATGTCCTGATGGTTGTTTTCCCTCCCTTTTCTCCTCTCAATCTTACTTCCAAAATCCCTTCTTACCATGCCTACACACATTCTGTTTCTCTCCACAAAAGGCCAGCTTTCCTATATCAACCTGCCATGACAGGTTTCTGGCACTCCAGACAGAGTCACAGGTGAGCTCCCCCTCATAGCATGGATTTAAAGGTGAACCAGTCAAGGGTTGTTCATTCCCACAATATCTTTACCAACTTTAACCAGCACATTCTTGTAAGCAAGACAAATTGAAGATTGAAGGTTTTATGGCTGGCTTGGTGTTCAATACATCCACTGCAAATTTTGGCTGGTTACTGGAGATAACCAGTTCAGGGCTTACAGACTCATTCCTAAGACTCTTAGACAGAGTTACCCTCATGGATATCTGAGAGTTTCCATTGCCCTAGGATTCAAAATTGTCTCAGAGGTGAGCAAAGCTCCCATTCCAATGGTCTCTTTCAGTACTCTCTCCCTCAGTCCTCCCCACACCTGATCCTTCCTGTTCCCATCCCCAAACCTATACATACGCAGCTCACTTTCCTCATGGACCTGGTCTGTCTATTTTGGTTTCTCTTCTTAGTGAGAATCATGTGTCCCCAGGGGAGTCATCCTTGTTACTTAGGTCCTTTGGGTCTTTGGATAATAATATGGTTATTACTTTAAGGATAATATCCACTTACAAGTGACTAGTACCTTCTTTATTAGTGTTCATTCTTTTGCTGGCAAGTTTCATGTTGGTGTTGTTTTTAACAGTTGACTTATGCATCATTTGGTAAATTTACCATATTTCATTCATCCATCTTTCCATTGAGGGGAAATATAAGTGGTTTCCAGTTTCTGGGTATTATGAATAAAGCTGCTTTGAACAAGGTGAACAAGTGTCCTGATGGTATTGTAGAGTTTTATTTGTGTATATACATAGTAATGGTATACCTGGTCTTGAGGTAAATAAATTCCCAATTTTTTGAGAACATGCCATATTGATTTCCAAAGCGACAAGCACTAACATATATAGGATCCAATTTTTCTTAATATCCATTAGATGGTTTACCAGAGATTATTATCTTATGCGTATTTTGACTCTGTCCTCTTCCTCCAACCATTTTGAATCTTTATGCCCATAAATTTATTGTTTGTTACAAGTGTTCATATTGAAAATTTTGTGAAACCAGTTTCTCCTTATTTCTATTGATATGTGCTATCTCTGACCTTCAAGTTATACCTAATGCCAGATGAACTTTGATTGTTTCAATTCCTCATAGCAGTTGTGACTGCTATTATCCGTAAGTCTATTATCCATAAGTTGCTGACTGCTGGACCATTTGCTTTTAACATCACCTCTTTGATTTATCAGCTTTCTGCACAAGGTAGTGTTTCTACACTTAGGTTATTTATAGGAATACTTTCCCATCTTTTTTTTGCTTCAAATTAAGTGAAAATTCATTTTTAGATTGAGAGGATGCTTGTTACAATAAAAACTTTGATTTAAATATGGAAATGCTCTCGGGTATATTTATTTCCTTCTATTTTAGAAATTGGTAATTATTTGTATTAATGTATTTGTGATATATCACATATTTAATTGGAGTATGAATTATTGATAAGGCATTTTATTCAAAGCAAAATTATACTATGCCCTCAGTATTGTTTTGAAATGTTTCATGTACTTGAGAATTTGGCAGCTTGCTTTGGATACTTTTGAATTTTTTTTACTAAAAGATGCAGAGATAATATTTGTCTCTGATATAGTTGCATCACAATGAATGCAAAATGGAAGATGCAGCAGTACAAGAGTCTATGTCAGAAAATACACAAATAAAGCAGACACAAATGTTGCAGAATACAAGTGTAGTGGTACAGATGCACTTGGGTAGATCTTACAAGGCAATGGACTGTCAACATTTTCTGAGTCTACTTGGAAATAAATATGAACTAAATATCATGAAGATGCATCTATGTATGAACACATTCAGGCTTATGTTTCCCCTGTGAGAATGAAAGAATATCTTCCCCGACTGTACCTTTCTTCCCTTAGGAAAGATATAAGATTCTGACAGATTTGACTGTGAATATCTGCAGTTGAATACTTACATAAAAACTTTAATACATACATTTTAAAATCCATCTTGAAAAAATTGAAGGTATTTAAATCACTCTTTTAGCAATGTCTTCCAATCCATTTGCGGTGTTTCTAAAGTCTGATGCTTCATCAACAAGAGCCTATTAGTATGCAAGAATAAGCAGCACTCACAACAATACACTACCTTTCAAACATTTAATTAGAAGTCTACTTTAGACAAGATAGTTCCTGTCCAGAAGGCTAAAGCTCATACAAGCTTTATAAATAATAGCCAGAAATTGGAAAAAGCCTACATTTCCCCTCAGTGGAAAGATGGATAAAGAAAATGTGCCAAATTTATAGAAAGAAGCATAAGTCAACTGTGAAAAACAACAACAACAAATTTGCCAGCAAAAGAATGGACACAGATAGATAAAGAACATATTAGTCATTTTTAAATGGATATTACCCTTAAAGAAAAGCACAACCATGATTTGTGTGTAGCAGAGAGGGGGCAGACTTCGCCATTTAAGTGTAAATGAATTTGCCATTAAGGGAAGGACTATATTGCTATATGTGATAGGTAGTGCTGTTTGCAGGTGTGTGTTTTACCTATATGGAGGCGATACCAAACCAGTGCTCACAACTCCAAACCTAAAGACATATCCCTCAAATACATATATGACTAAGAGTAAGATGTACTAGATAAATCATCCATTACTCTCATCTAGAGTGAGATGCAGCTTGGGTATTGTGTCCATTTGCTACCTTGTATTTCCAGATCCAAAGGACTGGGGCATACTTCTCAACTTGGACTTCAGTCAGCAGCTGAACAGGGAGGGGTGAGGAGGGCCACTGTTGCATGCTTGAGTGAGAGACTGTGTTTAGCCTGGTCTTTTTGACTGTGCTGAGACTATCTGCAGAAAGTGGATGGGTCGCGAGAACTCGAGTTTTCCATGGAAACACAATCCTGGGCACAGGTTGCAAAAGATTTCCTGACACCCTCGTGCTACTTGCCACCAGAACTTCCATCCAGATTAAGAGAGAGTGGCTCATGATCCTCCACTTGACCTACTTCCAGCAGTTCATAAAGGAGGAGCTGTGGAGGGACTGAGCGGGTTGCTTGAGTATATGTCTCTGCTTGGCATGGTTCTTCTGGCTGTGCCATTGGGAATGGTGGGATTCTCTGCAGGAGGTGGGCAGTTCACTAGAGCTCGAGTACTCCATGACCATACAACCTACAGCAGCAAGTGGAAACAAGATATCCTGGGCTGCCTCATGATCCCTGCTACTGAGACCTCCAATGCCATATCCTGCACTGCTGAAGCAGGCAGATCTTGATCTAGAGCTCGGACTTGCCGCGCTCTGCTGTTCTGAAACCATATGTGGATCGTGTCCTCAGGCAAACCTATCCTCTCACACAGCTGCTCCCTGGTAGCAAAGCCTGCTATCCCCATTGCTTCCAGCTTCCATGCTCCTAAGGATTCGATGCCAGGAGTCCTCAAACTGGAGAATATAGTCAGGACCGCTCCAGAGGAAGCACAAGCTTCAGCAAATGCCAGCCGTAGGGCTGGGACCCCTGCCCTTAAATAACTTTGCCTCAGCTCCCGAGGTCCGCCCACTAGAAAGGAGCCGTGGGCTACAGTCGACTCCAGACCCTTGAATCAAGGTCATGCCACGACGCTTTACACCTGCCACACCTCCCACCTGAGAACAGGAGACCCGGAACAAGACCTCAAGAAACCTATCAGACTCAGCAAAGTCTCTCAAAGTCTCGCAGTCCCTTGCATGCCATTCTGGACACAGAACAAGGAAGCACAAAAAATGTCCTAGGAATCAAGAATCCAGCAGACAGATCGTCCAAGGAGGGAGCACCATAGGTCCTTCCTGGCTTTGGGCAGAGTATCCAGGAAACCGTGGAGGTGGTAAGCAGGCTTCAGAAGAGGAAGTCAGAGTGGACTGTGCCTTAGGTGGTATCACTAGCCAAGTTGAATCCGTGCTGATCTCATCCCATCTGGATCCACACAGGTTGGAAAGAGAAGACCCCCCCAACTGAGGATCCCAACCACTTGTCCTGAGAACCAAGGACATCACTTCCAGGGGTCATGCAAGTGATGGCACTTCTTTCCTTCTTGTAGGGCTAGGTGGTAGTTGGGAGCAACAGAACTCTATTAAACCGAGAGAAGAGAATAGCACATGCAGAAAGAAAGTCTTTTACACAGGCAAATAGGCCAAAAACCACAATAGTTCATGTAGAGATTCGGGAATGCGCATTCATGCATTTCCTGTCAGAACAGTTGGGCCAGATTTTCTGGAATTCTCACCATTAACATGTTAAATGCAAACAAAGGCGCAAACACACACACACACACACACACACACACACACGCAAACACACACACAGACACATACAAATAACACAAATAGAAATAGCACACACACAACAAAGCACACACACCCGCACACACAAACACACACAGGCACACACAAACACACACACATACACACACAGAGATAACACAAATACAAATAACACACACACAAAACAAGCACACACACAGACACTCACACATGCACATGCAAACACACACAAATAACACAAATACAAATAACACACACATACACACACACACTCACACACACACACACACACACACACACACACACACACACGAGCATACACAAAAACCGGGCCAGCAAGTCTGACTTGTAAATGTGGAACAAAAGACCCAAAACCTGTGCTGAAAGACCTGTATAAGCCCTATGCTCCTTGAGGCAATGTGGCTGCATGCACCCAAGGACAACTGCCTACCTCTAGGCAATTGCAGTCTTCAGGTGGGTTCGGAGGGACCTCACATTAGGGAATGCAGGGCCGTGCTAGGCTTGGGAAACTCAACGATAAAAGACGGATACCTGAGAGTGTGGGATACACCTCACTGTGGGAGGAGGAAGGTATTCGGCTTGTCTGATTGAATCAGTGTCAATCCTGGAATGAATTGTTCACGATACTTTGGTTGCACTCCATTTCCAGGATGATGTTCATTTACAATTTTGTGGCCTTAACACACTCTTCTTTAAGTTGACATTTTCCCCGCTTGTTTGCTTTTAGACAGTGCCATGTCTGCATTGAACACTGATCAGCTTTCCTTGTTATTTCCCTTTCAGACCTCTCATCCCGCCTCACTGCCTTCCCAAGTCTTACCACCCTTTGAATTGGAAAGCTCATGCCTAAACCAAACAGCCAATTCAACCACCCATACAAACACACAAGCAAACAAGCAAGCAAGCAAACAAACAAACAATGCAAACCTTTATTGAATGCAATGGGAAGTAGAACAAAGCAAGACAAAACAAAACAAAAGTAAACTAAACAAATGTGCTAGGAGTACATATAGAATGGGTGGTTTGTTAGTCAACTCACTGCTAAGCATAAGGCATTGGTAAGAAGTGCAGCAGTTCTTAGTCCCAAGGAAGAAGTCTTCATAACTCCTTCCTGGTTCAGTGTCCTGAGATGTGTAGCCTATACCTGGTGACCCATGAGATTTCCTGGAGTCTGATGGAGCCAGTTCAATGGTGTGTTCTGTCAGTTGGCCTTTTCATTAGGCCTCCTTGATGTTTTAGGAGTCCCTGTTGATCTTGCCCTCTGCCCCTTCAGCAGAATCCCATGCTCAGAGCCCGTTTCCTCGACCCAGGGTCCTCATCTAGGCACTGCACATGGAAAACCCACGTGCATTTCCTCCTTCTAGTAAGCAAGATGCCTTCCATCGAAAGCACCCACTGTAATAGGGGTTTTGATGCATATACTTTTTGGGCTGTCTATATTCTCAAGTGTTGATTGCAGGTGTCTTCTGGATAGGAGCTTCCAGGCTGGGACTCAGAGAATATCCAGCAGAGCCTCATATTCCTCTTCAGAGAGAGGCAGCTCAGGTGTTGCATCCATTTGCTGAACTGCACCTTCCAGATGTACAGGGCCTGGGGAGAGCGTCTCCATTCGAACTTCCATCAGCAGTTGATCCAGGAAGAGTTCCAGAGGGCCCCTGTTGCATCCCTGAGTGAGAGCCTGTTCTTGGCCTTGTCCTTCAGGCTGTGCCCATTGTGGTAGCTGAGACTCTCTGGAGAAATTGGTTGGGTCGCTAAAACTTGAGGATTCCTTGGAAACACAGTCCGTGGCAGCCAGTTGCAAGGTGGTTTCCTGGACAACCCCGTGCTCCTTGCCACCAGGATTTCCATCCAGATCCACAGGGAATGGCCTGTCACCCTCCACTTGGTCTTCTTCCAGCAGTTCATCAAGGAGGAGTTCCAGAGTTCCTGGCTCGTATGCTTGAGTGGCTGTCTGTGATTGGCCTCGTCCTTCGGGCAGTGCCACTTGGGGATGCTGGGACTCTTCGTGGAAGTGGGGCTGGTCGCTGGAGCTCGAGTTCTCCATGCCCACACCTCTTGCAGCAGCCATCAGTAACAGGTTGTCCGGTGCTGCCTCATCCTTGCCACTGAGACCTCCAGTTGCCACATCCTGCACTTGTGAAGCAGGCACATCTTGATCTGGAGCGCGGGCTTGCCGCGCTCTTCTGTTCTGAAACCATATGTGGATCGTGTCCTCATTCAAACCTGTCCTTTGGCCCAGCTGCTCCCTGGTAGCAAAGCCTGGCAACGGGTTCCTCTCAAAGGCTTGTACTAGGATCCTGCGCTGTTGCAAGTTGAGTCGAGTGCGAGGCCTTCTGCTGTCCGAGGGCATGCTGCTACCTTGTGACCAGGAGCCAAACCCTTCCTCGAGCTCTTGGGAGGCTAGCGGAATGGAGCCTCTGCTGGACCGCTTTGGGCCGTTCCTCACCTCTCCAGTGCGACTTCTTTGGTTCTGAAACCACACTCGGATGCGGGACACAGGGAGCTGTATTTGCCTGGCCAGGTCCTGCCTGTCCCAGAAGCTCGGGTATTGGTTCTTGCTGAAAGCTGATAGCAGGGCCTTCTTTTGCCAGGCCTGCCAAACCGTCTTCCTGCGCCGGGATTCCCGCAGCACACAGCTGCTATCCACATTGCTTCCAGCTTCCATGCTCCTAAGGATTCGATGCCAGGAGTCCTCAAGCTGGAGAATATAGTCAGGACCGCTCCAGAGCAAGCGCAAGCTTCAGCAAATGCCAGCCGTAGGGCTGGGACCCCTGCCCTTAAATACCTCTCTCTCTGCTCCCGGAGCTCCGCCCACTCGAAAGGAGCCGTGGGCTACAGTCGACTCCAGACCCTTGAATCAAGGTCATGCCACGACGCTTTACACCTGCGACACCTCCCACCTGAGAACAGGAGACCCGGAACAAGACCTCAAGAAACCTATCAGACTCAGCAAAGTCTCTCCCAAAGTCTCGCAGTCCCTTGCATGCCATTCTGGACACAGAACAAGGAAGCACAAAAAATGTCCTAGGAATCAAGAATCCAGCAGACAGATCGTCCAAGGAGGGAGCACCATAGGTCCTTCCTGGCTTTGGGCAGAGTATCCAGGAAACCGTGGAGGTGGTAAGCAGGCTTCAGAAGAGGAAGGCAGAGTGGACTGTGCCTTAGGTGGTATCACTAGCCAAGTTGAATCCGTGCTGATCTCATCCCATCTGGATCCACACAGGTTGGAAAGAGAAGACCCCCCAACTGAGGATCCCAACCACTTGTCCTGAGAACCAAGGACATCACTTCCAGGGGTCATGCAAGTGATGGCACTTCTTTCCTTCTTGTAGGGCTAGGTGGTAGTTGGGAGCAACAGAACTCTATTAAACCGAGAGAAGAGAATAGCACATGCAGAAAGAAAGTCTTTTACACAGGCAAATAGGCCAAAAACCACAATAGTTCATGTAGAGATTCGGGAATGCGCATTCATGCATTTCCTGTCAGAACAGTTGGGCCAGATTTTCTGGAATTCTCACCATTAACATGTTAAATGCAAACAAAGGCGCAAACACACACACACACACACACACAAACACACACACAGACACATACAAATAACACAAATAGAAATAGCACACACACAACAAAGCACACACACACGCACACACAAACACACACAGGCACACACAAACACACACACATACACACACAGAGATAACAAAAATACAAATAACACACACACAAAACAAGCACACACACAGACACTCACACATGCACATGCAAACACACACAAATAACACAAATACAAATAACACACACATACACACACACACTCACACACACACACACACACACACACGAGCATACACAAAAACCGGGCCAGCAAGTCTGACTTGTAAATGTGGAACAAAAGACCCAAAACCTGTGCTGAAAGACCTGTATAAGCCCTATGCTCCTTGAGGCAATGTGGCTGCATGCACCCAAGGACAACTGCCTACCTCTAGGCAATTGCAGTCTTCAGGTGGGTTCGGAGGGACCTCACATTAGGGAATGCAGGGCCGTGCTAGGCTTGGGAAACTCAAGGATAAAAGACGGATACCTGAGAGTGTGGGAGACACCTCACTGTGGGAGGAGGAAGGTATTCGGCTTGTCTGATTGAATCAGTGTCAATCCTGGAATGAATTGTTCACGATACTTTGGTTGCACTCCATTTCCAGGATGATGTTCATTTACAATTTTGTGGCCTTAACACACTCTTCTTTAAGTTGACATTTTCCCCGCTTGTTTGCTTTAGCAAACAGTGCCATGTCTGCATTGAACACTGATCAGCTTTCCTTGTTATTTCCCTTTCAGACCTCTCATCCCGCCTCACTGCCTTCCCAAGTCTTACCACCCTTTGAATTGGAAAGCTCATGCCTAAACCAAACAGCCAATTCAACCACCCATACAAACACACAAGCAAACAAGCAAGCAAGCAAACAAACAAACAATGCAAACCTTTATTGAATGCAATGGGAAGTAGAACAAAGCAAGACAAAACAAAACAAAAGTAAACTAAACAAATGTGCTAGGAGTACATATAGAATGGGTGGTTTGTTAGTCAACTCACTGCTAAGCATAAGGCATTGGTAAGAAGTGCAGCAGTTCTTAGTCCCAAGGAAGAAGTCTTCATAACTCCTTCCTGGTTCAGTGTCCTGAGATGTGTAGCCTATACCTGGTGACCCATGAGATTTCCTGGAGTCTGATGGAGCCAGTTCAATGGTGTGTTCTGTCAGTTGGCCTTTTCATTAGGCCTCCTTGATGTTTTAGGAGTCCCTGTTGATCTTGCCCTCTGCCCCTTCAGCAGAATCCCATGCTCAGAGCCCGTTTCCTCGTCCCAGGGTCCTCATGTAGGCACTGCACATGGAAAACCCACGTGCATTTCCTCCTTCTAGTAAGCAAGATGCCTTCCATCGAAAGCACCCACTGTAATAGGGGTTTTGATGCATATACTTTTTGGGCTGTCTATATTCTCAAGTGTTGATTGCAGGTGTCTTCTGGATAGGAGCTTCCAGGCTGGGACTCAGAGAATATCCAGCAGAGCCTCATATTCTTCTTGAGAGAGAGGCAGCTCAGGTGTTGCATCCATTTGCTGAACTGCACCTTCCAGATGTACAGGGCCTGGGGAGAGCGTCTCCACTCGAACTTCCATCAGCAGTTGATCCAGGAAGAGTTCCAGAGGGCCCCTGTTGCATCCCTGAGTGAGAGCCTGTTCTTGGCCTTGTCCTTCAGGCTGTGCCCATTGTGGTAGCTGAGACTCTCTGGAGAAATTGGTTGGGTCGCTAAAACTTGAGGATTCCTTGGAAACACAGTCCGTGGCAGCCAGTTGCAAGGTGGTTTCCTGGACAACCCCGTGCTCCTTGCCACCAGGATTTCCATCCAGATCCACAGGGAATGGCCTGTCACCCTCCACTTGGTCTTCTTCCAGCAGTTCATCAAGGAGGAGTTCCAGAGTTCCTGGCTCGTATGCTTGAGTGGCTGTCTGTGATTGGCCTCGTCCTTCGGGCAGTGCCACTTGGGGATGCTGGGACTCTTCGTGGAAGTGGGGCTGGTCGCTGGAGCTCGAGTTCTCCATGCCCACACCTCTTGCAGCAGCCATCAGTAACAGGTTGTCCGGTGCTGCCTCATCCTTGCCACTGAGACCTCCAGTTGCCACATCCTGCACTTGTGAAGCAGGCACATCTTGATCTGGAGCGCGGGCTTGCCGCGCTCTTCTGTTCTGAAACCATATGTGGATCGTGTCCTCATTCAAACCTGTCCTTTGGCCCAGCTGCTCCCTGGTAGCAAAGCCTGGCAACGGGTTCCTCTCAAAGGCTTGTACTAGGATCCTGCGCTGTTGCAAGTTGAGTCGAGTGCGAGGCCTTCTGCTGTCCGAGGGCATGCTGCTACCTTGTGACCAGGAGCCAAACCCTTCCTCGAGCTCTTGGGAGGCTAGCGGAATGGAGCCTCTGCTGGACCGCTTTGGGCCGTTCCTCACCTCTCCAGTGCGACTTCTTTGGTTCTGAAACCACACTCGGATGCGGGACACAGGGAGCTGTATTTGCCTGGCCAGGTCCTGCCTGTCCCAGAAGCTCGGGTATTGGTTCTTGCTGAAAGCTGATAGCAGGGCCTTCTTTTGCCAGGCCTGCCAAACCGTCTTCCTGCGCCGGGATTCCCGCAGCACACAGCTGCTATCCACATTGCTTCCAGCTTCCATGCTCCTAAGGATTCGATGCCAGGAGTCCTCAAGCTGGAGAATATAGTCAGGACCGCTCCAGAGCAAGCGCAAGCTTCAGCAAATGCCAGCCGTAGGGCTGGGACCCCTGCCCTTAAATACCTCTCTCTCTGCTCCCGGAGCTCCGCCCACTCGAAAGGAGCCGTGGGCTACAGTCGACTCCAGACCCTTGAATCAAGGTCATGCCACGACGCTTTACACCTGCGACACCTCCCACCTGAGAACAGGAGACCCGGAACAAGACCTCAAGAAACCTATCAGACTCAGCAAAGTCTCTCCCAAAGTCTCGCAGTCCCTTGCATGCCATTCTGGACACAGAACAAGGAAGCACAAAAAATGTCCTAGGAATCAAGAATCCAGCAGACAGATCGTCCAAGGAGGGAGCACCATAGGTCCTTCCTGGCTTTGGGCAGAGTATCCAGGAAACCGTGGAGGTGGTAAGCAGGCTTCAGAAGAGGAAGGCAGAGTGGACTGTGCCTTAGGTGGTATCACTAGCCAAGTTGAATCCGTGCTGATCTCATCCCATCTGGATCCACACAGGTTGGAAAGAGAAGACCCCCCAACTGAGGATCCCAACCACTTGTCCTGAGAACCAAGGACATCACTTCCAGGGGTCATGCAAGTGATGGCACTTCTTTCCTTCTTGTAGGGCTAGGTGGTAGTTGGGAGCAACAGAACTCTATTAAACCGAGAGAAGAGAATAGCACATGCAGAAAGAAAGTCTTTTACACAGGCAAATAGGCCAAAAACCACAATAGTTCATGTAGAGATTCGGGAATGCGCATTCATGCATTTCCTGTCAGAACAGTTGGGCCAGATTTTCTGGAATTCTCACCATTAACATGTTAAATGCAAACAAAGGCGCAAACACACACACACACACACACACAAACACACACACAGACACATACAAATAACACAAATAGAAATAGCACACACACAACAAAGCACACACACACGCACACACAAACACACACAGGCACACACAAACACACACACATACACACACAGAGATAACAAAAATACAAATAACACACACACAAAACAAGCACACACACAGACACTCACACATGCACATGCAAACACACACAAATAACACAAATACAAATAACACACACATACACACACACACTCACACACACACACACACACACACACGAGCATACACAAAAACCGGGCCAGCAAGTCTGACTTGTAAATGTGGAACAAAAGACCCAAAACCTGTGCTGAAAGACCTGTATAAGCCCTATGCTCCTTGAGGCAATGTGGCTGCATGCACCCAAGGACAACTGCCTACCTCTAGGCAATTGCAGTCTTCAGGTGGGTTCGGAGGGACCTCACATTAGGGAATGCAGGGCCGTGCTAGGCTTGGGAAACTCAAGGATAAAAGACGGATACCTGAGAGTGTGGGAGACACCTCACTGTGGGAGGAGGAAGGTATTCGGCTTGTCTGATTGAATCAGTGTCAATCCTGGAATGAATTGTTCACGATACTTTGGTTGCACTCCATTTCCAGGATGATGTTCATTTACAATTTTGTGGCCTTAACACACTCTTCTTTAAGTTGACATTTTCCCCGCTTGTTTGCTTTAGCAAACAGTGCCATGTCTGCATTGAACACTGATCAGCTTTCCTTGTTATTTCCCTTTCAGACCTCTCATCCCGCCTCACTGCCTTCCCAAGTCTTACCACCCTTTGAATTGGAAAGCTCATGCCTAAACCAAACAGCCAATTCAACCACCCATACAAACACACAAGCAAACAAGCAAGCAAGCAAACAAACAAACAATGCAAACCTTTATTGAATGCAATGGGAAGTAGAACAAAGCAAGACAAAACAAAACAAAAGTAAACTAAACAAATGTGCTAGGAGTACATATAGAATGGGTGGTTTGTTAGTCAACTCACTGCTAAGCATAAGGCATTGGTAAGAAGTGCAGCAGTTCTAAGTCCCAAGGAAGAAGTCTTCATAACTCCTTCCTGGTTCAGTGTCCTGAGATGTGTAGCCTATACCTGGTGACCCATGAGATTTCCTGGAGTCTGATGGAGCCAGTTCAATGGTGTGTTCTGTCAGTTGGCCTTTTCATTAGGCCTCCTTGATGTTTTAGGAGTCCCTGTTGATCTTGCCCTCTGCCCCTTCAGCAGAATCCCATGCTCAGAGCCCGTTTCCTCGTCCCAGGGTCCTCATGTAGGCACTGCACATGGAAAACCCACGTGCATTTCCTCCTTCTAGTAAGCAATATGCCTTCCATCGAAAGCACCCACTGTAATAGGGGTTTTGATGCATATACTTTTTGGGCTGTCTATATTCTCAAGTGTTGATTGCAGGTGTCTTCTGGATAGGAGCTTCCAGGCTGGGACTCAGAGAATATCCAGCAGAGCCTCATATTCTTCTTGAGAGAGAGGCAGCTCAGGTGTTGCATCCATTTGCTGAACTGCACCTTCCAGATGTACAGGGCCTGGGGAGAGCGTCTCCACTCGAACTTCCATCAGCAGTTGATCCAGGAAGAGTTCCAGAGGGCCCCTGTTGCATCCCTGAGTGAGAGCCTGTTCTTGGCCTTGTCCTTCAGGCTGTGCCCATTGTGGTAGCTGAGACTCTCTGGAGAAATTGGTTGGGTCGCTAAAACTTGAGGATTCCTTGGAAACACAGTCCGTGGCAGCCAGTTGCAAGGTGGTTTCCTGGACAACCCCGTGCTCCTTGCCACCAGGATTTCCATCCAGATCCACAGGGAATGGCCTGTCACCCTCCACTTGGTCTTCTTCCAGCAGTTCATCAAAGAGGAGTTTCAGAGTTCCTGGCTCGTATGCTTGAGTGGCTGTCTGTGATTGGCCTCGTCCTTCGGGCAGTGCCACTTGGGGATGCTGGGACTCTTCGTGGAAGTGGGGCTGGTCGCTGGAGCTCGAGTTCTCCATGCCCACACCTCTTGCAGCAGCCATCAGTAACAGGTTGTCCGGTGCTGCCTCATCCTTGCCACTGAGACCTCCAGTTGCCACATCCTGCACTTGTGAAGCAGGCACATCTTGATCTGGAGCGCGGGCTTGCCGCGCTCTTCTGTTCTGAAACCATATGTGGATCGTGTCCTCATTCAAACCTGTCCTTTGGCCCAGCTGCTCCCTGGTAGCAAAGCCTGGCAACGGGTTCCTCTCAAAGGCTTGTACTAGGATCCTGCGCTGTTGCAAGTTGAGTCGAGTGCGAGGCCTTCTGCTGTCCGAGGGCATGCTGCTACCTTGTGACCAGGAGCCAAACCCTTCCTCGAGCTCTTGGGAGGCTAGCGGAATGGAGCCTCTGCTGGACCGCTTTGGGCCGTGCCTCACCTCTCCAGTGCGACTTCTTTGGTTCTGAAACCACACTCGGATGCGGGACGCAGGGAGCTGTATTTGCCTGGCCAGTTCCTGCCTGTCCCAGAAGCTCGGGTATTGGTTCTTGCTGAAAGCTGATAGCAGGGCCTTCTTTTGCCAGGCCTGCCAAACCGTCTTCCTGCGCCGGGATTCCCGCAGCACACAGCTGCTATCCACATTGCTTCCAGCTTCCATGCTCCTAAGGATTCGATGCCAGGAGTCCTCAAGCTGGAGAATATAGTCAGGACCGCTCCAGAGCAAGCGCAAGCTTCAGCAAATGCCAGCCGTAGGGCTGGGACCCCTGCCCTTAAATACCTCTCTCTCTGCTCCCGGAGCTCCGCCCACTCGAAAGGAGCCGTGGGCTACAGTCGTCCTCCTTGAATCAAGGTCATGCCAGGAAGCTCTACACCTGCCACGCCTCCCACCTGAGAACGGGAGACCCGGAACAAGACCTCAAGAAACCTATCAGAGTCAGCAAAGTCTCTCCCAAAGTCTCGAAGTTCCTTGCATGCCATTCTGGACACAGAACAAGGAAGCACTAAAAATGTCCTAGGAATCAACCATCCAGCAGACAAATCGTCCAAGGCCGGAGCAACATAGGTCCTTCCTGGCTTTGGGCAGAGTATCCAGGAAATCGTGGAGGTGGTAAGCCGGCTTCAGAAGAGGAAGGCAGAGTGGAGTGTGCCTTAGGTGGTATCACTAGCCAAGTTGAATCCGTGCTGATCTCATCCCATCTGGATCCACACAGGTTGGAAAGAGAAGACACCCAACTGAGGATCCCAACCACATGTTCTGAGACCGAAGGACATCACTTCCAGGGGTCATGCAAGTCATGGCACTTACTTCCTGCTTGTAGGGCTAGGTGGTAGTTGGGAGCAACAGAACAATATTGAACCGAGAGAAGAGAATAGCACATGCAGAAAGAACGTCTTTTACACAGGCAAATTGGACGAAAACCACAATAGTTCATGTAGAGATACGGGAATGCGTATTCATGTATTTCCTGTCAGACCATTTGGGCCAGATTTTCAGGAATTCTCACAATTAACATGTTCCATGAAACACAGGCACAAACACACACACACACACACACACACACACACACACACACAAACAGACACACATATACACACAAATAACACAAATAGAAATAGCACACACACACAACAAAGCACACACACACGCACTCACAAACACACACACACATACACACACAGAGATAACACAAATACAAATAACACACACACAAAACAAGCACACACACAGACACTCACACATGCACATGCAAACACACACAAATAACACAAATACAAATAACACACACATACACACACACACTCACACACACACACACACACACACACAGGAGCATACACAAAAACCAGGCCAGCAAGTCTGACTTGTGAATGTGGAACAAAAGACCCAAAACCTGTGCTGAAAGACCTGTATAAGCCCTATGCTCCTTGAGGCAATGTGGCTGCATGCACCCAAGGACAACTGCCTACCTCTAGGCAATTGCAGTCTTCAGGTGGGTTCGGAGAACCTCACATTAGGGAATGCAGGGCCGTGCTAGGCTTGGGAAACTAAAGGATAAAAGACGGATACCTGAGAGTGTGGGATACACCTCACTGTGGGAGGAGGAAGGTATTCGGCTTGTCTGATTGAATCAGTGTCAATCCTGGAATGAATTGTTCATGATACTTTGGTTGCACTCCATTTCCAGGATGATGTTCATTTACAGTTTTGTGGCCTTACACTCACTCTTCTTTAAGTTGACATTTTCCCCGCTGGTTTGCTTTAGCAAACAGTGCCATGTCTGCATTGAACACTGATCAGCTTTCCTTGTTATTTCACTTTCAGACCTCTCATCCCGCCTCACTGCCTTCCCAAGTGTTACCACCCTTTGAATTGGAAAGCTCATGCCTAAACCAAACAGCCAATTCAAACACCCATACAAACACACAAGCAAACAAGCAAGCAAGCAAACAAACAAACAATGCAAACCTTTATTGAATGCAATGGGAAGTAGATCAAAGCAAGACAAAACAAAACAAAAGTAAACTAAACAAATGTGCTAGGAGTACATATAGAATGGGTGGTTTGTTAGTCAACTCACAGCTAAGCATAAGGCATTCGTAAGTAGTGCAGCAGTTCTTAGTCCCAAGGAAGAAGTCTTCATAACTCCTTCCTGGTTCAGTGTCCTGAGATGTGTAGCCAATACCTGGTGACCCATGAGATTTCCTGGAGTCTGATGGAGATAGTTCAATGGTGTGTTCTGTCAGTTGGCCTTTTCATTAGGCCTCCTTGATGTTTTAGGAGTCCCTGGTGATCTTGCCCTCTGCCCCTTCAGCAGATTCCCATGCTCAGAGCCCGTTTCCTCCTCCCAGGGTCCTCATGTAGGCACTGCACATGGAAAACCCACGTGCATTTCCTCCTTCTAGTAAGCAATATGCCTTCCATCGAAAGCACGCAGTGTAATAGGGGTCTTGATGCATATACTTTTTGGGCTGTCTACATTCTCAAGTGTTGATTGCGGGTGTCTTCTGGATAGGAGCTTCCAGGCTGGGACTCAGAGAATATCCAGCAGAGCCTCATATTCTTCTTGAGAGAGAGGCAGCTCAGGTGTTGCATCCATTTGCTGAACTGCACCTTCCAGATGTACAGGGCCTGGGGAGAGCGTCTCCATTCGAACTTCCATCAGCAGTTGATCCAGGAAGAGTTCCAGAGGGCCCCTATTGCATCCCTGAGTGAGAGCCTGTTCTTGGCCTTGTTCTTCAGGCTGTGCCCATTGTGGTAGCTGAGACTCTCTGGAGAAATTGGTTGGGTCGCTAAAACTTGAGGATTCCTTGGAAACACAGTCCGTGGCAGCCAGTTGCAAGATGGTTTCCTGGACAACCCCGTGCTCCTTGCCACCAGGATTTCCATCCAGATCCACAGGGAATGGCCTGTCACCCTCCACTTGGTCTTCTTCCAGCAGTTCATCAAGGAGGAGTTCCAGAGTTCCTGGCTTGTATGCTTGAGTGGCTGTCTGTGATTGGCCTCGTCCTTCGGGCAGTGCCACTTGGGGATGCTGGGACTCTTCGTGGAAGTGGGGCTGGTCGCTGGAGCTCGAGTTCTCCATGCCCACACCTCTTGCAGCAGCCATCAGTAACAGGTTGTCCGGTGCTGCCTCATCCTTGCCACTGAGACCTCCAGTTGCCACATCCTGCACTTGGGAAGCAGGCACATCTTTATCTGCAGCGCGGGCTTGCCGCGCTCTTCTGTTCTGAAACCATATGTGGATCGTGTCCTCATTCAAACCTGTCCTTTGGCCCAGCTGCTCCCTGGTAGCAAAGCCTGGCAACGGGTTCCTCTCAAAGGCTTGTACTAGGATCCTGCGCTGTTGCAAGTTGAGTCGAGTGCGAGGCCTTCTGCTGTCCGAGGGCATGCTGCTACCTTGTGACCTGGAGCCAAACCCTTCCTCCAGCTCTTGGGAGGCTAGCGGAATGGAGCCTCTGCTGGACCGCTTTGGGCCGTGCCTCACCTCTCCAGTGCGACTTCTTTGGTTCTGAAACCACACTCGGATGCGGGACGCAGGGAGCTGTATTTGCCTGGCCAGTTCCTGCCTGTCCCAGAAGCTCGGGTATTGGTTCTTGCTGAAAGCTGATAGCAGGGCCTTCTTTTGCCAGGCCTGCCAAACCGTCTTCCTGCGCCGGGATTCCCACAGCACACAGCTGCTATCCACATTGCTTCCAGCTTCCATGCTCCTAAGGATTCGATGCCAGGAGTCCTCAAGCTGGAGAATATAGTCAGGACCGCTCCAGAGCAAGCGCAAGCTTCAGCAAATGCCAGCCGTAGGGCTGGGACCCCTGCCCTTAAATACCTTTGCCTCTGCTCCCGGAGCTCCGCCCACTCGAAAGGAGCCGTGGGCTACAGTCGTACTCCAAACCCTTGAATCAAGGTCATGCCACGACGCTTTACACCTGCCACGCCTCCCACCTGAGAACAGGAGACACGGAACAAGACCTCAAGAAACCTCTCAGACTCAGCAAAGTCTCTCCCAAAGTCTCGCAGTCCCTTACGTGCCATTCTGGACACAGAACAAGGAAGCACAAAAAATGTCCTAGGAATCAACCATCCAACAGACAGATAGTCCAAGGAGGGAGCAACAAAGGTCCTTCCTGGCTATGGGCAGAGTATCCAGGAAATCGTGGAGGTTGTAAGCAGGCTTCAGAAGAGTAAGGCAGAGTGGAGTGTGCCTAGGTGGTATCACTAGCCAAGTGGAATCCGTGCTGATCTCATCCCATCTGGATCCGCACAGGTTGGAAAGAGAAGACCCCCCAACTGAGGATAACAACCACTTGTCCTGAGACCCAAGGACATCACTTCCAGGGGTCATGCAAGTCATGGCACTTCTTTCCTTCTTGTAGGGCTAGGTGGTAGTTGGGAGCAACAGAACTCTATTAAACCGAGATAAGAGAATAGCACGTGCAGAAAGAAAGTCTTTTACACAGGCAAATAGCCAAAAACCACAATAGTTCATGTAGAGATTCGGGAATGCCCATTCATGCATTTAAGTCAGAACAGTTGGGCCAGATTTTCAGGAATTCACACAATTAACATGTTCCATGCAAACACAGGCACAAACACACACACACACACAGACACATACAAATAACACAAATAGAAATAGCACACACACAAAAAAGCACACACACACGCACACACAAACACACACATACACACACAAATAACACAAATACAAATAACACACACAACACAAGCACACACAAACACAGACACTCACACGCATATGCAAACACACACACACATATAACACGAATACAAAAAACACACACACATACACACACACACACACACACATACACACACACAAGCATACACAAAAACCCGGCCAGCAAGTCTGATATGTGAATGTGGAACAAAAGCCCCAAAACTTGTGCTGAAAGAACTGTAAAAGCCCTATGCTCCTTGAGGCAATGTTCCTGCATGCACCCAAGGCCAACTGCCTACCTCTAGGCAATTGCAGTCTTCAGGTGGGTTCAGAGGGACCTCACATTAGGGAATGCAGGGCCATGCTAGGCTTGGGAAACTCAAGGTTAAAAGACGGATACGGGAGAGTGTGGGAAACACCTCACTGTGGGAGGAGGAAGGTACTCGGCTTGTCTGATTGAGTCAGTGTCAATCCTGGAATGAATTGTTCACGATACTTTGGTTGCACTCCATTTTCAGGATGATGTTTATTTACAGTTTTGTGGCCTTACACACATTCTTCTTTAAGTTGACATTTCCCCCGCTTGTTTGCTATGGCAAACACTGCCATGTCTGCATTGAACACTGATCAGCTTTCCTTGTTATTTCCCTTTCAGACCTCTCATCCCGCCTCACTGCCTTCCAAAGTCTTACCACCCTTTGAATTGGAAAGCTCATTCCTAAACCAAACAGCCTATTCAACCACCCATACAAACACACAAGCAAACAAGCAAGCAAACAAAAAAACAAACAATGCAAATCTTTATTGAATACAATGGGAGGTAGAACAGAACAAGTCAAAACAAAACAAAAGTAAACTAAACAAATGTGCTAGGAGTACATATAGAATGGGTGGTTTGTTAGTCATCTCACATCTAAGCATAAGGCATTGGTAAGAAGAGCAGCAGATCTTAGTCCCAAGGAAGAAGTCTTCATAACTCTTTCCTGGTTTAGTGTCCTGAGATGTGTAGCCTATACCTGGTCACCCATGAGATTTCCTGGAGTCTGATGGAGCCAGTCCAATTGTGTGTTCTGTCAGTTGGGCTTTTCATTAGGCCTCCTTGTTGTTTTAGGAGTCCCTGGTGATCTTGCCCTCTGCCCTTCAAGCATAATCCCATTCTGAGAGCCCATTTCCTCGTCTCAGGGCCCTCAGGTAGGCACTCCATATGGAAAACCCACGTGCATTTCCTCCTTCTAGTAAGCAAGATGCTTTGCATCGAAATCAGCCACTGTAATAGGGGTTTTGATGCATATACTTTTTGAGCTGTCTACATTCTCAAGTGTGGATTGCGGGTGTCTTCTGGATAGGAGCTACCAGGCTGGGACTCAGAGAATATCCAGCAGAGCCTCATATTCTTCTTGAGAGAGAGGCAGCTCAGGTGTTGCATCCATTTTCTGCCCTGCACCTTAAAGATGTACAGGGCCTGGTGAGTGCCTCTCCACATGAACTTCCATCAGCAGTTGATCCAGGAAGAGTTCCAGGGGGCCCGTGTTGCATCCCTGAGTGAGAGCCTGTTCTTGGCCTTGTCCTTCAGGCTGTACCCATTGTGGTAGCTGAGACTCTCTGGAGAAATTGGTTGGGTCGCTATAATTCGAGGATTCCTTGGAAACACAGTCCGTGACAGCCAGTTGCAAGATGGTTTCCTGGTCATCCTTGTGCTCCTTGCCACCAGAATTTCCATCCAGATCCACAGGGAATGGCCAGTCACCCTCCACTTGGTCTTCTTCCAGCAGTTCATCAAGGAGGATTTTTAGAGGTCCTGCCTCGTATGCTTGAGTCGCTGTCTGTGATATGCCACTTGGGGTTGCTGGGACTCTTTGTGGAAGTGGGGCTGGTCGCTGGAGCTCGAGTTCTCCATGCCCACACCTCCTGCAGCAGCCATCGGTAACAGGTTGTCCTGTGCTGCCTCATGCCCGCCAGTGAGGTCTCCAGTTGCCACATCCTGCACTTGTGAAGCAGGCACATCTTGATCTGGAGCGCGGGCTTGCCGCGCTCTTCTGTTCTGACACCATATGTGGATCGTGTCCTCAGACAAACCTGTCCTCTGGCCCAGCTGCTCCCTGGTAGCAAAGCCTGACAACGGGTTCCTCACAAAGCCTTGCAGTAGGATCCTGTGCTTTTGCAAGGTGAGTCTAGTGCGAGGCTTTCTGCTGTCCGAGGGCATGCTGCTACCTTGTGACCTGGAACCAAACCCTTCCTCGAGCTGTTGGGAGGCGAGCAGAATGGAGCCTCTGCAGGACCACTTTGGGCCGTTCCTCACCTCTCCAGTGCGACTTCTTCGGCTCTGAAACCACACTCGGATGCGGGACGCAGGGCGCTTTATTTGCCTGGCCATTTCCTGCCTGTCCCAGAAGGTCGGGTATTGGTTCTTGCTGAAAGCTGATAGCAGGGCCTTCTTTTGCTAGGCCTGCCAAACCGTCTTCCTGTTCCGGGATTCCCGCAGCACACAGCTGCTCTACACATTGCTTCCAGCTTCCATGCTCCTAAGGATTCGATGCCAGGCGTCCTCAAGCTGGAGAATATAGTCAGGACCTCTAAAGAGCAAGCACAAGCTTCAGCAAATGCCAGCCGTAGCGCTGGGACCCCTGCCCTTAAATACCTTTGCCTCTGCTCCCGGAGCTCCACCCACTCGAAAGGAGCCGTGGGCTACAGTCGTCCTCCAGATCCTTGAATCAAGGTCATGCCACCACACTTTATACCTGCCACGCCTCCCACCTGAGAACAGGAGACCCGGAACAAGACCTCAAGAAACCTATCAGACTCAGCAAAATCTCTCCCAGAGTCTCGCAGTCCCTTGCATGCCATTCTGGACACAGAACAAGGAAGCACAAAAAATGTCCTAGGAATCAAGAATCCAGCAGACAGATAGTCCAAGGTGGGAGCACCATAGTTCCTTCCTGGATTTGGGCCGAGTATTCAGGAAATCGTGGAGGTGGTAAGCAGGCTTCAGAAGAGGAAGGCAGAGTGGACTGTGCCTTAGGTGATATCACTAGCCAAGTGGAATTCGTGCTGATCTCATCCCATCTGGATCCACACAGGTTGGAAAGAGAAGACCCCCCAACTGAGGATAACAACCACTTGTCCTGAGACCCAAGGACATCACTTCCAGGGGTCATGCAAGTCATGGCACTTCTTTCCTTCTTGTAGGGCTAGGTGGTATTTGGGAGCAACAGAACTCTATTAAACCGAGATAAGAGAATAGCACATGCAGAATGAAAGTCTTTTACACAGGCAAATAGCCAAAAACCATAATAGTTCATGTAGAGATTCGGGAATGCCCATTCATGCATTTAAGTCAGAACAGTTGGGCCAGATTTTCAGGAATTCTCACCATTAACATGTTACATGCAAACACAGGCGCAAACACACACACACACACACACACACATGCACACACACACAGGCAAATACACACACATACACATACAAATAACACAAAGAGAAATACCACACACACAACAAAGCACACACACACGCACACACAAACACAAACAGGCACACACAAACACACACACGTACACACACACAAATAACACAAATACAAATAACACACACACAACACAAGCACACACACAGACACTCACACACGCACATGAAAACACACACCACACATATAACAAAAATACAAATAACACACACACACACACACACACATACACACACACACACAAGCATACACAAAAACCTGGCCAGCAATTCTGACGTGTGAATGTGGAACAAAAGACAGAAAACTTGTGCTGAGAGAACTGTATAAGCCCTATGCTCCTTGAGGAAATGTGCCTGCATGCACCCGAGGCCTACTGCCTACCTCTAGGCAATTGCAGTCTTCAGGTGGGTTCAGAGGGACATCATATTAGGGAATGCAGGGCTGTGCTAGGCTTGGGAAACTCAAGGTTAAAAGACAGATACAAGAGAGTGTGTGAAACACCTCACTGTGGGAGGAGGAAGGTATTCAGCTTGTCTGATTGAATCATTGGCAATCCTGGAAAGAATTGTTCACGATACTTGGGTTCCACTCCATTTCCAGGATGATGTTTATTTACACTTTTGTGGCCTTACACACATTCTTCCTTAAGTTGACATTTTCCCCGCTTGTTTGCTTTAGCAAACTCTGCCATGTCTGCATTGAACACTGATCAGCTTTCCTTGTTATTTCCCTTTCAGTCCTTCATCCCACCTCACTGTCTTCCAAAGTCTTACCACCCTTTGAATTGGAAAGCACATGCCTAAAATAAACAGCCTATTCAATCACCCATACAAACACACAAGCAAACAAGCAAGCAAGCAAACACAAAAAATGCAAATCTTTATTGAATACAATGGGAGGTAGAACAGAGCAAGATAAAACAAAACAAAAGTAAACAAAACAAATGTGCTATGATACATATAGAAAGGGTGGTTTTTTAGTCATCTCACAGCTAAGCATAAAGCATTGGTAAAAGAGCAGCAGTTCTTAGTCCCAAGGAAGAAGTCTTCATAACTCCTTCCTGGTTTAGTGTCCTGAGGTGTGTTTATCCTATACCTGGTGACCCATGAGATTTCCTGGAGTCTGATGGAGCCAGTCCAATGGTGTGTTCTGTCAGTTGGGCTTTTCATTAGGTCTCTTTGTTGTTTTTGGATTCCCTGGTGATCTTGCCCTCTGCCCCTTCAGCAGAATCCCATTCTGAGAGCCCATTTCCTCGTCTCAGGGCCCTCAGGTAGGCACTCCACATGGAAAACCCACGTGCATTTCCTCCTTCTAATAAGAAAGATGCTTTGCATCGAAATCAGCCACTGTAATAGGGTTTTGATGCATATACTTTTTGGGCTGTCTACATTCTCAAGTGTGGATTGCGGGTGTCTTCTGGATAGGAGCTTCCAGGCTGGGACTCAGAGAATATCCAGCAGAGCCTCATATTCTTCTTGAGAGAGAGGCAGCTCAGGTGTTGCATCCATTTGCTGCCCTCCACCTTCCAGATGTACAAGGCCTGGGGAGAGCGTCTCCACTCGAACTTCCATCAGCAGTTGATCCAGGAAGAGTTCCAGGGGGCCCGTGTTGCATCCCTGAGTGAGAGCCTGTTCTTGGCCTTGTCCTTCAGGCTGTGCCCATTGTGGTAGCTGAGACACTCTGAAGAAATTGGTTGGGTCGCTATAACTCGAGGATTCCTTGGAAACACAGTCCGTGACAGCCAGTTGCAAGATGGTTTCCTGGACACCCTCGTGCTCCTTGCTACCAGAATTTCCATCAAGATCCACAGGGAGTGGCCTGTCACCCTCCACTTGGTCTTATTCTAGCAGTTCATCAAGGAGGAGTTCCGAGGTCCTGCCTCGTATGCTTGAGTCGCTGTATGTGATGTGCCACTTGGGGTTGCTGGGACTCTTTGTGGGTGTGGCGGGTCGCTGGAGCTCGAGTTCTCCATGCCCACACCTCTTGCAGCAGCCATCGGTAACAGGTTGTCTGTGATGCCTCATCCCTGCCACTGAGACCTCCAGTTGCCACATCCTGCACTGTGAAGCAGGCACATCTTGATGTGGAGCGCGGGCTTGCCGCGCTCTCCTTTTCTGAAACCATATGTGGATCGTGTGCTCAGACAAACTTTTCCTCTGGCCCAGCTGCTCCCTGGTTGCAAAGCCTGGCAACGGGTTCCTCTCAAAGGCTTGCACTAGGATCCTGCGCTGTTGCAAGGTGCGTCGAGTGCAAGGCCTTCTGCTGTCCGAGGGCATGCTGCTACCTTGTGACCTGGAGCCAAACCCTTCCTTGAGCTGTTGGGAGGCTAGCGGAATGGAGCCTCTGCTGGACCGCTTTGGGCCGTGCCTCACCTCTCCAGTGCGACTTCTTAGGTTCTGAAACCGCACTCGGATGCGGGACGCAGGGAGCTGTATTTGCCTGGCCAGTTCCTGCCTGTCCCAGAAGCTCGGGTATTGTTTCTTGCTGAAAGCTGATAGCACCGCCTTCTTTTCCAAGGCCTACCAAACCGTCTTTCTGCGCCGGGATTCCCGCAGCACACAGCTGCTCTCCACATTGCTTCCAGCTTCCATGCTCCTAAAGATTCGATGCCCGGAGTCCTCAAGCTGGAGAATGTTGTCAGGACCGCTCCAGAGCAAGCACAAGCTTCAGCAAATGCCAGCCGTAGGACTTGGACCCCTGCCCTTAAATACATTTGCCTCTGCTCACAGAGCTCCGCACACTCGAAAGGAGCCGTGGGCTACAGTCGTACTCCAGACCCTTGAATCAAGGTCATGCCACGACGCTTTACACCTGCCACGCCTCCCACCTGAGAACAGGAGACCCGGAACAAGACCTCAAGAAACCTATCAGACTCAGCAAAGTCTCTCCCAAAGTCTCGCAGTCCCTTACATGCCATTCTGGACACAGAGCAAGGAAGCACAAAAAATGTCCTAGGAATCAACCATCCAGCAGACAGATAGTCCAAGGAGGGAGCAACAAAGGTCCTTCCTGGATTTGGGCAGAGTATCCAGGAAATCGTGGAGGTGGTAAGCAGGCTTCAGAAGAGTAAGGCAGAGTGGAGTGTGCCTAGGTGGTATCACTAGCCAAGTGGAATCCGTGCTGATCTCATCCCATCTGGATCCACACAGGTTAGAAAGAGAAGACCCCCCAACTGAGGATAACAACCACTTGTCCTGAGACCCAAGCACATCACTTCCAGGGGTCATGCAAGTCATGGCACTTCTTTCCTTCTTGTAGGGCTAGGTGGTAGTTGGGAGCAACAGAACACTATTAAACCGAGATAAGAGAATAGCGCATGCAGAATGAAAGTCTTTTACACAGGCAAATAGCCAAAAACCACACTAGTTCATGTAGAGATTCGGGAATGCCCATTCATGCATTTAAGTAAGAACAGTTGGGCCAGATTTTCAGGAATTCTCACAATTAACATGTTCCATGCAAACACAGGCACAAACACAAACACACACACAGACACACACACACACACACGCAAATACACACACATACACATACAAATAACACAAATAGAAATAGCACACACACCAAAAAGCACACACATACACACACAAATAACACAAATACAAATAACACACACAACACAAGCACACACACACAGACACTCACACGCATATGCAAACACACACACACATATAACACGAATACAAATAACACACACACATACACACACACACGCACACACACACACACACACATACACACACACAAGCATACACAAAAACCCGGCCAGCAAGTGTGATATGTGAATGTGGAACAAAAGACCCAAAACTTGTGCTGAAAGAACTGGATAAGCCCTATGCTCCTTGAGGCAATGTTCCAGCATGCACCCAAGGCCAACTGCCTACCTCTAGGCAATTGCAGTCTTCATGTGGGTTCAGAGGGACCTCACATTAGGGAATGCAGGGCCATGCTAGGCTTGGGAAACTCAAGGTTAAAAGACGGATACGGGAGAGTGTGGGAAACACCTCACTGTGGGAGGAGGAAGGTATTCGGCTTGTCTGATTGAGTCAGTGTCAATCCTGGAATGAATTGTTCACGATACTTTGGTTGCACTCCATTTCAAGGATGATGTTTATTTACAGTTTTGTGGCCTTACACACATTCTTCTTTAAGTTGACATTTTCCCCCCTTGTTTGCTATGGCAAACACTGCCATGTCTGCATTGAACACTGATCAGCTTTCCTTGTTATTTCCCTTTCAGACCTCTCATCCCAACTCACCGCCTTCCATAGTCTTACCACCCTTTGAATTGGAAAGCACATTCCTAAACCAAACCGCCTATTCAACCACCCATACAAACACACAAGCAAACAAGCAAGCACGCAAACAAACAAACAAACAATGCAAATATTTATTGAATACAATGGGAAGTAGAACAGAGCAAGACATAACTAAACAAAAGTAAACTAAAGAAATGTGCTAGGAGTACATATAGAATCGGTGGTATGTTAGTCATCTCACAGCTAAGCATAAGGCATTGGTAGGAAGAGCAGCAGTTCTTAGTCCCAAGAAAGAAGTCTTCATAACTCCTTCCTGGTTTAGTGTTCTGAGATGTGTAGCCTATACCTGGTGACCCATGAGATTTCCTGGAATCGGATGGAGCCAGTCCAATGTTGTGTTCTGTCAGTTGGGCTTTTCATTAGGCCTCCTTGTTGTTTTAGGAGTCCCTGGTGATCTTGCCCTCTGCCCCTTCAGCAGAATCCCATTCTGAGAGCCCATTTCCTCATCTCAGGGCCCTCAGGTAGGCACTCCACATGGAAAACCCACATGCATTTCCTCCTTCTACTAAGCAAGATGCTTTTCATCGAAATCAGCCACTGTAATAGGGGTTTTGATGCATATACTTTTTGGGCTGTCTACATTCTCAAGTGTGGATTGCGGGTGTCTTCTGTATAGGAGCTACCAGGCTGGGACTCAGAGAATATGCAGCAGAGCCTCATATACTTCTTGAGAGAGAGGCAGCTCAGGTTTGCATCCATTTGCTGCCCTGCACCTTCCAGTAGTACAGGGCTTGGGGAGTGCGTCTCCACTCGAACTTCCATCAGCAGTTGATCCAGGAAGAGTTCCAGGGGGCCCGTGTTGCATCCCTGAGTGAGAGCCTGTTCTTGGCCTTGTCCTTCAGGCTGTGCCCATTTTGGTAGCTGAGACACTCTGGAGAAATTGGTTGGGTCGCTATAACTCGAGGATTCCTTGGAAACACAGTCCATGGCAGCCAGTTGCAAGATGGTTTCCTGGATACCCTCGTACTCCTTGCTACCAGAATTTCCATCCAGATCCACAGGGAATGGCCTGTCACCCTCCACTTGGTCTTCTTCCAGCAGTTCATCAAGGAGGAGTTCCAAAGATCCTGCCTCGTATGCTTGAGTCGCTGTCTGTGATTGGCCTCGTCCTTCGGGCAGTACCACTTGGGGTTGCTGGGACTCTTTGTGGAAGTGGGGCTGCTCGCTGGAGCTCGAGTTCTCCATGCCAACACCTCCTGCAGCAGCCATCGGTAACAGGTTGTCCTGTGCTGCCTCATCCCTGCCACTGAGACCTCCAGTTGCCACATCCTGCACTTGTGAAACAGGAACATCTTGATATGGAGCGCGGGCTTGCCGTGCTCTTCTGTTCTGAAACCATATGTGGATCGTGTCCTCAGACAAACCTTTCCTCTGGCCCAGCTGCTCCCTGGTAGCAAAGCCTGGCAACGGGTTGCTCTCAAAGGCTTGCACTAGGATCCTGCACTGTTGCAAGGTGAGTCGAGTGTGAGGCCTCCTGCTATCCGAGGGCATGCTGCTACCTTGTGACCTGGAGCCAAACCCTTCCTCGAGCTGTTGGGAGGCTAGCGGAATGGAGCCTCTGCTGGACCGCTTTGGGCCGTGCCTCACCTCTCCAGTGCGACTTCTTCGGTTCTGAAACCACACTTGGATACGGGACGCAGGGAGCTGTATTTGCCTGGCCAGTTCTTGCCTGTCCCAGAAGCTCGGGTATTGGTTCTTGCTGAAAGCTAATAACAGGGCCTTCTTTTGCCAGGCCTGCCAAGCCGTCTTTCTGCGCCGGGATTCCCGCAGCACACAGCTGCTCTCCACAATGCTTCCAGCTTCCATGCTCCTAAGTATTCGATGCCAGGAGTCCTCACGCTGGAGAATGTAGTCAGCACCGCTCCAGAGCAAGCACAAGCTTCAACAAATGCCAGCCGTAGGGCTGGGACCCCTGCCCTTAAATACCTTTGCCTCTGCTCCCGGAGCTCAGCCCACTCGAAAGAAGCCGTGGGCTTCAGTCGTACTCCAGACCCTTGAATCAAGGTCATGCCACAACGCTTTACACCTGCCACGGCTCCCACCTGAGAACAGGAGACCCGGAACAAGACCTCAAGAAACCTATCAGACTCAGCAAAGTCTCTCCCAAAGTCTCGCAGTCCCTTGCATGCCATTCTGGACACAGAACAAGGAAGCACAAAAAATGTCCTAGGAATCAACCATCCAGCAGACAGATCGTCCAAGGAGGGAGCACCATAGATCCTTCCTGGCTTTGGGCAGAGTATCCAGGAAATCCTGGAGGTGGTAAGCAGGCTTCAGAAGAGGAAGGCAGAGTGGAGTGTGCCTTAGGTGGTATCACTAGCCAAGTGGAATCCGTGCTGATCTCATCCCATCTGGATCCACACAGGGTGGAAAGAGAAGACCCCCCAACTGAGGATCCCAACCACTTGTCCTGAGACCCAAGGACATCACTTCCAGGAGTCATGCAAGTCATGGCACTTCTTTCCTTCTTGTAGGGCTAGCTGGTAGTTGGGAGCAACAGAACTCTATTAAACCGAGGGAAGAATATAGCACATGCCGAAAGAAAGTCTTTTACACAGGCAAATAGCCCAAAAACCACAATAGTTCATGTAGAGATTTTTGAATGCACATTCATGCATTTCCTGTCAGAACAGTTCAGCCAGATTTTCAGGAATTCTCACAATTAACATGGTCCATGCAAAAACAGGCACAAACACACACAGACACACAGACACACACACACACACACACACGCAAACACACACACATACCCATACAAATAACACAAATAGAAATACCACACACACTACAAAGCACACACACAGACACACACAAACATACACACATACACACACAAATAACACAAATACAAATAACACACACAACACAAGCACACACACACAGGCACTCACACACGAACATGCAAACACACACACATATAACACGAATACAAATAACACACACACATACACACACACACACAAACACACGAACTAACACATACACACACACTAACACATACACACACAGAAGCATACACAAAAACCCGGCCAGCAAGTCTGACCTGTGAATGTGGAACAAAAGACCGAAAACCTGTGTTGAAAGAATTGTATAAGCCCTATGCTCCTTGAGGAAATGTGGCTGCATTCACCCAAGGCCAACTGCCTACCTCTAGGCAATTGCAGTCTTCAGGTGAGTTCAGAGGGACCTCACATTAGGGAATGCAGGGCCGTGCTAGGCTTGGGAAACTCAAGGTTAAAAGACGGATACGGGAGATTTTGGGAAACACCTCACTGTGGGAGGAGGAAGGAATTCGGCTTGTCTGATTGAATCAGTGTCAATCCTGGAATGAATTGTTCACGATACTTTGGTTGCACTCCATTTCCAGGATGATGTTTATTTACAGTTTTTTGGCCTTACACACATTCTTCTTTAAGTTGACATTTTCCCCGCTTGTTTGCTTTAGCAAACACTGCCATGTCTGCATTGAACACTGATCAGCTTTCCTTGTTATTTCCCTTTCAGACCTCTTATCCCGCCTCACTGCCTTCCAAAGTCTTACCACCCTTTCAATTGGAAAGCTCATGCCTAAACCAAACAGCCTTTCAACCACCCATACAAACACCCACCAAACAAGCAAGCAAGCAAACAAACCAACAATGCAAATCTTTATTGAATACAATGGTAAGTAGAACAGTGCAAGACAAAACAAAACAAAAGTAAACTAAACAAATGTGCCAGGAGTACATATAGAATGGGTGGATTGTTAGTCATCTCACAGCTAAGCATAAGGCATTGGTAAGAAGAGCAGCAGTTCTTAGTCCCAAGGAAGAAGTGTTCATAACTCCTTCCTGGTTTAGTGTCCTGAGATGTGTAGCCTATACCTGGTGACCCATGAGATTTCCTGGAGTCTGATGGAGCCAGTCCAATGTTGTGTTCTGTCAGTTGGGCTTTTCATTAGGCCTTCTTGTTGTTTTAGGAGTCCCTGGTGATCTTGCCCTCTGCCCCTTCAGCAGAATCCCATTCTGAGAGCCCATTTCCTCGTCTCAGGGCCCTCACTAAGGCACTCCACATGGAAAACCCCCGTGCATTTCCTCCTTCTAGTAAGCAAGATGCTTTGCATCGAAATCAGCCACTGTAATAGGGGTTTTGATGCATTAACTTTTTGGGTGTCTACATTCTCAAGTGTGTATTGCAGGTGTCTTCTGGATAGGAACTTCCAGGCTGGGACTCAGAGAATATCCAGCAGAGCCTCATATTCTTCTAGAGAGAGAGTCAGCTCAGGTGTTGCATCCATTTGCTGCCCTGCACCTTCCAGATATACAGAGCCTGGGGAGTGTGTCTCCACTCGAACTTCCATCAGCAGTTGATCCAGGAAGAGTTCCTGGGGGCCCGTGTTGCATCCCTGAGTGAGAGCCTGTTCTTGTCCTTGTCCTTCAGGCTGTGCCCATTGTGGTAGCTGAGGCTCTCTGGAGAAATTGGTTGGGTCGCTATAACTCGAGGATTCCTTGGAAACACAGTCCGTGGCAGCCAGTTGCAAGATGGTTTCATGCACAAACTCGTGCTCCTTGCCACAAGAATTTCCATCCAGATCCACAGGGAATGGCCTGCCACCCTCCACTTGGTCTTCTTCCAGCAGTTAATCAAGGAGGAGTTCCAGAGGTCCTGCCTCGTATGCTTGAGTCGCTGTCTGTGATTGGCCTCGTTCTTCGGGCAGTGCCATTTGGGGTTGCTGGGACCTTTTGTGGAAGTGGGGCTGGTCGCTGGAATTCGAGTTCTCCATGCCCACACCTCCTGAGATAGCCATCGATAACAGGTTGTCCTGTGCTGCTTCATCCCTGCCACTGAGACCTCCAGTTGCCACATCCTGCACTTGTGAAGCAGGCACATCTTGATCTGGAGCGCGGGCTTGCCGCGCTCTTCTGTTCTGAAATCATATGTGGATCGTGTCCTCAGACAAACCTGTACTCTGGCCCAGCTGCTCCCTGGTAGCAAAGCCTGGCAACGGATTCCTCTCAAAGGCTTGCACTAGGATACTGCGCTGGTGCAAGGTGAGTCGAGTGCGAGGCCTTCTGCTGTCCGAGGGCATGCTGCTACCTTGTGACCTGGAGCCAAACCCTTCCTCGAGCTGTTGGGAGGCTAGGGGAATGGAGCCTCTGCTGGACCGCTTTGGGCCGTGCCTCACCTCTCCAGTGCGACTCCTTCGGTTCTGAAACCACACTCGAATGCGGGAGGAAGGGAGCTGTATTTGCCTGGCCAGTTCCTGCCTGTCCCAGAGCTCGGGTATTGGTTCTTGCTGAAAGCTGATAACAGGGCCTTCTTTTGCCAGGCCTGCCAAACCGTCTTCCTACGCCGGGATTCCCGCAGCATACAGCTGTTATCCACATTGCTTCCAGCTTCCATGCTCCTAAGGATTCGATGCCAGGAGACCTAAAGCTGGAGAATGTAGTCAGGACCGCTCCAGAGCAAGCACAAGCTTCAGCAAATGCCAGCCGTAGGGCTGGGACCCCTGCCCTTAAATACCTTTGCCTCTGCTCCTGGAGCTCCGCCCACTCGAAAGGAGCCGTGGGCTTCAGTCGTACTCCAGACCCTTGAATCAAGGTCATGCCACTATGCTTTACACCAGCCACGGCTCCCACCTGAGAACAGGAGACCCGGAACAAGACCTCAAGAAACCTATCAGACTCAGCAAAGTCTCTCCCAAAGTCTCGCAGTCCCTTGCATGCCATTCTGGACACAGAACAAGGAAGCACAAAAAATGTCCTAGGAATCAACCATCCAGCAGACAGATCGTCCAAGGAGGGAGCACCATAGGTCCTTCCTGGCTTTGGGCAGAGTATCCAGGAAATCGTGGAGGTGGTAAGCAGGCTTCAGAAGAGGAAGGCAGAGTGGAGTGTGCCTTAGGTGGTATCACTAGCCAAGTTGAATCCGTGCTGATCTCATCCCATCTGGATCCACACAGGTTGGAAAGAGAAGACCCCCCAACTGAGGATCCCAACCACTTGTCCTGAGACCCAAGGACATCACTTCCAGGAGTCATGCAAGTCATGGCACTTCTTTCATGCTTGTAGGGCTAGCTGGTAGTTGGGAGCAACAGAACTCTATTAAACCGAGGGAAGAATATAGCACATGCAGAAAGAAAGTCTTTTACATAGCCAAATAGCCCAAAAACCACAATAGTTCATGTAGAGATTCGGGAACGCACATTCATGCATTTCCTGTCAGAAGAGTTGAGCCAGATTTTCAGGAATTCTCACAATTAACATGGTCCATGCAAAAACAGGCACAAACACACACAGACACACAGACACACACACCCACACACACACACGCAAACACACACATACCCATACAAATAACACAAATAGAAATACCACACACACAACAAAGCACACACACAGACACACACAAACATACACACATATACACAAATAACACAAATACAAATAACATACACAACACAAGCACACACACACAGGCACTCACACATGAACATGCAAACACACACATATAACACGAATACAAATAACACACACATACAAACACACAAACAAACACACACACTAACACATACACACACACAAGCATACACAAAAACCCGGCCAGCAAGTCTGACCTGTGAATGTGGAACAAAAGACCGAAAACCTGTGTTGAAAGAATTGTATAAGCCCTATGCTCCTTGAGGAAATGTGGCTGCATTCACCCAAGGCCAACTGCCTACCTCTAGGCAATTGCAGTCTTCAGGTGAGTTCAGAGGGACCTCACATTAGGGAATGCAGGGCCGTGCTAGGCTTGGGAAACTCAAGGTTAAAAGACGGATACGGGAGATTTTGGGAAACACCTCACTGTGGGAGGAGGAAGGAATTCGGCTTGTCTGATTGAATCAGTGTCAATCCTGGAATGAATTGTTCACGATACTTTGGTTGCACTCCATTTCCAGGATGATGTTTATTTACAGTTTTTTGGCCTTACACACATTCTTCTTTAAGTTGACATTTTCCCCGCTTGTTTGCTTTAGCAAACACTGCCATGTCTGCATTGAACACTGATCAGCTTTCCTTGTTATTTCCCTTTCAGACCTCTTATCCCGCCTCACTGCCTTCCAAAGTCTTACCACCCTTTCAATTGGAAAGCTCATGCCTAAACCAAACAGCCTTTCAACCACCCATACAAACACCCACCAAACAAGCAAGCAAGCAAACAAACCAACAATGCAAATCTTTATTGAATACAATGGTAAGTAGAACAGTGCAAGACAAAACAAAACAAAAGTAAACTAAACAAATGTGCCAGGAGTACATATAGAATGGGTGGATTGTTAGTCATCTCACAGCTAAGCATAAGGCATTGGTAAGAAGAGCAGCAGTTCTTAGTCCCAAGGAAGAAGTGTTCATAACTCCTTCCTGGTTTAGTGTCCTGAGATGTGTAGCCTATACCTGGTGACCGATGAGATTTCCTGGAGTCTGATGGAGCCAGTCCAATGTTGTGTTCTGTCAGTTGGGCTTTTCATTAGGCCTTCTTGTTGTTTTAGGAGTCCCTGGTGATCTTGCCCTCTGCCCCTTCAGCAGAATCCCATTCTGAGAGCCCATTTCCTCGTCTCAGGGCCCTCACTAAGGCACTCCACATGGAAAACCCCCGTGCATTTCCTCCTTCTAGTAAGCAAGATGCTTTGCATCGAAATCAGCCACTGTAATAGGGGTTTTGATGCATTAACTTTTTGGGTGTCTACATTCTCAAGTGTGTATTGCAGGTGTCTTCTGGATAGGAACTTCCAGGCTGGGACTCAGAGAATATCCAGCAGAGCCTCATATTCTTCTAGAGAGAGAGTCAGCTCAGGTGTTGCATCCATTTGCTGCCCTGCACCTTCCAGATATACAGAGCCTGGGGAGTGTGTCTCCACTCGAACTTCCATCAGCAGTTGATCCAGGAAGAGTTCCTGGGGGCCCGTGTTGCATCCCTGAGTGAGAGCCTGTTCTTGTCCTTGTCCTTCAGGCTGTGCCCATTGTGGTAGCTGAGGCTCTCTGGAGAAATTGGTTGGGTCGCTATAACTCGAGGATTCCTTGGAAACACAGTCCGTGGCAGCCAGTTGCAAGATGGTTTCATGCACAAACTCGTGCTCCTTGCCACAAGAATTTCCATCCAGATCCACAGGGAATGGCCTGCCACCCTCCACTTGGTCTTCTTCCAGCAGTTAATCAAGGAGGAGTTCCAGAGGTCCTGCCTCGTATGCTTGAGTCGCTGTCTGTGATTGGCCTCGTTCTTCGGGCAGTGCCATTTGGGGTTGCTGGGACCTTTTGTGGAAGTGGGGCTGGTCGCTGGAATTCGAGTTCTCCATGCCCACACCTCCTGAGATAGCCATCGATAACAGGTTGTCCTGTGCTGCTTCATCCCTGCCACTGAGACCTCCAGTTGCCACATCCTGCACTTGTGAAGCAGGCACATCTTGATCTGGAGCGCGGGCTTGCCGCGCTCTTCTGTTCTGAAATCATATGTGGATCGTGTCCTCAGACAAACCTGTACTCTGGCCCAGCTGCTCCCTGGTAGCAAAGCCTGGCAACGGATTCCTCTCAAAGGCTTGCACTAGGATACTGCGCTGGTGCAAGGTGAGTCGAGTGCGAGGCCTTCTGCTGTCCGAGGGCATGCTGCTACCTTGTGACCTGGAGCCAAACCCTTCCTCGAGCTGTTGGGAGGCTAGGGGAATGGAGCCTCTGCTGGACCGCTTTGGGCCGTGCCTCACCTCTCCAGTGCGACTCCTTCGGTTCTGAAACCACACTCGAATGCGGGAGGAAGGGAACTGTATTTGCCTGGCCAGTTCCTGCCTGTCCCAGAGCTCGGGTATTGGTTCTTGCTGAAAGCTGATAACAGGGCCTTCTTTTGCCAGGCCTGCCAAACCGTCTTCCTGCGCCGGGATTCCCGCAGCATACAGCTGTTATCCACATTGCTTCCAGCTTCCATGCTCCTAAGGATTCGATGCCAGGAGACCTAAAGCTGGAGAATGTAGTCAGGACCGCTCCAGAGCAAGCACAAGCTTCAGCAAATGCCAGCCGTAGGGCTGGGACCCCTGCCCTTAAATACCTTTGCCTCTGCTCCTGGAGCTCCGCCCACTCGAAAGGAGCCGTCGGCTTCAGTCGTACTCCAGACCCTTGAATCAAGGTCATGCCACTATGCTTTACACCAGCCACGGCTCCCACCTGAGAACAGGAGACCCGGAACAAGACCTCAAGAAACCTATCAGACTCAGCAAAGTCTCTCCCAAAGTCTCGCAGTCCCTTGCATGCCATTCTGGACACAGAACAAGGAAGCACAAAAAATGTCCTAGGAATCAACCATCCAGCAGACAGATCGTCCAAGGAGGGAGCACCATAGGTCCTTCCTGGCTTTGGGCAGAGTATCCAGGAAATCGTGGAGGTGGTAAGCAGGCTTCAGAAGAGGAAGGCAGAGTGGAGTGTGCCTTAGGTGGTATCACTAGCCAAGTGGAATCCGTGCTGATCTCATCCCATCTGGATCCACACAGGTTGGAAAGAGAAGACCCCCTAACTGAGGATCCCAACCACTTGTCCTGAGACCCAAGGACATCACTTCCAGGAGTCATGCAAGTCATGGCACTTCTTTCATGCTTGTAGGGCTAGGTGGTAGTTGGGAGCAACAGAACTCTATTAAACCGAGGGAAGAATATAGCACATGCAGAAAGAAAGTCTTTTACATAGGCAAATAGCCCAAAAACCACAATAGTTCATGTAGAGATTGGCGAACGCACATTCATGCATTTCCTGTCAGAAGAGTTGAGCCAGATTTTCAGGAATTCTCACAATTAACATGGTCCATGCAAAAACAGGCACAAACACACACAGACACACAGACACACACACACAAACACACACACGCAAACACACACACATACCCATACAAATAACACAAATAGAAATACCACACACACAACAAAGCACACACACAGACACACACAAACATACACACATATACACAAATAACACAAATACAAATAACATACACAACACAAGCACACACACACAGGCACTCACACATGAACATGCAAACACACACATATAACACGAATACAAATAACACACACATACAAACACACAAACAAACACACACACTAACACATACACACACACAAGCATACACAAAAACCCGGCCAGCAAGTCTGACCTGTGAATGTGGAACAAAAGACCGAAAACCTGTGTTGAAAGAATTGTATAAGCCCTATGCTCCTTGAGGAAATGTGGCTGCATGCACCCAAGGCCAACTGCCTACCTCTCGGCAATTGCAGTCTTCAGGTGAGTTCAGAGGGACCTCACATTCGGGAATGCAGGGCCGTGCTAGGCTTGGGAAACATAAGGTTAAAAGACGGATACGGGAGATTGTGGGAAACACCGCACTGTGGGAGGAGGAAGGTATTCGGCTTGTCTGATTGAATCAGTGTCAATCCTGGAATGAATTGTTCACGATACTTTGGTTGCACTCCATTTCCAGGATGATGTTTATTTACAGTTTTGTGGCCTTACACACATTCTTCTTTAAGTTGACATTTTCCCCGCTTGTTTGCTTTAGCAAACACTGCCATGTCTGCATAAAACACTGATCAGCTTTCCTTGTTATTTCCCTTTCAGACCGCTCATCCCGCCTCACTGCCTTCCAAAGTCTTACCACCCTTTCAATATGAAAGCTCATGCCTAAACCAAACAGCCTTTCAACCACCCATACAAACACCCACCAAACAAGCAAGCATGCAAACAAACCAACAATGCAAATCTTTATTGAATACAATGGTAAGTAGAACAGTGCAAGACAAAACAAAACAAAAGTAAACTAAACAAATGTGCCAGGAGTACATATAGAATGGGTGGATTGTTAGTCATCTCACAGCTAAGCATAAGGCATTGGTAAGAAGAGCAACAGTTCTTAGTCCCAAGGAAGAAGTCTTCATAACTCCTTCCTGGTTCAGTGTCCTGAGATGTGTAGCCTATACCTGGTGACCCATGAGATTTCCTGGAGTCTGCTGGAGCCAGTTCAATGGTGTGTTCTGTCAGTTGGGCTTTTCATTAGGCCTCCTTGTTGTTTTAGGAGTCCCTGGTGATCTGCCCTCTGCCCCTTCAGCAGAAACCCATTCTGAGAGCCCATTTCCTCGTCTCAGGGCCCTCAGGTAGGCACTCCATATGGAAAACCCACGTGCATTTCCTCCTTCTAATAAGAAAGATGCTTTGCATCGAAATCAGCCACTGTAATAGGGTTTTGATGCATATACTTTTTGGGCTGTCTACATTCTCAAGTGTGGATTGCAGGTGTCGTCTGGATAGGAGCTTCCAGGCTGGGACTCAGAGAATATCCAGCAGAGCCTCATATTCTTCTAGAGAGAGAGGCAGCTCAGGTGTTGCATCCATTTGCTGCCCTTCACCTTCCAGATATACAGAGCCTGGGGAGTGCGTCTCCACTCGAAATTCCATCAGCAGTTGATCCAGGAAGAATTCCAGGACGCCCGTGTTGCATCCCTGAGTGAGAGCCTGTTCTTGGCCTTGTCCTTCAGGCTGTGCCCATTGTGGTAGCTGAGGCTCTCTGGAGAAATTGGTTGGGTCACTATAACTCGAGGATTCCTTGGAAACACAGTCCGTGGCAGCCAGTTGCAAGATGGTTTCCTGGACAAACTCGTGCTCCTTGCCACCAGAATTTCCATCAAGATCCACAGGGAATGGCCTGCCACCCTCCACTTGGTCTTCTTCCAGCAGTTCATCAAGGAGGAGTTCCAGAGGTCCTGCCTCGTATGCTTGAGTGGCTGTCTGTGATTGGCCTCGTCCTTCGGGCAGTGCCATTTGGGGTTGCTGGGACTCTTTGTGGAAGTAGGGCTGGTCGCTGGAGCTCGAGTTCTCCATGCCCACACCTCCTGAGATAGCCATCGATAACAGGTTGTCCTGTGCTGCTTCATCCCTGCCACTGAGACCTCCAGTTGCCACATCCTGCACTTGTGAAGCAGGCACATCTTGATCTGGAGCGCGGGCTTGCCGCGCTCTTCTGTTCTGAAATCATATGTGGATCGTGTACTCAGACAAACCTGTCCTCTGGCCCAGCTGCTCCCTGGTAGGAAAGCCTGGCAACGGATTCCTCTCAAAGGCTTGCACTAGGATACTGCGCTGTTGCAAGGTGAGTCGAGTGCGAGGCCTTCTGCTGTCCGAGGGCATGCTGCTACCTTGTGACCTGGAGCCAAACCCTTCCTCGAGCTGTTGGGAGGCTAGCGGAATGGAGCCTCTGCTGGACCGCTTTGGGCCGTGCCTCACCTCTCCAGTGCGACTCCTTCGGTTCTGAAACCACACTCGGATGCGGGACAAAGGGAGCTGTATTTGCCTGGCCAGTTCCTGCCTGTCCCAGAGCTCGGGTATTGGTTCTTGCCTAAAGCTGATAGCAGGGCCTTCTTTTGCCAGGCCTGCCAAACCGTCTTCCTGCGCCGGGATTCCCCCAGCATACAGCTGCTATCCACATTGCTTCCAGCTTCCATGCTCCTAAGGATTCGATGCCAGGAGACCTAAAGCTGGAGAATATAGTCAGGACCGCTCCAGATCAATCGCAACATTCTGCAAATGCCACCCTTAGAGCTGGGACCCCTGCCCGTAAATACCTTTGCCTCAGCACCCGAAGCTCTGCCCACTCAAAAGGAGCCGTGGGCTACAGTCGTA
This sequence comes from Rattus norvegicus, assembly GCF_021556685.1. Lineage (NCBI taxonomy): Eukaryota > Metazoa > Chordata > Mammalia > Rodentia > Muridae > Rattus > Rattus norvegicus. The sequence continues at coordinate 40,508,871 of NC_141553.1, forward strand.
CTCCAGACCCTTGAATCAAGGTCATGCCACGACCCCTTACACCTGCCACGCCTCCCACCTGAGAACAGGAGACCCGGAACAAGACCTCAAGAAACCTATCAGACTCAGCAAAGTATCTCCCAAAGTCTCGCAGTACCTTGCATGCCATTCTCGACACAGAACAAGGAAGCACAAAAAATGTCCTAGGAATCAACCATCCAGCAGACAGATCATCCAAGGAGGGAGCACCATAGGTCCTTTCTGGCTTTGGGCAGAGTATCCAGGAAATCGTGGAGGTGGTAAGCAGGCTTCAGAAGAGGAAGGCTGAGTGAAGTGTGCCTTAGGTGGTATCACTAGCCAAGTGGAATCCGTGCTGATCTCATCCCATCTGGATCCACACAGGTTGGAAAGAGAAGACCCCCAACTGAGGATCCCAACCCCTTGTCCTGAGACCCAAGGACATCACTTCCAGGAGTCATGCAAATCATGGCACTTCTTTCATGCTTGTTGGGCTAGCTGGTAGTTGGGAGCAACAGAACTCTATTAAAGCATGGGAAGAATATAGCACATGCAGAAAGAAAGTCTTTTACATAGGCAAATAGCCCAAAAACCACAATAGTTCATGTAGAGATTCGGGAACGCACATTCATGCATTTCCTGTAAGAACAGTTGAGCCAGATTTTCAGGAATTCTCACAATTAACATGGTCCATGCAAAAACAGGCACAAACACACACAGACACACAGACACACACACACACACACACATGCAAACACACACACATACCCATACAAATAACACAAATAGAAATACCACACACACAACAAAGCACACACACAGACACACACAAACATACACACATACACACAAATAACACAAATACAAATAACACACACAACACAAGCACACACACACAGGCACTCACACACGAACATGCAAACACACACACATATAACACGAATACAAATAACACACACATACACACACACAAACAAACACACACACTAACACATACACACACACAAGCATACACAAAAACACGGCCAGCAGTCCTGACCTGTGAATGTGGAACAAAAGACCGAAAACCTGTGTTGAAAGAATTGTATAAGCCCTATGCTCCTTGAGGAAATGTGGCTGCATGCACCCAAGGCCAACTGCCTACCTCTAGGCAATTGCAGTCTTCAGGTGGGTGCAGAGGGACCTCACATTAGGGAATGCAGGGCCGTGCTAGGCTTGGGAAACTCAAGGTTAAAAGACGGATACGGGAGATTGTGGGAAACACCGCACTGTGGGAGGAGGAAGGTATTCGGCTTGTCTGATTGAATCAGTGTCAATCCTGGAATGAATTGTTCACGATACTTTGGTTGCACTCCATTTCCAGGATGATGTTTATTTACAGTTTTGTGGCCTTACACACATTCTTCTTTAAGTTGACATTTTCCCCGCTTGTTTGCTTTAGCAAACACTGCCATGTCTGCATTGAACACTGATCAGCTTTCCTTGTTATTTCCCTTTCAGACCTCTTATCCCGCCTCACTGCCTTCCAAAGTCTTACCACCCTTTCAATTGGAAAGCTCATGCCTAAACCAAACAGCCTTTCAACCACCCATACAAACACACAAGCAAACAAGCAAGCAAGCAAACAAACCAACAATGCAAATCTTTATTGAATACAATGGTAAGTAGAACAGAGCAAGACAAAACAAAACAAAAGTAAACTAAACAAATGTGCCAGGAGTACATATAGAATGGGTGGATTGTTAGTCATCTCACAGCTAAGCATAAGGCATTGGTAAGAAGAGCTACAGTTCTTAGTCCCAAGGAAGAAGTGTTCATAACTCCTTCCTGGTTTAGTGTCCTGAGATGTGTAGCCTACCTGGTGACTCATGAGATTTCCTGGAATCTGATGGAGCCAGTCCAATGTTGTGTTCTGTCAGTTGGGCTTTTCATTAGGCCTCCTTGTTGTTTTAGGAGTCCCTGGTGATCTGCCCTCTGCCCCTTCAGCAGAATCCCATTCTGAGAGCCCATTTCCTCGTCTCAGGGCCCTCAGGTAGGCACTCCACATGGAAAACCCCCGTGCATTTCCTCCTTCTAGTAAGCAAGATGCTTTGCATCGAAATCAGCCACTGTCATAGGGGTTTTGATGCATTAACTTTTTGGGCTGTCAACATTCTCAAGTGTGGATTGCAGGTGTCTTCTGGATAGGAGCTTCCAGGCTGGGACTCAGAGAATATCCAGCAGAGCCTCATATTCTTCTTGAGAGAGAGGCAGCTCAGGTGTTGCATCCATTTGCTGCCCTGCACCTTCCAGATATACAGAGCCTGGGGAGTGCTTCTCCACTCGAACTTCCATCAGCAGTTGATCCAGGAAGAATTCCAGGACGCCCGTGTTGCATCCCTGAGTGAGAGCCTGTTCTTGGCCTTGTCCTTAAGGATGTGCCCATTGTGGTAGCTGAGGCTCTCTGGAGAAATTGGTTGGGTCACTATAACTCGAGGATTCCTTGGAAACACAGTCCGTGGCAGCCGGTTGCAAGATGGTTTCCTCGACAAACTCGTGCTCCTTGCCACCAGAATTTCCATCAAGATGCACAGGGAATGGCCTGCCACCCTCCACTTGGTCTTCTTCCAGCAGTTCATCAAGGAGGAGTTCCAGAGGTCCTGCCTCGTATGCTTGAGTCGCTGTCTGTGATTGGCCTCGTCCTTTGGGCAGTGCCATTTGGGGTTGCTGGGACTCTTTGTGGAAGTAGGGCTGGTCGCTGGAGCTCGAGTTCTCCATGCCCACACCTCCTGAGATAGCCATCGATAACAGGTTGTCCTGTGCTGCTTCATCCCTGCCACTGAGACCTCCAGTTGCCACATCCTGCACTTGTGAAGCAGGCACATCTTGATCTGGAGCGCGGGCTTGCCGCGCTCTTCTGTTCTGAAATCATATGTGGATCGTGTACTCAGACAAACCTGTCCTCTGGCCCAGCTGCTCCCTGGTAGCAAAGCCTGGCAACGGATTCCTCTCAAAGGCTTGCACTAGGATACTGCGCTGTTGCAAGGTGAGTCGAGTGCGAGGCCTCTGCTGTCCGAGGGCATGCTGCTACCTTGTGACCTGGAGCCAAACCCTTCCTCGAGCTGTTGGGAGGCTAGCGGAATGGAGCCTCTGCTGGACCGCTTTGGGCCGTGCCTCACCTCTCCAGTGCGACTCCTTCGGTTCTGAAACCACACTCGGATGCGGGACGCAGGGAGCTGTATTTGCCTGGCCAGTTCCTGCCTGTCCCAGAGCTCGGGTATTGGTTCTTGCCTAAAGCTGATAGCAGGGCCTTCTTTTGCCAGGCCTGCCAAACCGTCTTCCTGCGCCGGGATTCCCCCAGCATACAGCTGTTATCCACATTGCTTCCAGCTTCCATGCTCCTAAGGATTCGATGCCAGGAGACCTAAAGCTGGAGAATATAGTCAGGACCGCTCCAGATCAAGCGCAAGCTTCTGCAAATGCCACCCTTAGAGCTGGGACCCCTGCCCGTAAATACCTTTGCCTCAGCACCCGAAGCTCTGCCCACTCAAAAGGAGCCGTGGGCTACAGTCGTACTCCAGACCCTTGAATCAAGGTCATGCCACGACCCCTTACACCTGCCTCGCCTCCCACCTGAGAACAGGAGACCCGGAACAAGACCTCAAGAAACCTATCAGACTCAGCAAAGTATCTCCCAAAGTCTCGCAGTCCCTTGCATGCCATTCTGGACACAGAACAAGGAAGCACAAAAAATGTCCTAGGAATCAACCATCCAGCAGACAGATCGTCCAAGGAGGGAGCACCATAGGTCCTTCCTGGCTTTGGGCAGAGTATTCAGGAAATCGTGGAGGTGGTAAGCAGGCTTCAGAAGAGGAAGGCAGAGTGAAGTGTGCCTTAGGTGATATCACTAGCGAAGTGGAATCCGTGCTGATCTCATCCCATCTGGATCCACACAGGTTGGAAAGAGAAGACCCCCCAACTGAGGATCCCAACCACTTGTCCTGAGACCCAAGGACATCACTTCCAGGAGTCATGCAAGTCATGGCACTTCTTTCATGCTTGTAGGGCTAGCTGGTAGTTCGGAGCAACAGAACTCTATTAAACTGAGGGAAGAATATAGCACATGCAGAAAGAAAGTCTTTTACATAGGCAAATAGCCCAAAAACCACAATAGTTCATGTAGAGATTCGGGAACGCACATTCATGCATTTCCTGTCAGAAGAGTTGAGCCAGATTTTCAGGAATTCTCACAATTAACATGGTCCATGCAAAAACAGGCACAAACACACACAGACACACAGACACACACACACACACACACACGCAAACACACACACATACCCATACAAATAACACAAACAGAAATACCACACACAACAAAGCACACACACAGACACACACACACACACACACACATACCCATACAAATAACACAAATAGAAATACCACACACACAACAAAGCACACACACAGACACACACAAACATACACACATACACACACAAATAACACAAATACAAATAAAACACACAACACAAGCACACACACAGGCACTCACACACAAACATGCAAACACACACACATATAACACAAATACAAAAAACACACACACATACACACACACACACAAACACACACACTAACACATACACACACACAAGCATACACAAAAACCTGGCCAGCAAGTCTGACCTGAGAATGTGGAACAAAAGAACGAAAACCTGTGTTGAAAGAATTGTATAAGCCCTATGCTCCTTGAGGAAATGTGGCTGCATGCACCCAAGGCCAACTGCCTACCTCTAGGCAATTGCAGTCTTCAGGTGGGTTCAGAGGGACCTCACATTAGGGAATGCAGGGCCGTGCTAGGCTTGGGAAACTCAAGGTTAAAAGACGGATACGGGAGATTGTGGGAAACACCTCACTGTGGGAGGAGGAAGGTATTCGGCTTGTCTGATTGAATCAGTGTCAATCCTGGAATGAATTGTTCACGATACTTTGGTTGCACTCCATTTCCAGGATGATGTTTATTTACAGATTTGTGGCCTTACACACATTCTACTTTAAGTTGACATTTTCCCCGCTTGTTTGCTTTAGCAAACACTGCCATGTCTGCATTGAACACTGATCAGCTTTCCTTGTTATTTCCCTTTCAGACCTCTCATCCCGCCTCACTGCCTTCAGAAGTCTCACCACCCTTTCAATTGGAAAGCTCATGCCTAAACCAAACAGCCTTTTAACCACCCATACAAACACACAAGCAAACAAGTAAGCAAGCAAACAAACCAACAATGCAAATCTTTATTGAATACAATGATAAGTAGAACAGTGCAAGACAAAACAAAACAAAAGTAAACTAAACAAATGTGCCAGGAGTACATATAGAATGGGTGGATTGTTAGTCATCTCACAGCTAAGCATAAGGCATTGGTAAGAAGAGCAACAGTTCTTAGTCCCAAGGAAGAAGTCTTCATAACTCCTTCCTGGTATAGTGTCCTGAGATGTGTAGCCTATACCTGGTGACCCATGAGATTTCCTGGAATCTGATGGAGCCAGTCCAATGTTGTGTTCTGTCAGTTGGGCTTTTCATTAGGCCTCCTTGTTGTTTTAGGAGTCCCTGGTGATCTTGCCCTCTGCCCCTTCAGAAGATTCGCATCCTGAGAGCCCATTTCCTCGTCTCAAAGCCCTCAGGTAGGCACTCCACATGGAAAACCCACGTGCATTTCCTCCTTCTAGTAAGCAAGATGCTTTGCATCGAAATCAGCCACTGTAATAGGGGTTTTGATGCATATACTTTTTGGGCTGTCTACATTCTCAAGTGTGGACTGCAGGTGTATTCTGGATAGGAGCTTCCAGGCTAGGAATCGAGAATATCCAGCAGAGCCTCATATTCTTCTTGAGAGGCAGCTCAGTTGTTGCATCCATTTGCTGCCCTGCACCTTCCAGATGTACACGGCCTGGGGAGTGCCTCTCCACTCAAACGTCCATCAGCAGTTGAACTAGGAAGTGTTCCGGGTGGCCCGTGTTGCATCCCTGAGTGAGAGCCTGTGCTTGGCCTTGTCCTTCAGGCTGTGCCCATAGTGGTAGCAGAGACTCTCTGGAGAAACTGGTTGGGTCCCTATAACTCGAGGATTCCTTGGAAACACAGTCCGTGGCAGCCAGTTGCAAGATGGTTTCCTGGACACCCTCGTGCTTCTTGCCACCAGAATTTCCATCCAGATCCACAGGGAATGGCCTGTCACCCTCCACTTGGTCTCCTTCCAGCAGTTCATCAAGGAGGAGTTCCAGAGGTCCTGCCTCGTATGCTTGAGTCGCTGTCTGTGATTGGCCTCGTCCTTCGGACAGTGCCAATTGGGGTTGCTGGGACTCTTTGTGGAAGTGGGGCTGGTCGCTGGAGCTCGAGTTCTCCATGCCAACACCTCCTGCAGCAGCAATCGGTAACAGGTTGTCCGTTTCTATCTCATCCCTGCCACTGAGACCTCCAGTTGCCACATCCTGCACTTGTGAAGCAGGCACATCTTGATCTGGAGCGCGGGCTTGCCCCGCTCTTCTGTTCTGAAACCATTTGTGGATCGTGTCCTCAGAAAAACCTGTCCTCTGGCCCAGCTGCTCCCTGGTAGCAAAGCCTGGCAACGGGTTCCTCTCAAAGGCTTGCACTAGGATCCTGCGCTGTTGCAAGTTGAGTCGAGTGCGAGGCCTTCTGCTGTCCGAGGGCATGCTGCTACCTTGTGACCTGGAGCCAAACCCTTCCTCGAGCTCTTGGGAGGCTAGCGGAATGCAGGCTCTGCTGGACCGCTTTGGGCCGTGCCTCACCTCTCCAGTGCGACTTCTTCGGTTCTGAAACCACACTCGGATGCGGGACGCAGGGAGCAATATTTGCCTGGCCAGTTCCTGCCTGTCCCAGAAGCTCGTGTATTGGTTCTTGCTGACAGCTAATAGCAGGGCCTGCTTTTGCCAGGCCTGCCAAACCGTCTTACTGCACCGGGATTCCCGCAGCACACAGCTGCTATCGACATTGCTTCCAGCTTCCATGCTCCTAAGGATTCGATGCCAGGAATCCTCAAGCTGGAGAATATAGTCAGGACCGCTCCAGAGCAAGCTCAAGCTTCAGCAAATGCCAGCCGTAGGGCTGGGTCCCCTGCCCGTACATACCTCTGCCTCTGCTCCCGGAGCTCTTCCCACTCGAAAGGCGCGGTGGGCTACAGTCGTACTGCAGACCCTTGAATCAAGGTCATGCCACGATGCTTTACACCTGCCATGCCTCCCACCTGAGAATAGGAGACCCGGAACAAGACCTCAAGAAACCTATCAGACTCAGCAAAGTATCTCCCAAAGTCTCGCAGTCCCTTGCATGCCATTCTGGACACAGAACAAGGAAGCACAAAAAACGTCCTAGGAATCAACAATCCAGCAGACAGATCATCCAAGGAGGGAGCACCATAGGTCCTTCCTGTATTTGGGCAGAGTATCCAGGAAATCGTGGAGGTGGTAAGCAGGCTTCAGAAGAGGAAGGCAGAGTGGAGTGTGCCTTAGGTGGTATCACTAGCCAAGTGGAATCCGTGCTGATCTCATCCCATCTGGATCCACACAGGTTGGAAAGAGAAGACCCCCCAACTGAGGATCCCAACCACTTGTCCTGAGACCCAAGGACATCACTTCCAGGGGTCATGCATGTCATGGCACTTCTTTTCTGCTTGTAGTGCAAGGTGGTAGTTGGGAGCAACAGAACTCTCTTAAACCTAGAGACGAGAATAGCACATGCAGAAAGAAAGTCTTTTACATAGGCAAATAGGCCAAAACCCACAATAGTTCATGTAGAGATTCGGGACTGTGCATTTATGCATTTCCTGTCAGAATAGTTGGGCCAGATTTTCAGGAATTCTCACAATTAACATGTTCCATGCAAACACAGGCTCAAACACGCACACGCACACACACACACATACACACACACAAGCAAACACACACACATTCACATACAAATAACACAAATAGAAATAGCACACACACAACGAAGCACACACACAAACGCACACACAAACACACACACATACACACACACAAATAACACAAATACAAATAACACACACACAACACAAGCAAACACACAGACACTCACACACTCACATGCAAACACACACCACACATATAACACAAATACAAATAACACACACACATACACACACACACACATACACACACACACACACACACAAGCATACACAAAAACCCGGCCAGCAAGTCTGACCTGTGAATGTGGAACAAAAGACCCAATACTTGTGCTGAAAGAACTGTATAAGCCCTATGCTCCTTGAGGAAATGTGGCTGCATGCACCCAAAGCCAACTGCCTACCTCTAGGCAATTGCAGTCTTCATGTGGGTTCAGTGGGACCTCACATTAGGGAATGCAGGGCCGTGCTAGGCTTGGGAAACTCAAGGTTAAAAGACAGATAGGGGAGAGTGTGGGAAATACCTAACTGTGGGAGGAGGAAGGTATTCGGCTTATCTGATTGAATCAGTGTCAATCCTGGAATGAATTGTTCATGATACTTTGGTTGCACTCCATTTCCAGGATGATGTTTATTTACAGTTTTGTGGCCTTACACACATTCTTCTTTAAGTTGACATTTTCCCTGCTTGTTTGCTTTAACAACACTGCCATGTCTGCATTGAACACTGATCAGCTTTCCTTGTTATTTCCCTTTCAGACCTCTCATCCCACCTCACTGCCTTCCAAGTCTTACCACCGTTTGAATGGGAAAGCTCATGCCTAAACCAAACAGCCAATTCAACCACCTTTACAAACACACAAGCAAGGAAGCAAGCAAACAAACAAACAAACAATGCAAATCTTTATTGAACGCAATGGGAAGTAGAACAAAGCAAGAAAAAGTAAAACAAAAGTAAACTAAACAAATGTGCTAGGAGTACATATAGAATGGGTGGTTTGTTAGTCATCTCACAGCTAAGCATAAGGCACTGGTAAGAAGAGCAGCAGTTCTTAGTCCCAAGTTAGAAGTCTTCATAACTCCTTCCTGGTTTAGTGTCCTGAGATGTGTAGCCTATACCTGGTGACCCATGAGATTTCCTGGAGTCTGATGGAGCCAGTCCAATGGTGTGTTCTGTCATTTGGGCTTTTCATTAGGCCTCCTTGTTGTTTTAGGAGTCCCTGGTGATCTTGCCCTCTGCCCCTTCAGAAGAATCCCATTCTCAGAGCTCATTTCCTCGTCTCAGGACCCTCACTAAGGCACTCCACATGGAAAACCCACGTGCATTTCCTCCTTCTAATAAGCAAGATGCCTTCCATCGAAAGCAGCCAAGGAATAGGGGTTTTGATGCATATACTTTTTGGGTTGTCTACATTCTCATGTAGATTGCGGGTGTCTTCTGGATAGGAGCTTCCAGGCTGGGACTCAGAGAATATCCAGCAGAGCCTCATATTCTTCTTGAGAGAGAGGCAGCTCAGGTGTTGCATCCATTTGCTTCCCTCCACCTTCCAGATGTACAGGGCCTGGGGAGAGCGTCTCCACTCGAACTTCCATCAGCAGTTGATCCAGGAAGAGTTCAAGAGGTCCCGTGTTGCATCCCTGAGTGAGAGCCTGTTCTTGGCCTTGTCCTTCAGGCTGTGCCCATTGTGGTAGCTGAGACTCTCTGGAGAAATTGGTTGGGTCGCTATAACTCGAGGATTCCTTGGAAACACAGTCTGTGGCAGCCAGTTGCAAGATGGTTTCCTGGACACCCACGTGCTCCTTGCCACGAGAATTTCCATCCAGATCCACAGGGAATGGCCTGTCACCCTCCACTTGGACTTATTCCAGCAGTTTATCAAGGAGGAGTTCCAGAGGTCCTGCCTCGTATGCTTGAGAGGCTGTCTGTGATTGGCCTCGTCCTTCGGGCAGTGCCACTTGGGGATGCTGAGACTTTTTGTGGAAGTGGGGTTGGTCGCTGGAGCTCGAGTTCTCCATGCCCACACCTCCTGCAGCAGCCATCGGTAACAGGTTGTCCTGTACTGCCTCATCCCTGCCACTGAGTCCTCCAGTTGCCACAATCTCCACTTGTGAAGCAGGCACATCTTGATCTGGAGCGAGGGCTTGCCTCGATCTTCTGTTCTGAAACCATATGTGGATCGAGTCCTCAGACAAACGTGTCCTCTGGCCCTGCTGCTCCCTGGTAGCAAAGCCTGTCAACGGGTTCCTCTCAAAGGCTTGCACTAGAATCCTGAGCTGTTGCAAGTTGAGTCGAGTGCGAAGCCTTCTGCTGTCCGAGGGCATGCTGCTACCCTGTGACCTGGAGCCAAACACTTCCTCGAGCTTTTGGGAGGCTAGCGGAATGGAGTCTCTGCTGGACCACTTTGGGCCGTGCCTCACCTCTCCAGTGCGACTTCTTCGGTTCTGAAACCACACTCGGATGCGGGACGCAGGGAGCTGTATTTGCCTGGCCAGTTCCTGCCTGTCCCAGAAGCTCCGGTATTGGTTCTTGCTGAAAGCTGTTAGCAGGGCCTGCTTTTGCCAGGCCTGCCAAACGGTCTTTCTGCGGCGGGATTACCGCAGCACACAGCTGCTATCCACATTGCTTCCAGCTTCCATGCTCTTAAGGATTCGATGCCAGGAGTCCTCATGCTGGAGAATATAGTCAGGACCGCTCCAGAGCAAGCGCAAGCTTCAGCAAATGCCAGCCGTAGGGCTGGGACCCCTGCCCTTAAATACCTCTGCCTCTGCTCCCGGAGCTCTGCCCACTCGGAAGGAGATGTGGGCTACAGTCGTCCTCCAGATCCTTGAATCAAGGTCATGCCACGAAGCTCTACTCCTGCAACGCCTCCCACCTGAGAATAGGAGACCCGGAACAAGACCTCAAGAAACCTATCAGACTCAGCAAACTCTCTCTCAAAGTCTCGCAGTCCCTTGCATGCCATTCTGGACACAGAACAAGGAAGCACAAAAAATGTCCTAGGATTCATGCATCCAGCAGACAGATGGTCCAAGGACAGAGCACCATAGGTCCTTCCTGGCTTTGGACAGAGTATCCAGGAAATCGTGGAAGTGGTAAGCAGGCTTCAAAAGAGGAAGGCAGAGTGGAGTGTGCCTTAGGTGGTATCACAAGCCAAGTGGAATCTGTGCTGATCTCATCCCATCTGGATCCACACAGGTTGGAAAGAGAAGACCCCCCAACTGAGGATCCCAACCACTTGTCCTGAGACCCAAGGACATCACTTCCAGGGGTCATGCATGTCATGGCACTTCTTTTCTGCTTGTAGTGCAAGGTTGTAGTTGGGAGCAACAGAACTCTATTAAACCTAGAGACGTGAATAGCACATGCAGAAAGAAAGTCTTTTACATAGGCAAATAGGCCAAAACCCACAATAGTTCATGTAGAGATTCGGGACTGTGCATTTATGCATTTCCTGTCAGAACAGTTGGGCCAGATTTTCAGGAATTCTCACAATTAACATGGTCCATGCAAAAACAGGCACAAACACACACAGACACACAGACACTCACACACACACACACACGCAAACACACACACATACCCATACAAATAACACAAATAGAAATACCACACACACAACAAAGCACACACACAGACACACACACACACACATACCCATACAAATAACACAAACAGAAATACCACACACACAACAAAGCACACACACAGACACACACAAACATACACACATACACACACAAATAACACAAATACAAATAAAACACACAACACAAGCACACACACAGGCACTCACACACAAACATGCAAACACACACACATATAACACAAATACAAAAAACACACACACATACACACACACACACAAAAACACACACTAACACATACACACACACAAGCATACACAAAAACCCGGCCAGCAAGTCTGACCTGAGAATGTGGAACAAAAGACCGAAAACCTGTGTTGAAAGAATTGTATAAGCCCTATGCTCCTTGAGGAAATGTGGCTGCATGCACCCAAGGCCAACTGCCTACCTCTAGGCAATTGCAGTCTTCAGGTGGGTTCAGAGGGACCTCACATTAGGGAATGCAGGGCCATGCTAGGCTTGGGAAACTCAAGGTTAAAAGACAGATACGGGAGATTGTGGGAAACACCTCACTGTGGGAGGAGGAAGGTATTTGGCTTGTCTGATTGAATCAGTGTCAATCCTGGAATGAATTGTTCACGATACTTTGCTTGCACTCCATTTCCAGGATGATGTTTATTTGCAGATTTGTGGCCTTACACACATTCTTCTTTAAGTTGACATTTTCCCCGCTTGTTTGCTTTAGCAAACACTGCCATGTCTGCATTGAACACTGATCAGCTTTCCTTGTTATTTCCCTTTCAGACCTCTCATCCCGCCTCACTGCCTTCAAAAGTCTCACCACCCTTTCAATTGGAAAGCTCATGCCTAAACCAAACAGCCTTTCAACCACCCATACAAACACACAAGCAAACAAGTAAGCAAGCAAACAAACCAACAATGCAAATCTTTATTGAATACAATGGTAAGTAGAACAGTGCAAGACAAAACAAAACAAAAGTAAACTAAACAAATATGCCAGGAGTACATATAGAATGGGTGGATTGTTAGTCATCTCACAGCTAAGCATAAGGCATTGGTAAGAAGAGCAACAGTTCTTAGTCCCAAGGAAGAAGTCTTCATAACTCCTTCCTGGTATAGTGTCCTGAGATGTGTAGCCTATACCTGGTGACCCATGAGATTTCCTGGAGTCTGATGGAGCCAGTCCAATGGTGTGTTCTGTCAGTTGGGCTTTTCATTAGGCCTCCTTGTTGTTTTAGGAGTCCCTGGTGATCTTGCCCTCTGCCCCTTCAGAAGAATCGCATCCTGAGAGCCCATTTCCTCTTCTCAAAGCCCTCAGGTAGGCACTCCACATGGAAAACCCACGTGCATTTCCTCCTTCTAGTAAGCAAGATGCTTTGCATCGAAATCAGCCACTGTAATAGGGGTTTTGATGCATATACTTTTGGGCTGTCTACATTCTCAAGTGTGGACTGCAGGTGTATTCTGGATAGGAGCTTCCAGGCTAGGAATCGAGAATATCCAGCAGAGCCTCATATTCTTCTTGAGAGAGAGGCAGCTCAGTTGTTGCATCCATTTGCTGCCCTGCACCTTCCAGATGTACAGGGCCTGGGGAGTGCCTCTCCACTCGAACGTCCATCAGCAGTTGAACAAGGAAGTGTTCCGGGTGGCCCGTGTTGCATCCCTGAGTGAGAGACTGTTCTTGGCCTTGTCCTTCAGGCTGTGCCCATAGTGGTAGCTGAGACTCTCTGGGGAAATTGGTTGGGTCCCTATAACTCGAGGATTCCTTGGAAACACAGTCCGTGGCAGCCAGTTGCAAGATGGTTTCCTGGACACCCTCGTGCTCCTTGCCACCAGAATTTCCATCCAGATCCACAGGGAATGGCCTGTCACCCTCCACTTGGTCTCCTTCCAGCAGTTCATCAAGGAGGAGTTCCAGAGGTCCTACCTCGTATGCTTGAGTCCCTGTCTGTGATTGGCCTCGTCCTTCGGGCAGTGCCAATTGGGGTTGCTGGGACTCTTTGTGGAAGTGGGGCTGGTCGCTGGAGCTCGAGTTCTCCATGCCAACACCTCCTGCAGCAGCAATCGGTAACAGGTTGTCCGGTTCTGCCTCATCCCTGCCACTGAGACCTCCAGTTGCCACATCCTGCACTTGTGAAGCAGGCACATCTTGATCTGGAGCGCGGGCTTGCCCCGCTCTTCTGTTCTGAAACCATTTGTGGATCGTGTCCTCAGAAAAACCTGTCCTCTGGCCCAGCTGCTCCCTGGTAGCAAAGCCTGGCAACGGGTTCCTCTCAAAGGCTTGCACTAGGATCCTGCGCTGTTGCAAGTTGAGTCGAGTGCGAGGCCTTCTGATGTCCGAGGGCATGCTGCTACCTTGTGACCTGGAGCCAAACCCTTCCTCGAGCTGTTGGGAGGCTAGCGGAATGCAGGCTTTGCTGGACCGCTTTGGGCCGTGCCTCACCTCTCCAGTGCGACTTCTTTGGTTCTGAAACCACACTCGGATGCGGGACGCAGGGAGCAGTATTTGCCTGGCCAGTTCCTGCCTGTCCCAGAAGCTCGGGTATTGGTTCTTGCTGACAGCTAATAGCAGGGCCTTCTTTTGCCAGGCCTGCCAAACCGTCTTCCTGCGCCGGGATTCCCGCAGCACACAGCTGCTATCCACATTGCTTCCAGCTTCCATGCTCCTAAGGATTCGATGCCAGGAGTCCTCAAGCTGCAGACTATAGTCAGGACCGCTCCAGAGCAAGCTCAAGCTTCAGCAAATGCCAGCCGTAGGGCTGGGTCCCCTGCCCTTAAATACCTCTGCCTCTGCTCCCGGAGCTCTTCCCACTCGAAAGGCGCGGTGGGCTACAGTTGTACTGCAGACCTTTGAATCAAGGTCATGCCACGATGCTTTACACCTGCCAATCCTCCCACCTGAGAATAGGAGACCCGGAACAAGACCTCAAGAAACCTATCAGACTCAGCAAAGTATCTCCCAAAGTCTCGCAGTCCCTTGCATGCCATTCTGGACACAGAACAAGGAAGCACAAAAAACGTCCTAGGAATCAACAATCCAGCAGACAGATCGTCCAAGGAGGGAGCACCATAGGTCTTTCCTGGCTTTGGACAGAGTATCCAGGAAATCGTGGAGGTGGTAAGCAGGCTTCAGAAGAGGAAGGCAGAGTGGACTGTGCCTTAGGTGGTATCACTAGCCAAGTGGAATCCGTGCTGATCTCATCCCATCTGGATCCACACAGGTTGGAAAGAGAAGACCCCCCAACTGAGGATCCCAACCACTTGGCCTGAGACCCAAGGACATCACTTCCAGGGGTCATGCATGTCATGGCACTTCTTTTCTGCTTGTAGTGCAAGGTGGTAGTTGGGAGCAACAGAACTCTCTTAAACCTAGAGACGAGAATAGCACATGCAGAAAGAAAGTCTTTTACATAGGCAAATAGGCCAAAACCCACAATAGTTCATGTAGAGATTCGGGACTGTGCATTTATGCATTTCCTGTCAGAACAGTTGGGCCAGATTTTCAGGAATTCTCACAATTAACATGTTCCATGTAAACACTGGCGCAAACACGCACACGCACACACACACACATACACACACACAAGCAAACACACACACATTCATATACAAATAACACAAATAGAAATAGCACACACACAGCGAGCACACACACACACGCACACACAAACACACACACATACACACACACAAATAACACAAATACAAATAACACACACACAACACAAGCAAACACACAGACACTCACACACTCACATGCAAACACACACCACACATATAACACAAATACAAATAACACACACACATACACACACACACACACATATACACACACACACACACACAAGCATAGACAAAAACCCGGCCAGCAAGTCTGACCTGTGAATGTGGAACAAAAGACCCAATACTTGTGCTGAAAGAACTGTATAAGCCCTATGCTCCTTGAGGAAATGTGGCTGCATGCACCCAAAGCCAACTGCCTACCTCTAGGCAATTGCAGTCTTCATGTGGGTTCAGTGGGACCTCACATTAGGGAATGCAGGGCCGTGCTAGGCTTGGGAAACTCAAGGTTAAAAGTCGGATAGGGGAGAGTGTGGGAAATACCTCACTGTGGGAGGAGGAAGGTATTGGGCTTGTCTGATTGAATCAGTGTCAATCCTGGAATGAATTATTCAGGATACTTTGGTTGCACTCCATTTCCAGGATGATGTTTATTTACAGTTTTGTGGCCTTACACACATTCTTCTTTAAGTTGACATTTTCCCTGCTTGTTTGCTTTAAAAACACTGCCATGTCTGCATTGAACACTGATCAGCTTTCCTTGTTATTTCCCTTTCAGACCTCTCATCCCGCCTCACTGCCTTCCAAAGTCTTACCACCGTTTGAATGGGAAAGCTCATGCCTAAACCAAACAGCCAATTCAACCACCTTTACAAACACACAAGCAAGGAAGCAAGCAAACAAACAAACAAACAATGCAAATCTTTATTGAACGCAATGGGAAGTAGAACAAAGCAAGAAAAAGTAAAACAAAAGTAAACTAAACAAATGTGCTAGGAGTACATATAGAATGGGTGGTTTGTTAGTCATCTCACAGCTAAGCATAAGGCACTGGTAAGAAGAGCAGCAGTTCTTAGTCCCAAGTTAGAAGTCTTCATAACTCCTTCCTGGTTTAGTGTCCTGAGATGTGTAGCCTATACCTGGTGACCCATGAGATTTCCTGGAGTCTGATGGAGCCAGTCCAATGGTGTGTTCTGTCAGTTGGGCTTTTCATTAGGCCTCCTTGTTGTTTTAGGAGTCCCTGGTGATCTTGCCCTCTGCCCCTTCAGTAGAATCCCATTCTCAGAGCTCATTTCCTCGTCTCAGGACCCTCACTAAGGCACTCCACATGGAAAACCCACGTGCATTTCCTCCTTCTAATAAGCAATATGCCCACCATCGAAAGCAGCCACTGTAATAGGGGTTTTGATTCATATACTTTTTGGGTTGTCTACATTCTCATGTAGATTGCGGGTGTCTTCTGGATAGGAGCTTCCAGGCTGGGACTCAGAGAATATCCAGCAGAGCCTCATATTCTTCTTGAGAGAGAGGCAGCTCAGGTGTTGCATCCATTTGCTTCCCTCCACCTTCCAGATGTACACGGCCTGGGGAGAGCGTCTCCACTCGAACTTCCATCAGCAGTTGATCCAGGAAGAGTTCAAGAGGTCCCGTGTTGCATCCCTGAGTGAGAGCCTGTTCTTGGCCTTGTCCTTCAGGCTGTGCCCATTGTGGTAGCTGAGACTCTCTGGAGAAATTGGTTGGGTCGCTATAACTCAAGGATTCCTTGGAAACACAGTCTGTGGCAGCCAGTTGCAAGATGGTTTCCTGGACACCCACGTGCTCCTTGCCACGAGAATTTCCATCCAGATCCACAGGGAATGGCCTGTCACCCTCCACTTGGTCTTATTCCAGCAGTTTATCAAGGAGGAGTTCCAGAGGTCCTGCCTCGTATGCTTGAGTGGCTGTCTGTGATTGGCCTCGTCCTTCGGGCAGTGCCACTTGGGGATGCTGAGACTTTTTGTGGAAGTGGGGCTGGTCGCTGGAGCTCGAGTTCTCCATGCCCACACCTCCTGCAGCAGCCATCGGTAACAGGTTGTCCTGTACTGCCTCATCCCTGCCACTGAGTCCTCCAGTTGCCACAATCTCCACTTGTGAAGCAGGCACATCTTGATCTGGAGCGAGGGCTTGCCTCGATCTTCTGTTCTGAAACCATATGTGGATCGTGTCCTCAGACAAACCTGTCCTCTGGCCCTGCTGCTCCCTGGTAGCAAAGCCTGGCAACGGATTCCTCTCAAAGGCTTGCACTAGGATCCTGAGCTGTTGCAAGTTGAGTCGAGTGCGAGGCCTTCTGCTGTCCGAGGGCATGCTGCTACCCTGTGACCTGGAGCCAAACACTTCCTCGAGCTGTTGGGAGGCTAGCGGAATGGAGTCTCTGCTCGACCGCTTTGGGCCGTGCCTCACCTCTCCAGTGCGACTTCTTCGGTTCTGAAACCACTTTCGGATGCGGGACGCAGGGAGCTGTATTTGCCTGGCCAGTTCCTGCCTGTCCCAGAAGCTCGGGTATTGGTTCTTGCTGAAAGCTGTTAGCAGGGCCTTATTTTGCCAGGCCTGCCAAACGGTCTTCCTGCGGCGGGATTCCCGCAGCACACAGCTGCTGTCCACATTGCTTCCAGCTTCCATGCTCCTAAGGATTCGATGCCAGGAGTCCTCATGCTGGAGAATATAGTCAGGACCGCTCCAGAGCAAGTGCAAGCTTCAGCAAATGCCAGCCGTAGGGCTGGGACCCCTGCCCTTAAATACCTCTTCCTCTGCTCCCGGAGCTCTGCCCACTCGGAAGGAGCTGTGGGCTACAGTCGTCCTCCAGATCCTTGAATCAAGGTCATGCCACGAAGCTCTACTCCTGCAACGCCTCCCACCTGAGAATAGGAGACCCGGAACAAGACCTCAAGAAACCTATCAGACTCAGCAAACTCTCTCTCAAAGTCTCGCAGTCCCTTGCATGCCATTCTGGACACAGAACAAGGAAGCACAAAAATTGTCCTAGGATTCAAGCATCCAGCAGACAGATGGTCCAAGGACAGAGCACCATAGGTCCTTCCTGGCTTTGGACAGAGTATCCAGGAAATGGTGGAGGTGGTTAGCAGGCTTCAGAAGAGGAAGGCAGAGTGGAGTGTGCCTTAGGTGGTATCACAAGCCAAGTGGAATCCGTGCTGATCTCATCCCATCTGGATCCACACAGGTTGGAAAGAGAAGACCCCCCAACTGAGGATCCCAACCACTTGGCCTGAGACCCAAGGACATCACTTCCAGGGGTCATGCATGTCATGGCACTTCTTTTCTGCTTGTAGTGCAAGGTGGTAGTTGGGAGCAACAGAACTCTCTTAAACCTAGAGACGAGAATAGCACATGCAGAAAGAAAGTCTTTTACATAGGCAAATAGGCCAAAACCCACAATAGTTCATGTAGAGATTCGGGATTGTGCATTTATGCATTTCCTGTCAGAACAGTTGGGCCAGATATTCAGGAATTCTCACAATTAACATGTTCCATGCAAACACAGGCGCAAACACGCACACGCACACACACACATACACACACACAAGCAAACACACACATTCACATACAAATAACACAAATAGAAATAGCACACACACAACGAAGCACACACACACACGCACACACAAACACACACACATACACACACAAATAACACAAATACAAATAACACACACACAACACAAGCACACACACAGAGACACTCACACACTGACATGCAAACACACACCACACATATAACACAAATACAAATAACACACACACATACACACACACACATACACACATACACACACACAAGCATACACAAAAACCCGGCCAGCAAGTCTGACCTGTGAATGTGGAACAAAAGACCCAATACTTGTGCTGAAAGAACTGTATAAGCCCTATGCTCCTTTAGGAAATGTGGCTGCATGCACCCAAAGCCAACTGCCTACCTCTAGGCAATTGCAGTCTTCATGTGGGTTCAGTGGGACCTCACATTAGGGAATGCAGGGCCGTGCTAGGCTTGGGAAACTCAAGGTTAAAAGACGGATAGGGGAGAGTGTGGGAAATACCTCACTGTGGGAGGAGGAAGGTATTGGGCTTGTCTGATTGAATCAGTGTCAATCCTGGAATGAATTATTCACGATACTTTGGTTGCACTCCATTTCCAGGATGATGTTTATTTACAGTTTTGTGGCCTTACACACATTCTTCTTTAAGTTGACATTTTCCCTGCTTGTTTGCTTTAAAAACACTGCCATGTCTGCATTGAACACTGATCAGCTTTCCTTGTTATTTCCCTTTCAGACCTCTCATCCCCCCTCACTGCCTTCCAAAGTCTTACCACCGTATGAATGGGAAAGCTCATGCCTAAACCAAACAGCCAATTCAACCACCTTTACAAACACACAAGCAAGGAAGCAAGCAAACAAACAAACAAACAATGCAAATCTTTATTGAACGCAATGGGAAGTAGAACAAAGCAAGAAAAAGTAAAACAAAAGTAAACTAAACAAATGTGCTAGGAGTACATATAGAATGGGTGGTTTGTTAGTCATCTCACAGCTAAGCATAAGGCACTGGTAAGAAGAGCAGCAGTTCTTAGTCCCAAGTTAGAAGTCTTCATAACTCCTTCCTGGTTTAGTGTCCTGAGATGTGTAGCCTATACCTGGTGACCCATGAGATTTCCTGGAGTCTGATGGAGCCAGTCCAATGGTGTGTTCTGTCAGTTGGGCTTTTCATTAGGCCTCCTTGTTGTTTTAGGAGTCCCTGGTGATCTTGCCCTCTGCCCCTTCAGTAGAATCCCATTCTCAGAGCTCATTTCCTCGTCTCAGGACCATCACTAAGGCACTCCACATGGAAAACCCACGTGCATTCCCTCCTTCTAATAAGCAATATGCCCACCATCGAAAGCAGCCACTGTAATAGGGGTTTTGATGCATATATTTTTTGGGCTGTCTACATTCTCATGTAGATTGCGGGTGTCTTCTGGATAGGAGCTTCCAGGCTGGGACTCAGAGAATATCCAGCAGAGCCTCATATTCTTCTTGAGAGAGAGGCAGCTCAGGTGTTGCATCCATTTGCTGCCCTCCACCTTCCAGATATACAGGGCCTGGGGAGTGCTTCTCCACTCGAACTTCCATCAGCAGTTGATCCAGGAAGAGTTCAAGAGGTCCCGTGTTGCATCCCTGAGTGAGAGCCTGTTCTTGGCCTTGTCCTTCAGGCTGTGCCCATTGTGGTAGCTGAGACTCTCTGGAGAAATTGGTTGGGTCGCTATAACTCGAGGATTCCTTGGAAATACAGTCTGTGGCAGCCAGTTGCAAGATGGTTTCCTGGACACCCACGTGCTCCTTGCCACGAGAATTTCCATCCAGATCCACAGGGAATGGCCTGTCACCCTCCACTTGGTCTTATTCCAGCAGTTTATCAAGGAGGAGTTTCAGAGGTCCTGCCTCGTATGCTTGAGTGGCTGTCTGTGATTGGCCTCGTCCTTCGGGCAGTGCCACTTGGGGATGCTGAGACTTTTTGTGGAAGTGGGGCTGGTCGCTGGAGCTCGAGTTCTCCATGCCCACACCTCCTGCAGCAGCAATCGGTAACAGGTTGTCCGGTTCTGCCTCATCCCTGCCACTGAGTCCTCCCGTTGCCACAATCTCCACTTGTGAAGCAGGCACATCTTGATCTGGAGCGAGGGCTTGCCTCGATCTTCTGTTCTGAAACCATATGTGGATCGTGTACTCAGACAAACCTGTCCTCTGGCCCAGCTGCTCCCTGGTAGCAAAGCCTGGCAACGGATTCCTCTCAAAGGCTTGCACTAGGATACTGCGCTGTTGCAAGGTGAGTCGAGTGCGAGGCCTTCTGCTGTCCGAGGGCATGCTGCTACCTTGTGACCTGGAGCCAAACACTTCCTCGAGCTGTTGGGAGGCTAGCGGAATGGAGCCTCTGCTGGACCGCTTTGCGCCGTGCCTCACCTCTCCAGTGCGACTTCTTTGGTTCTGAAACCACATTCGGATGCGGGACGCAGGGAGCTGTATTTGCCTGGCCAGTTACTGCCTGTCCCAGAAGTCTTTTACATAGGCACATAGGCGGAAAACCACAATAGCTCATGTAGAGATTCAGGAATGCATATTCATGCATTTCCTGTCAATTTTCAACTCCCAATTCTCGTCAATAGACAGATCATAGAAACAGAAACTAAACAGAGACACAGTACAACTAACCACAGTTATGAACCAAATGGCCTTAATAGATTCTTATAGAACATTCCATCTTAAAACAAAAGAATATACCTTCTTTTCAGTACCTCATGTTTCCTTCTCCAAAACTGGCCATATAATCAGTCATAAAACCGGCTTCAACAGATACAAGAAGATGGAAATAATCCCATGCATCCTATCAGATCACCTTAGACTTCAATAACAGCAAAAATCACATAGAGCACACATACACATGGAAGTTGAACAACTCTTTACTCAATGCTAACGTGGTCAAGGAAGAAATAAAGAAAGAAATTAAAGACTTTTTAGAATGTAATGAAAATGAAGGCACAACATAACCAATCTTATTGGACACAATGAAAGCAGTGCTAAGTGGAAAACTCATAGTTCTGAGTGCTTCGAAAAAGAAACCAGAGAGAACATACACTACTATCTTAACAGCATACCTAAAAGCTCTAGAACCAAAGATGCAAATACATCCAAGAGGAGTAGATCGCAGGATATAATCAAACTCATGGCTGAATTCAACCAAGTAGAAACAAAAAGATCTATACAAAGTTCTTTGTTGATTAACAAAACCAGGAACTGTTTCTTTGAGAAAATCAACAAGATAGGTAAACCCTTAGCCCGTCTAACCAGAGGGCATAGAGTATCTAAACTAGAGAAATTAGAAATGAAAAGGGAGACATACGAACAGATTCTGAGGAAATTAGTGCAAAAGCCTATATTCAGCAAAACTGGAAAATCTGGAAGAAATGTACAATTTTCTAGACAGATACCAGATTTCCAAGTTAAATCAGGATCAGATAAACCATCTAAACAGCCGCATAACTCCTAAAGAAATAGAAGCTGTTCTTAAAAGTCTCCCAAACAACAAAAGCACAGTAACAGATCAGTTTAGTGAAGAATTATATTAGACCTTCGTAGAAGACCTAGTACTAATAGTGTCCAAAGTTTTTCACAAAGTAGAAACAGAAGAAACACTACCAAATTCCTCCTATAAAGTCACAATTCAGCTTGTACCAGACCATACAAAAAAGAGAACTTCAGGCCATTGTGCCAAAAGCAAACTACAGATTCGTTGCAATCTCCATCAAAATTCCAATTCTTCATGGCGTGAGAGCAATTTGCAAATTCATATGGAATAACACAAAAGCCAGGAGAGTGAAAACTATCCTCAAAAATAAAAGAACTTCTGGTGGAATCACTATCCCTGACCTCAAGCATTATTGCAGAGCAATAGTGATAAAACCGGTATGGCAACGGTACAGAGACAGGCAGGAAGATCAATTGGATAAAATTGTCGACCCAGAAATGAATCCGCACACCTATGGTCACTTGATCTTCGAGCTAAAACCATCTAGTGGAAAAAAGATAGCATTTTCAAGTAATGGAGCTGGTTCAACTGGAGGTCTGCAGGTAGAAGAATGCAAATGGATCCACTCTTGATATTTTTTTTGGAGCTGGGGACCGAACCCAGGGCCTTGTGCTTGCTAGGCAAGCGCTCTACCACTGAGCTAAATCCCCAACCCTTGGATCCATTCTTATTGCCTCATACAAGTGCAAGTGCAAGTGGATCAAGGACATTCACATAAAACCAGATACAGTGATACTAGTAAAAGAGAAAGTGGGGGAAAAGCCTAAAACACATGGGCACAGGGGAAGTTTTCCTGAAGAGAACATGAATGGCTTAAGGTCAAGAATTGACAAATATGTCCCCCTAAAATTACAAAGTTTCTGGAAGGCAAAGGACACTGGCATTAGGACAAAATGGCAACCAGAAGATTGAGAAAAGATCTTTACCCATGCTACACCAATAGAGGGCTAATATCCAATATGTACATAGAACTCAAGAAGTTAGACTCCAGAAAATCACATAACCCTATTAAAAATGAGGTACCGAACTGAACAAAGAATTCTCAGCTGAGGAATATCAAATGACTGAGAAGCACCTAAGGAAATGCTCAACATCCTTAGTCAAAAGTGAAATGCAAATCAAAACAACCCCGAGATTACACCTCATGTAAGTGAGAATGACTAAGATAAAAACTCAGGTGACAACAGATGCTGGCGAGGATGTGAAGAAAGAGGAATACTCCTCCATTGTTGGTGGGATTACAAGCTGGTACAACCACTCTGGAAGTCAGTCTGGAGGTTCCTCAGAAAACTCAACATCGTAGTACCTGAGTAACCAGCTATTTCACTCCTGGGCATATAACCAAGATATGCTCCAACATATAACAAGGTCACATGTTCCACTATGTTCATAGCAGCCTTATTTATAATATCCAGAACCTGGAAAGAACCCAGATGCCCTTCAACAAAGGAATTAATACAGAAAATGTGATATATCTACATAATGGAGTACTATTCAGCTATTAAAAACAATGACTTCATGAGATTTTTAGGTAAATGGATAGAACTAGAAAATATACTGAGTGAGGTAATCCAATCACAAACACACATGGAATGCACTCACTGATAAATAGATATTAGTTCAAAACCTCAAATTACCCAAGATACAATCCCCAGACCACATCAAGCACAAGAAGAAGGATTACCAATGTTTTGATTCTTCAGTCCTTCTTAAAAGGGGAAATAAAATATTTGTAGGAGGAGATATGGGACAAAGTTTGGACTAGAGACCAAAGGAATGGCCCTTCAGAGCCTGCTCCACCTGGGATTCCAACACATATACATACAGCCACCAAACTCAGAAAATATTGTTGATGCCAAGAAATGCATGCTGAAAGGAGCCTGATATAGCTGTCTCCTGAGAGGCTCTACGAGAGCATGACAAATACAGGGGCGAATGTTCACAGCCAATCATTAAACTGAGAATGGGGTCCCTATTGGAGGAGTTACAGAAAGGATTGAAGGAGCTGAAAGGGTTTGCAATGCCATAAGTACAACAATACCAACCAACCAGAGATCCCAGGGCCTAAACCACCATCCAAAGTGTACACAAGAATAGATCCATGGCTCCAGCATATGTAGTAGATGATGATCTTGTTGGGCACCAAGGGGAGGAGAAGCCCTTGGTCCTGCTAAGGCTGGACACTCCCCCACCCCCAGTGTAGGGGAATGTCAGGGCAGACAGTTCTGTTCTGCATGTTCCTTAGGCATGGTGCCTCTCCTTTCTGTCCTCTCCCTCATGTTCCCAAACCAAGGAACCCTAAATCTTGCCACTCTCTTTCCTCCCCAGCTATTGGCTGTTGGCATCTTTATTTATGAATCAGAATTTGCAGGTTCCCATATAGCAGACCCTCTTGTGAAAAATAATTTGTTAGATCCAATTGCATTAGAAAACAAGCAGCTTCTTTTTGTCCAATTAAAAAGGCTCTTTACTCTCATATATACATTGAACACAGTTATAATAATTATACAAATTGTAAGGTATGATAGAACTTATAACATCTAATTCATGATGTTTGACAATTTAAATAAAATGTTCATCATCTATTCTAACCTAAAGAGTTTATAATTTTGTACCTCAGTTATGTTTAATTTTTAACTTACATTACCATCCTTTCAAATCTGGAACACCTTCCTTAATTTTAAACAGCTTAAGTTAAATTATGAGATTACAATTAGTCTTAAACCCCATCAAAGATCTGAGAGAATTAAATATTGCTTGAAAATGTAGGGAGTACAAAAACAAAGCTTGCAAAACTTGTACAGTTTGTAGAGATAGCTGACTTCCTGGAGAGTTCCCAATATTCCTGATACCGTTGAAGCATCTGTCTTCAACCTCTGGCCCATAATGATCTGACATACCTTAAGAGAAGCAGGAATTCTGAAGGACTAGATGACCCTGTATTGGCAGAGCTTAGCATGTATCCTTTAGTTTTTTTCTAAAACAGTATTTTGTCCAAAGATGAAATTAGGGTATTTCTTACCCAGTGGCTTGCTTCCACAATTTAAACAACTCCACCTGGAGGTAATGTTACTCAATATCTTCTTTGAAGTGGGATGGGGGTACTGGCAGGAGGAGACATATCTCCTAATCAACAGATATGTTAATAATAAAATGTTTTTAAAAGTCATATTTTGTGGCTCTCTGATGTTTTTGAAGACTGTCCGTAGATATATAGTATAACTAAATTGTTAAATATTGATTATTCTTAGCTATTTACTATATGAATAATCTTGAAAACATTTTATTGTAATTAATTCAGATTCTAATATGATCATGAGTTTATTATCTGAACATTAGCTTTATTTAATTATTCCAAATAGTTTTTAATAGCAGCTATTAGAAGGACTGGGTATAAGCTTTGTATTCTTTTTTTTTAAATTTATTTAATACTTAATAATAATTCTTTGGTTTCCGGGCAAACATACCCTCCCCCTCCCCTTCCTTATGGGTGTTCCCCTCCCAACCCTCCCCCCATTGCCACCCTCCCCCCAACAGTCTAGTTCACTGGGGGTTCAATCTTACCAGGACCCAGAGCTTCCCCTTCCACTGGTGCTCATACTAGGATATTCATTGCTACCTATGAGGTCAGAGTCCAGGGTCAGTCCATGTATAGTCTTTAGGTAGTGGCTTAGTCCCTGGAAGCTCTGGTTGCTTGGCATTGTTGTACATATGGGGTCTCGAGCCCCTTCAACCTCTTCCAGTTCTTTCTCTGATTCCTTCAACGGGGGTCCTATTCTCAGTTCAGTGGTTTGCTGCTGGCATTCGCCTCTGTATTTGCTGTATTCTGGCTGTGTCTCTCAGGAGCGATTTACATCCGGCTCCTGTCGGTCTGCACTTCTTTGCTTCATCCATATTGTCTAATTGGGTGGCTGTATATGTATGGGCCACATGTGGGGCAGGCTCTGAATGGGTGTTCCTTCAGTCTCTGTTTTAATCTTTGCCTCTCACTTCCCTGCCAAGGGTATTCTTGTTCCCCTTTTAGAGAAGGAGTGAAGCATTCACATTTTGATTATTTGTCTTGAGTTTCATTTGTTCTAGGCATCTAGGGTAATTCAAGCATTTGGGCTAATAGCCAATTATCAGTGAGTGCATACCATGTATGTCTTTCTGTGATTGGGTTAGCTCACTCAGGATGATATTTCTAGTTCCAACCATTTGCCTACGAATTTCATAAAGCCGTTGTTTTTGATAGCTGAGTAATATTCCATTGTGTAGATGTACCACATTTTCTGTATCCATTCCTCTGTTGAAGGGCATCTGGGTTCTTTCCAGCTTCTGGCTATTATAAATAAGGCTGCGATGAACATAGTGGAGCCCGTGTCTTTTTTATATGTTGGGGCATCTTTTGGGTATATGCCGAAGAGAGGTATAGCTGGATCCTCAGGCAGTTCAATGTCAAATTTTCTGAGGAACCTCCAGACTGATTTCCAGAATGGTTGTACCAGTCTGCAATCCCACCAACAATGGAGGAGTGTTCCTCTTTCTCCAAATCCTCGCCAGCATCTGCTGTCACCTGAGTTTTTGATCTTAGCCATTCTCACTGGTGTGAGGTGAAATCTCAGGGTTGTTTTGATTTGCATTTCCATTATGACTAAAGATGTTCAACATTTCTTTAGGTGTTTCTCAGCCATTCGGCATTCCTCAGCTGTGAACTGTTTGTTTAGCCCTGAACCCCATTTTTAATAGGGTTATTTGTCTCCCTGCGGTCTAACTTCTTGAGTTCTTTGTATATTTTGGATATAAGGCCTCTATCTGTTGTAGGATTGGTAAAGATCTTTTCCCAATCTGTTGGTTGCCGTTTTGTCCTAACCACAGTGTCCTTTGCCTTACAGAAGCTTTGCAGTTTTATGAGATCCCATTTGTCGATTCTTGATCTTAGAGCATAAGCCATTGGTGTTTTGTTCAGGAAATTTTTTCCAGTGCCCATGTGTTCCAGATGCTTCCCTAGTTTTTCTTCTATTAGTTTGAGTGTGTCTGGTTTGATGTGGAGGTCCTTGATCCACTTGGACTTAAGCTTTGTACAGGGTGATAAGCATGGATCGATCTGCATTCTTCTACATGTTGACCTCCAGTTGAACCAGCACCATTTGCTGAAAATGCTATCTTTTTTCCATTGGATGGTTTTGGCTCCTTTGTCAAAAATCAAGTGACCATAGGTGTGTGGGTTCATTTCTGGGTCTTCAATTCTATTCCATTGGTCTATCTGTCTGTCTCTGTACCAATACCATGCAGTTTTTATCACTATTGCTCTGTAATACTGCTTGAGTTCAGGGATAGTGATTCCCCCTGAAGTCCTTTTATTGTTGAGGATAGTTTTAGCTCTCCTGCGTTTTTTGTTATTCCAGATGAATTTGCAAATTGTTCTGTCTAACTCTTTGAAGAAATGGATTGGTATTTTGATGGGGATTGCATTGAATCTGTACATCGCTTTTGGTAAAATGGCCATTTTTACTATATTAATCCTGCCAATCCATGAGCATGGGAGATCTTTCCATCTTCTGAGGTCTTCTTCAATTTCTTTCTTCAGTGTCTTGAAGTTCTTATTATACAGATCTTTTACTTGCTTGGTTAAAGTCACACCGAGGTACTTTATATTATTTCGGTCTATTATGAAGGGTGTCATTTCCCTAATTTCTTTCTCGGCTTGTTTCTCTTTTGTGTAGAGGAAGGCTACTGATTTATTTGAGTTAATTTTATACCCAGGCACTTTGCTGAAGTTGTTTATCAGCTTTTGTAGTTCTCTTGTGGAACTTTTGGGATCACTTAAATAAACTATCTTATCATCTGCAAATAGTGATATTTTGACTTCTTCTTTTCTGATCTGTATCCCCTTGACCTCCTTTTGTTGTCTGATTGCTCTGGCTAGAACTTCAAGAACTATATTGAATAAGTAGGGAGAGAGTGGGCAGCCTTGTCTAGTCCCTGATTTTAGTGGGATTGCTTCAAGTTTCTCTCCATTTAGTTTAATGTTAGCAACTGGTTTGTTGTATATGGCTTTTAATATGTTTAGGTATGGGCCTTGAATTCCTGTTCTTTCCAGGACTTTTATCATGAAGGGGTGTTGAATTTTGTCAAATGTTTTCTCAGCATCTAATGAAATGATCATGTGGTTTTGTTCTTTCAGTTTGTTTATATAATGGATCACGTTGATGGTTTTCCGTATATTAAACCATCCCTGCATGCCTGGGATGAAGCCTACTTGATCATGGTGGATGATTGTTTTGATGTGCTCTTGGATTCGGTTTGCCAGAATTTTATTGAGTATTTTTGCGTCGATATTCATAAGGGAAATTGGCCTGAAGTTCTCTTTCTTTGTTGGGTGTTTGTGTGGTTTAGGTATAAGAGTAATTGTGGCTTCATAGAAGGAATTCGGGAGTGATCCATCTGTTTCAATTTTGTGGAATAGTTTGGATAATATTGGTATGAGGTCTTCTATGAAGGTTTGATAGAATTCTGCACTAAACCCGTCTGGACCTGGGCTCTTTTTGGTTGGGAGACCTTTAATGACTGCTTCTATTTCCTTAGGAGTTATGGGGTTGTTTAACTGGTTTATCTGTTCCTGATTTAACTTCGGTACCTGGTATCTGTCTAGGAAATTGTCCATTTCCTGTAGATTTTCAAGTTTTGTTGAATATAGGCTTTTATAGTAAGATCTGAAGATTTTTTGAATTTCCTCTGAATCTGTAGTTATGTCTTTCTTTTCATTTCTGATTTTGTTAATTTGGACACACTCTCTGGGTCCTCTCGTTAGTCTGGCTAAGGGTTTATCTATCTTGTTGATTTTCTCAAAGAACCAACTTTTGGTTCTGTTGATTCTTTCTATGGTCCTTTTTGTTTCTACTTGGTTGATTTCAGCTCTGAGTTTGATTATTTCCTGCCTTCTACTCCTCCTGGGTGTATTTGCTTCTTTTTGCTCTAGAGCTTTTAGGTGTGCTGTCAAGCAGCTGACATATGCTCTTTCCTGTTTCTTTTTGCAGGCACACAGCGCTATGAGTTTTCCTCTTAGCACAGCTTTCATTGTGCCCCATAAGTTTGGGTATGTTGTACCTTCATTTTCATTAAATTCTAAAAAGTTTTTAATTTCTTTCTTTATTTCTTCCTTGACTAGGTTATCATTGAGTAGAGCATTGTTCAATTTCCACGTATATGTGGGCATTCTTCCCTTATTGTTATTGAAGACCAGTTTTAGGCCGTGGTGGTCTGATAGCATGCATGGGATTATTTCTATCTTTCTGTACCTGTTTAGGCCCGTTTTTTGACCAATTATATGGTCAATTTTGGAGAAAGTACCATGAGGAGCTGAGAAGAAGGTATATTCTTTTGCTTTAGGATAGAATGTTCTATAAATATCCGTTAAGTCCATTTGGCACATGACTTCTCTTAGTCTGTCTACGTCTCTGTGTAATTTCTGTTTCCATGATCTGTCCATTGATGAGAGTGGGGTGTTGAAATCTCCCACTATTATTGTGTGAGGTGCAATGTGTGTTTTGAGCTTTAGTAAGGTTTCTTTTACGTATTTAGTTGCCCTTGTATTTGGGGCATAGATATTTAGGATTGAGAGTTCATCTTGGTGGATTTTTCCTTTGATGAATATGAAGTGTCCTTCCTTATTTTTTTTTTGATGACTTTTTTTTTTCAAAGCTTTGGACCACAATCAAACACAGCATCCTTTTCAACAGAAGCAGAAGCTCATCTGAATATGCTCAAGGATGCTGACATCAACATTTAATCATCTCCTCACTCATCCAGGAAGAAGGGGAGATCAGTTACTACTGTACTTTATTGTGTTCAACCAAATCACCATGTTACAAAAATAGCAAGCTGCCATAATAAAAAATAAGGCTCCTCTATCCAGAACCAGAGAGCATCATTTTACTTTCAAGGCTAGAAATTGCACACTTGTATATAAACCAACCGAAGATGAGGATTGAGAGTTCATTTTGGTGTATTTTTCCTTTGATGAATATGAAGTGTCCTTCTTTATCTTTTTTGATGACTTTTAATTGAATATTGATTTTATTTGATATTAGAATGGCTACTCCAGCTTGCTTCTTCAGACCATTTGCTTGGAAAGTTCTTTTCCAGCCTTTCACTCTGAGGTAGTGTCTGTCTCTGTCTCTGAGGTGTGTTTCCTGTAGGCAGCAGAATGCAGGGTCCTCATTGCGTATCCAGTTTGTTAATCTATGTCTTTTTATTGGAGAGTTGAGGCCATTGATGTTGAGAGATATTAAGGAATAGTGATTATTGCTTCCTGTTATATTCATATTTGGATGTGAGGTTATGTTTGTGTGCTTTTCTTCTCTTTGTTTTGTTGCCAAGATGATTAGTTTCTTGCTTCTTCTAGGGTATAGCTTGCCTCCTTATGTTGGGCTTTACCCTTTATTATCCTTTGTAGTGCTGGATTTGTAGAAAGATATTGTGTAAATTTGGTTTTGTCATGGAATATCTTGGTTTCTCCATCTATGTTAATTGAGAGTTTTGCAGGATACAGTAACCTGGGCTGGCATTTGTGTTCTCTTAGGGTCTGTATGACATCTGTCCAGGATCTTCTGGCCTTCATAGTTTCTGGCGAAAAGTCTGGTGTGATTCTGATAGGTCTGCCTTTATATGTTACTTGACCTTTTTCCCTTACTGCTTTTAATATTCTTTCTTTATTTTGTTCGTTTGGTGTTTTGACTATTATGTGACGGGAGCTGTTTCTTTTCTGGTCCAATCTATTTGGAGTTCTGTAGGCTTCTTGTATGCCTATGGGTATCTCTTTTTTTAGGTTAGGGAAGTTTTCTTCTATGATTTTGTTGAAGATATTTACTGGTCCTTTGAGCTGGGAGTCTTTACTCTCTTCTATACCTATTATCCTTAGGTTTGATCTTCTCATTGAGTCCTGGATTTCCTGTATGTTTTGGACCAGTAGCTTTTTCTGCTTTACATTATCTTTGACAGTTGAGTCAATGATTTCTATGGAATCTTCTGCTCCCGAGATTCTCTCTTCCATCTCTTGTATTCTGTTGGTGAAGCTTGTATCTACAGCTCCTTCTCTTTTCTTTTGATTTTCTGTGTCCAGGGTTGTTTCCATGTGTTCTTTCTTGATTGCTTCTATTTCCATTTTTAATTCCTTCAACTGTTTGATTGTGTTTTCCTGGAATTCTTTCAGGGATTTTTGCGATTCCTCTCTGTAGGCTTCTACTTGTTCTCTAAGGGAGTTCTTTATGTCTTTCTTGAAGTCCTCCAGCATCATGATCAAATATGATTTTGAAACTAGGTCTTGCTTTTCTGGTGTGTTTGGATATTCCGTGTTTGCTTTGGTGGGAGAATTGGACTCCGATGATGCCATGTAGTCTTGGTTTCTGTTGCTTGGGTTCCTGCGCTTGCCGCTCGCCATCAGATTATCTCTAGTGTTACTTTGTTCTGCTATTTCTGACAGTGGCTAGACTGTCCTATAAGCCTGTGTGTCAGGAGTGCTGTAGTCCTGTTTTCCTGTTTTCTTTCAGCCAGTTATGGGGACAGAGTGTTCTGCTTTCGGGCGTGTAGTTTTTCCTCTGTACAGGTCTTCAGCTGTTCCTGTGGGCCTGTGTCTTGAGTTCACCAAGCAGGTTTCTTGCAGGGGAAAATTTGGTCCTACCTGTGGTTCCAAGGCTCAAGTTTGCTCGTGGGGTACTGCCTAAGTCCTCCCTGCGGCGGCAGCAACCGGGTAGATCTGTGCTGCTCTTTCCGGGAGCCTCCGTGCACCAGGGTTCCAGATGACATTTGGTGTTTTCCTCTGGCATCTGGATGTGCACAGAGTGCAGTCTCTTCTGGTTTCCCAGGCGTGTCCGCCTCTCTGAAGGTTTAGCTCTCCCTCCCACGGGATTTGGGTGCAGAGAACTGTTTATCCAGTCTGTTTCCTTCAGGTTCCGGCGGTGTCTCAGGCACAGGGGTCCTGCCGCTCCCGTGCCCTCCCCTACCGGAACCCAGAGGCCTTATACAATTTCCTCTTGGTCCAGGGATGTTGGCAGGGGTGGGCAGTGTTGGTGGTCTCCTCTGCTCTGTAGCCTCAGGAGTGCCCCTTTTGATGACTTTTAATTGAAAATTGATTTTATTTGTTATTAGAATGGCTACTCCAGCTTGCTTCTTCTGACCATTTGCCTGGAAAGTTCTTTTCCAGCCTTTCACTCTGAGGTAGTATCTGTCTTTGTCTCTGAGGTGTGTTTCCTGTAGGCAGCAGAATGCAGGGTCCTCGTTGCGTATCCAGTTTGTTAATCTATGTCTTTTTATTGGGGAGTGAGGCCATTGATATTGAGAGATATTAAGGAATAGTGATTATTGCTTCCCGTTATATTCATATTTGGATGTGAGGTTATGTTTGTGTGCTTTCATTCTCTTTGTTTTGTTGCCAAGACGATTAGTTTCTTGCTTCTTCTAGGGTATAGCTTGCCTCCTTATATTGGGCTTTACCCTTTATTATCCTTTGTAGTGCTGGATTTATAGAAAGATATTGTGTAAATTTGGTTTTGTCATGGAATATCTTCGTTTCTCCATCTATGTTAGTTGAGAGTTTTGCAGGATACAGTAACCTGGGCTGGCATTTGTGTTTTCTTAGGGTCTGTATGACATCAGTCCAGGATCTCCTGGCCTTCATAGTTTCTGGCGAAAAGTCTGGTGTGATTCTGATAGGTCTGCCTTTATATGTTACTTGACCTTTTTCCCTTACTGCTTTTAATATTCTTTCTTTATTTTGTGCGTTTGGTGTTTTAACTATTATGTGAAGGGAGCTGTTTCTTTTCTGGTCCAATCTATTTGGAGTTCTGTAGGCTTCTTGTATGCCTATGGGTATCTCTTTTTTTTAGGTTAGGGAAGTTTTCTTCTATGATTTTGTTGAAGATATTTACTGGTCCTTTGAGCTGGGAGTCTTCACTCTCTTCTATACCTATTATCCTTAGGTTTGATCTTCTCATTGAGTCCTGGATTTCCTGTATGTTTTGGACCAGTAGCTTTTTCTGCTTTACATTATCTTTGACAGTTGAGTCAATGATGTCTATGGAATCTTCTGCTCCTGAGATTCTCTCTTCCATCTCTTGTATTCTGTTGGTGAAGCTTATATCTACAGCTCCTTGTCTCTTCTTTTGGTTTTCTATATCCAGGGTTGTTTCCATGTGTTCTTTCTTGATTGCTTCTATTTCCATTTTTAATTCCTTCAATTGTTTGATTGTGTTTTCCTGGAATTCTTTCAGGGATTTTTGTGTCTCCTCTCTTTGGGCTTCTACTTGTTTATTTATGTTTTCCTGGAATTCTTTCAGGGATTTTTGTGTCTCCTCTCTATGGGCTTCTACTTGTTTATTAATGTTTTCCTGTGTTCCTCTAAGGGAGTTCTTCACATCTTTCTTGAAGTCCTCCAGCATCATGATCAAATATGATTTTGAAACTAGATCTTGCTTTTCTCGTGTGTTTGGATATTCAATGTTTATTTTGGTGGGAGAATTGGGCTCCGATGATGCCATGTAGTCTTGGTTTCTGTTGCTTGGGTTCCTGCACTTGCCTCTTGCCATCAGATTATCTCTAGTGTTACTTTGTTGTGCTATTTCTGACAGTGGCTAGACTGTCCTATAAGCCTGTGTGTCAGGAGTGCTGTAGACCTGTTTTCCTGTTTTCTTTCAGCCAGTTATGGGGACAGAGTGTTCTGCTTTTGGGCGTGTAGTTTTTCCTCTGTACAGGTCTTCAGCTGTTCCTGTGGGCCTGTGTCTTGAGTTCACCAGGCAGCTTTCTTGCAGCAGAAAATTTGGTCTTACCTGTGGTCCCGAGGCTCAAGTTCTCTCGTGGGGTGCTGCCCACGGGCTCTCTGCAGCGGCAGCAACCAGGAAGACCTGTGCTGCCCCTTCCAGGAGCTTCAGTGCACCAAGGTTCCAGATGGTCTTTGGCTTTTTCCTCTGGCGTCCGAGATGTGTGTGCAGAGAACAGTCTCTTCTGGTTTCCCAGGCTTGTCTGCCTCTCTGAAGGTTTCACTCTCCCTCCCACGGGATTTGGGTGCAGAGAACTGTTTATCCAGTCTCTTTCCTTCAGGTTCCGGCGGTGTCTCAGGCAGCGGTGCTGCCGCTCCTGGGCCCTCCCCCACGGGAGCCCAGAGGCCTTATACAGTTTCCTCTTGGGCCAGGGATGTGGGCAGGGGTGAGCAGTGTTGGTGGTCTCTTCCGCTCTGCAGCCTCAGGAGTCCCTCCTTCTCTTTCATTCAGTTATTTATAGATCGTATGTGAAGAAGATGGATTTGAGACTCCTGTTGAAGCTAGGGGAGGAAATAGAATTTATTTATTTCAATATGTTCAGAACCCACAAGAGGATACAACCAGAAAAGTGAAACCATCTAACTTGAGATAGGTAATCATGGAACATGTGAGTAGTAATGTTTTTCAGACTCTTCTAGACACCCCTGCCACTTCCATGTAGAATCTAGGAGTTATCAGTCCTATATTGTCATTTTGGTCGAGATTCCAATGTTACATGCAATGATAGACCTCAAATCTTACCAGCATCCCACCATTCTGCTGTGCAATACATTAGTACACAAGGCTGGGTATAAATCATGGCTGCAAATTTGAAGGACTTTGGGGCAACAATACAGGTGAAAGAGTGAGGCCTCATACCATGCACAATATACAGCTCAAGACTAGAGGGTCTAGAAATATATAACATACAGCAGTGGATAGGGTCTCAGGTAGGTGTACAACAGGACTTGAAATCAAGCAGTATGTTCCAGGCATAAAGAAGGGGATGGAGTGTTTAGGGTGCTAGATAAATAGTAGTGCACAAGGGTATTTTGCAACAAGATTGGAGGGGTCTAATAAAACCTATAGTGGGGGAAGATCCTGATACTGAGATAATTCTATGCAGGATTATCAAAGAGATATTCTGTAGTGTCTTATGAACACAGCAGTGTGTGTTGTGTGACAACTATAGGAGGATGTCTGGTTCCAGGACCACATGACACATAACAATAGCAGTTTATGTGGAAGAGTGGTGATGATGTCAATGTTATACAGAGCAATGTGTGTGTGTGTGTGTGTGTGTGTGTGTGTGTGTGTGTGTGTGTATAACATGCTGACTTGCCTTAACCTGCAGTGAATGTGAAGTCTGGTGTATTGTAGATAGCAGGGCATTTTAGATTACATCAGTGAATTAATTTAGTGTTGTTTATATCCTGATATCAAGAAGTATATCCAAGCTTGGAAAGCAGTTGAATAGACTGTAGTCTGTGTGAATTTAGCTGTGTTTCTATGGAATATGAGCTGTCAAAGCCTGATAACTAGAAATTCATATGTATTTGAAAATACCCACATAAAATGCTAGGTTTCTCACAGCCATATGCATCCAGCACCTGCAATACTACATTCACTAAGTCATAGGCCCTCCATCACAACAAACCACTGCTAACACATAGTGTTCAGTATAAGCTCCATTTGTCATCTCTGGCACCAATGTGGATATATTACATTGTTCCTTGCTGAACAAATGCATCTCACATCTGTAGAACTTCACATGTAATGGAATGTGGGGGACACACTTAGACTGGACCTTCTAGGTACAGTATTCCCTGCTAGATAAAAGAACATACTGGAAACCACTGGTTGGGACATGTAGGCCCAGACGTAAATAGGTGTCAGTTTTTTCTAGTTGTTCTGTGCCTTAGAGATAAAGCTGCAGATACACTGCAATGGGTCAGGTCATGCTAATGTACCTCCTAAAACCAAGTACTCATACAGGTCTAGGTAGCCAATTTCTCTCTGTCTGCCCCAACTCTAGTTAAAGCCACAAACAAATGACTATCAGGTTATCCTATATGTGCTCCTGTATTCAAAGACTTAGATAAACTTCTAGGTATAAGGTACCTTCCACACAGTAAAACACACACACACACACACACACACACACACACACACACACACACACACACACACACACACAAAGACAACATAGGCATCCCTGGCCTTAGTTCTTCGTACCTACTAGGTAGCCTCTTCTGTCTTACAACAAAAGCCCAAAATGCACATACAATTCTGTGTATAAGATACTGCTACAAGATTTTCCCATCTATCTGAAACCCACATATAAATTATCAATCAGGTGTGAGAACCTTCTAACCCCTTCTTGAATATCATAGCTCTCCAAATTCATACAAGACAAAGGTCAGGTTTTGTTATTTCTTTCCTCCATTTTAAACAAAGCTTCACAGTACGGGCATGGTTCTGTGTTTGTTCCTACACAGTAGCCCATACTCTACATCAAAAAATCTATGATCACATAATAAGCCAGTGTCTAGTCCTACTATGTATCTCCTCAACTACAGTGTACCTCTCACTCACAGATGTGTCTGTTCCAGCTAGGAACATACTTCCCTATTATGGAAGCACATATACAGAAATTCTTATGCAGAAGGAGAGATGCTCTTATTGCAAGCTATCAGGTTGTGCTAGACACAAATTTCCTTGTAAGGACACACATACATACCTAAAGACATGATTACCTTTCTGGTCCTGTTTTGTACAAAGGTTTTCATAGACACACACACATACCAACAAACAAACAAGTATACACACATACATATTTACAGGGAGGTATCAGTTACTGCTAGATAGATTCCCATTCAATTAATGTTCCACATTGGCATATAGATGGGGTCTAGGTGTCTATTCCTCTGTATCTAAAAGTCTCATACAATAAATGTCTCTGTCTGCTTCTCTGTAGTGTTTCCTCCATAACAGCCAAAGACACATATAACATATACAGAGTTCAGGTTCAGCTCCTGCTAGTACCCAATTTTCTTACAGGAAATGCCTATATACCATTGCAATCCTAGTTATCCATTCCTGCTTGGTAGTCTCTACTCTACAGCAAAAAAGGTTAAAAATACAAAAAGCAGCGTCCAGTTGTCAAGTCCTGTTAGTTAGCCCCTCTACTATCTGTTCATCCATATTTTATATAAACATCTAATGATCTCTCTTTCTCTCTCTCTCTCTCTCTCTCTCTCTCTCTCTCTCTCTCTCTCTGTGTGTGTGTGTGTGTGTGTGTATGCAGAAAATATAAAATATTTATGGTGTTTTTCTGTGTAGGTCTCTGCCACCTGAGTTAGTATAACGTTTTCTTCATGTATCCATTTACTGACAACACTGGATCACAAACTAAGAGGTTTAAATGGCTGAGTGTCTGAAAATAGGCTAAGGATTTGCAGTTAGTGGAGCGTTATAGGACCCATTGTCTTGATTAATGATATGGGAGATACCAGCCCACCTTGAGCGGCTCCAACTCTTAAAGTTGGTCCAGAGTTGTATATTTATATGTAAAGCAACCCAGCCATGAATAGAAAGTGAGAAGCCAGCATTTCCTCTATGTTCTCTGCCTTTCCTCCTGCTTAAATCCCTGGCCCAACATCCATTAATGAAGGCATTGATCACCACAGGTAAGACAAATAAAAATAAAATCTTTAAGCCCCCCATTGATTTTTGTTATGATGTACAGATAAGGACAAACAATACCAGTCTCAATTTGGGAATCCTGTGCTCCAACATATGAGTGCTGGTTTACAGCTATATACTATAGCACTACATATATAAATAGAAATCTGAAGATGAAATAGATGTCCTGGTGAAAAATTAAGGTAAGTCAATTTCTTGGGAGAAAAGATTTACAGGGTGAGTATGCTTCTTTATTTCCATGCATTTTTATTTATGTCCTGATGGTTGTTTTCCCTCCCTTTTCTCCTCTCAATCTTACTTCCAAAATCCCTTCTTACCATGCCTACACACATTCTGTTTCTCTCCACAAAAGGCCAGCTTTC
The DNA here is from genome assembly GCF_021556685.1 of Rattus norvegicus. Taxonomy (NCBI): domain Eukaryota; kingdom Metazoa; phylum Chordata; class Mammalia; order Rodentia; family Muridae; genus Rattus; species Rattus norvegicus. The sequence goes on from NC_141553.1 coordinate 40,546,911, forward strand.
CTATATCAACCTGCCATGACAGGTTTCAGGCACTCCAGACAGAGTCACAGGTGAGCTCCTCCTCATAGCATGGATTTAAAGGTGAACCAGTCAAGGGTTGTTCATTCCCACAATATCTTTACCAACTTTAACCAGCCCATTCTTGTAAGCAAGACAAATTGAAGATTGAAGGTTTTATGGCTGGCTTGGTGTTCAATACCTCCACTGCAAATTTTGGCTGGTTACTGGAGATAACCAGTTCAGGGTTTACATACTCATTCCTAAGACTCTTAGACAGAGTTATCCTCATGGATATCTGAGAGTTTCCATTTCCCTAGGATTCAAAATTGTCTCAGAGGTGAGCAAAGCTCCCATTCCAATGGTCTCTTTCAGTACTCTCTCCCTCAGTCCTCCCCACACCTGATCCTTCCTGTTCCCATCCCCAAACCTATACATACGCAGCTCACTTTCCTCATGGACCTGGTCTGTCTATTTTGGTTTCTCTTCTTAGTGAGAATCATGTGTCCCCAGGGGAGTCATCCTTGTTACTTAGGTCCTTTGGGTCTTTGGATAATAATATGGTTATTACTTTAAGGATAATATCCACTTACAAGTGACTAGTACCTTCTTTATTAGTGTTCATTCTTTTGCTGGCAAGTTTCATGTTGGTGTTGTTTTTAACAGTTGACTTATGCATCATTCGGTAAATTTACCATATTCCATTCATCCATCTTTCCATTGAGGGGAAATATAAGTGGTTTCCAGTTTCTGGGTATTATGAATAAAGCTGCTTTGAACAAGGTGAACAAGTGTCCTGATGGTATTGTAGAGTGTTATTTGTGTATATACATAGTAATGGTATACCTGGTCTTGAGGTAAATAAATCCCAATTTTTTGAGAACATGCCATATTGATTTCCAAAGCGACAAGCACTAACATATATAGGATCCAATTTTTCTTAATATCCATTAGATGGTTTACCAGAGATTATTATCTTATGCGTATTTTGACTCTGTCCTCTTCCTCCAACCATTTTGAATCTTTATGCCCATAAATTTATTGTTTGTTACAAGTGTTCATATTGAAAATTTTGTGAAACCAGTTTCTCCTTATTTTTATTGATATGTGCTATCTCTGACCTTCAAGTTATACCTAATGCCAGATGAACTTTGATTGTTTCAATTCCTCATAGCAGTTGTGACTGCTATTATCCGTAAGTCTATTATCCATAAGTTGCTGACTGCTGGACCATTTGCTTTTAACATCACCTCTTTGATTTATCAGCTTTCTGCACAAGGTAGTGTTTCTACACTTAGGTTATTTATAGGAATACTTTCCCATCTTTTTTTTGCTTCAAAATTAAGTGAAAATTCATTTTTAGATGGAGAGGATGCTTGTTACAATAAAAACTTTGATTTAAATATGGAAATGCTCTCAGGTATATTTATTTCCTTCTATTTTAGAAATTGGTAATTATTTGTATTAATGTATTTGTGATATATCACATATTTAATTGGAGTATGAATTATTGATAAGGCATTTTATTCAAAGCAAAATTATACTATGCCCTCAGTATTGTTTTGAAATGTTTCATGTACTTGAGAATTTGGCAGCTTGCTTTGGATACTTTTGAATTTTTTTTACTAAAAGATGCAGAGATAATATTTGTCTCTGATATAGTTGCATCACAATGAATGCAAAATGGAAGATGCAGCAGTACAAGAGTCTATGTCAGAAAATACACAAATAAAGCAGACACAAATGTTGCAGAATACAAGTGTAGTGGTACAGATGCACTTGGGTAGATCTTACAAGGCAATGGACTGTCAACATTTTCTGAGTCTACTTGGAAATAAATATGAACTAAATATCATGAAGATGCATCTATGTATGAACACATTCAGGCTTATGTTTCCCCTGTGAGAATGAAGGAATATCTTCCCCGACTGCACCTTTCTTCCCTTAGGAAAGATATAAGATTCTGACAGATTTGACTGTGAATATCTGCAGTTGAATACTTACATAAAAACTTTAATACATACATTTTAAAATCCATCTTGAAAAAAATTGAAGGTATTTAAATCACTCTTTTAGCAATGTCTTCCAATCCATTTGCGGTGTTTCTAAAGTCTGATGCTTCATCAACAAGAGCCTATTAGTATGCAAGAATAAGCAGCACTCACAACAATACACTACCTTTCAAACATTTAATTAGAAGTCTACTTTAGACAAGATAGTTCCTGTCCAGAAGGCTAAAGCTCATACAAGCTTTATAAATAATAGCCAGAAATTGGAAAAAGCCTACATTTCCCCTCAGTGGAAAGATGGATAAAGAAAATGTGCCAAATTTATAGAAAGAAGCATAAGTCAACTGTGAAAAACAACAACAACAAATTTGCCAGCAAAAGAATGGACACAGATAGATAAAGAACATATTAGTCATTTTTAAATGGATATTACCCTTAAAGAAAAGCACAACCATGATTTGTGTGTAGCAGAGAGGGGGCAGACTTCGCCATTTAAGTGTAAATGAATTTGCCATTAAGGGAAGGACTATATTGCTATATGTGATAGGTAGTGCTGTTTGCAGGTGTGTGTTTTACCTATATGGAGGCGATACCAAACCAGTACTCACAACTCCAATCCTAAAGACATATCCCTCAAATACATATATGACTAAGAGTAAGATGTACTAGATAAATCATCCATTACTCTCATCTAGAGTGAGATGCAGCTTGGGAATTGTGTCCATTTGCTACCTTGTATTTCCAGATCCAAAGGACTGGGGCATACTTCTCAACTTGGACTTCAGTCAGCAGCTGAACAGGGAGGGGTGAGGAGGGCCACTGTTGCATGCTTGAATGAGAGGCTGTGTTTAGCCTGGTCTTTTTGACTGTGCTGAGACTATCTGCAGAAAGTGGATGGGTCGCGAGAACTCGAGTTTTCCATGGAAACACAATCCTGGGCACAGGTTGCAAAAGATTTCCTGACACCCTCGTGCTACTTGCCACCAGAACTTCCATCCAGATTAAGAGAGAGTGGCTCATGATCCTCCACTTGACCTACTTCCAGCAGTTCATAAAGGAGGAGCTCTGGAGGGACTGAGCGGGTTGCTTGAGTATATGTCTCTGCTTGGCATGGTTCTTCTGGCTGAGCCATTGGGAATGGTGGGATTCTCTGCAGGAGGTTGGCAGTTCACTAGAGCTCGAGTACTCCATGACCATACAACCTACAGCAGCAAGTGGAAACAAGATATCCTGGGCTGCCTCATGATCCCTGCTACTGAGACCTCCAATACCATATCCTGCACTGCTGAAGCAGGCAGATCTTGATCTAGAGCTCGGACTTGCCGCGCTCTGCTGTTCTGAAACCATATGTGGATCGTGTCCTCAGGCAAACCTATCCTCTCACACAGCTGCTCCCTGGTAGCAAAGCCTGCTATCCCCATTGCTTCCAGCTTCCATGCTCCTAAGCATTCGATGCCAGGAGTCCTCAAACTGGAGAATATAGTCAGGACCGCTCCAGAGCAAGCACAAGCTTCAGCAAATGCCAGCCGTAGGGCTGGGACCCCTGCCCTTAAATACCTCTCTCTCTGCTCCCGGAGCTCCGCCCACTCGAAAGGAGCCGTGGGCTACAGTCGACTCCAGACCCTTGAATCAAGGTCATGCAACGACGCTTTACACCTGCCACACCTCCCACCTGAGAACAGAAGACCCGGAACAAGACCTCAAGAAACCTATCAGACTCAGCAAAGTCTCTCCCAAAGTCTCGCAGTCCATTGCATGCCATTCTGGACACAGAACAAGGAAGCACAATAAATGTCCTAGGAATCAAGAATCCAGCAGACAGATCATCCAAGGAGGGAGCACCATAGGTCCTTCCTGGCTTTGGGCAGAGTATCCAGGAAATCGTGGAGGTGGTAAGCCGGCTTCAGAAGAGGAAGGCAGAGTGGACTGTGCCTTAGGTGGTATCACTAGCCAAGTTGAATCCGTGCTGATCTCATCCCATCTGGATCCACACAGGTTGGAAAGAGAAGACCCCCCAACTGAGGATCCCAACCACTTGTCCTGAGAACCAAGGATATCACTTCCAGGGGTCATGCAAGTCATGGCACTTCTTTCCTTCTTGTAGGGCTAGGTGGTAGTTGGGAGCAACAGAACTCTATTAAAGCGAGAGAAGAGAATAGCACATGCAGAAAGAAAGTCTTTTACACAGGCAAATAGGCCAAAAACCACAATAGTTCATGTAGAGATTCGGGAATGCGCATTCATGCATTTCCTGTCATAACAGTTGGGCCAGATTTTCAGGAATTCTCACCATTAACATGTTAAATGCAAACAAAGGTGCAAACACACACACACACACACACACACACGCAAACACACACACAGACACATACAAATAACACAAATAGAAATAGCACACACACAACAAAGCACACACACACATGCACACACAAACACACACAGGCACACACAAATACACACACATACACACACAGAGATAACACAAATACAAATAACACACACACAAAACAAGCACACACACACAGACACTCACACATGCACATGCAAACACACACAAATAACAGAAATACAAATAACACACACATACACATACACACTCACACACACACACACACACACACAAACACACACGAGCATACACAATAACCGGGCCAGCAAGTCTGACTTGTGATTGTGGAACAAAAGACCCAAACCTGTGCTGAAAGACCTGTATAAGCCCTATGCTCCTTGAGGCAATGTGGCTGCATGCACCCAAGGACAACTGCCTACCTCTAGGCAATTGCAGTCTTCAGGTGGGTTTGGAGGGACCTCACATTAGGGAATGCAGGGCCGTGCTAGGCTTGGGAAACTCAAGGATAAAAGACGGATACCTGAGAGTGTGGGATACACCTCACTGTGGGAGGAGGAAGGTATTCGGCTTGTCTGATTGAATCAGTGTCAATCCTGGAATGAATTGTTCACGATACTTTGGTTGCACTCCATTTCCAGGATGATGTTCATTTACAGTTTTGTGGCCTTAACACACTCTTCTTTAGGTTGACATTTTCCCTGCTTGTTTGCTTTAGCAAACAGTGCCATGTCTGCATTGAACACTGATCAGCTTTCCTTGTTATTTCCCTTTCAGACCTCTCATCCTGCCTCACTGCCTTCCCAAGTCTTACCACCCTTTGAATTGGAAAGCTCATGCCTAAAGCAAACAGCCAATTCAACCACCCATACAAACACACAAGCAAACAAGCAAGCAAGCAAACAAACAAACAATGCAAAACTTTATTGAATGCAATGGGAAGTAGAACAAAGCAAGACAAAACAAAACAAAAGTAAACTAAACAAATGTGCTAGGAGTACATATAGAATGGGTGGTTTGTTAGTCAACTCACAGCTAAGCATAAGGCATTGGTAAGAAGTGCAGCAGTTCTTAGTCCCAAGGAAGAAGTCTTCATAACTCCTTCCTGGTTCAGTGTCCTGAGATGTGTAGCCTATACCTGGTGACCCATGAGATTTCCTGGAGTCTGCTGGAGCCAGTTCAATGGTGTGTTCTGTCAGTTGGGCTTTTCATTAGGCCTCCTTGATGTTTGAGGAGTCCCTGGTGATCTTGCCCTGTGCTCCTTCAGCAGAATCCCATGCTCAGAGCCCGTTTCCTCATCCCAGGGTCCTCATGTAGGCACTGCACATGGAAAACCCACGTGCATTTCCTCCTTCTAGTAAGCAAGATGCCTTCCATCGAAAGCACCCACTGTAATAGGGGTTTTGATGCATATACTTTTTGGGCTGTCTACATTCTCAAGTGTTGATTGCGGGTGTCTTCTGGATAGGAGCTTCCAGGCTGGGACTCAGAGAATATCCAGCAGAGCCTCATATTCTTCTTGAGAGAGAGGCAGCTCAGGTGTTGCATCCATTTGCTGAACTGCACCTTCCAGATGTACAGGGCCTGGGGAGAGCGTCTCCACTCGAACTTCCATCAGCAGTTGATCCAGGAAGAGTTCCAGAGGGCCCCTGTTGCATCCCTGAGTGAGAGCCTGTTCTTGGCCTTGTCCTTCAGGCTGTGCCCATTGTGGTAGCTGAGACTCTCTGGAGAAATTGGTTGGGTCGCTATAACTTGAGGATTCCTTGGAAACACAGTCCGTGGCAGCCAGTTGCAAGATGGTTTCCTGGACAACCCCGTGCTCCTTGCCACCAGGATTTCCATCCAGAACCACAGGGAATGGCCTGTCACCCTCCACTTGGTCTTCTTCCAGCAGTTCATCAAGGAGGAGTTCCAGAGTTCCTGGCACGTATGCTTGAGTGGCTGTCTGTGATTGGCCTCGTCCTTCGGGCAGTGCCACTTGGGGATGCTGGACTCTTCGTGGAAGTGGGGCTGGTCGCTGGAGCTCGAATTCTCCATGCCCACACCTCCTGCAGCAGCCATCAATAACAGGTTGTCCGGTGTGCCTCATCCTTGCCACTGAGACCTCCAGTTGCCACATCCTGCACTTGTGAAGCAGGCACATCTTGATATGGAGCGCGGGCTTGCCGCGCTCTTCTGTTCTGAAACCATATGTGGATCGTGTCCTCATTCAAACCTGTCCTTTGGCCCAGCTGCTCCCTGGTAGCAAAGCCTGGCAACGGGTTCCTCTCAAAGGCTTGCACTAGGATCCTGCGCTGTTGCAAGTTGAGTCGAGTGCGAGGCCTTTTGCTGTCCGAGGGCATGCTGCTACCTTGTGACTTGGAGCCAAACCCTTCCTCGAGCTCTTGGGAGGCTAGCGGAATGGAGCCTCTGCTGGACCGCTTTGGGCCGTGCCTCACCTCTCCAGTGCGACTTCTTTGGTTCTGAAGCCACACTCGGATGCGGGATGCAGGGAGCTGTTTTTGCCTGGCCAGTTACTGCCTGTCCCAGAAGCTCGGGTATTTGTTCTTGCTGAAAGCTGATAGCAGGGCCTTCTTTTGCCAGGCCTGCCAAACCGTCTTCCTGCGCCGGGATTCCAGCAGCACACAGCTGCTATCCACATTGCTTCCAGCTTCCATGCTCCTAAGGATTCGATGCCAGGAGTCCTCAAGCTGGAGAATATAGTCAGGACCGCTCCAGAGCAAGCGCAAGATTCAGCAAATGCCAGCCGTAGGGCTGGGACCCCTGCCCTTAAATACCTCTCTCTCTGCTCCCGGAGCTCCGCCCACTCGAAAGGAGCCGTGGGCTACAGTCGTCCTCCTTGAATCAAGGTCATGCCAGGAAGCTCTACACCTGCCAAGCCTCCCACCTGAGAACGGGAGACCCGGAACAATACCTCAAGAAACCTATCAGACTCAGCAAAGTCTCTCCCAAAGTCTCGCAGTCCCTTGCATGCCATTCTGGACACAGAACAAGGAAGCACAATAAATGTCCTAGGAATCAAGAATCCAGCAGACAGATCGTCCAAGGAGGGAGCACCATAGGTCCTTCCTGGCTTTGGGCAGAGTATCCAGGAAATCGTGGAGGTGGTAAGCCGGCTTCAGAAGAGGAAGGCAGAGTGGACTGTTCCTTAGGTGGTATCACTAGCCAAGTTGAATCCGTGCTGATCTCATCCCATCTGGATCCACACAGGTTGGAAAGAGAAGACACCCAACTGAGGATCCCAACCACATGTTCTGAGACCCAAGGACATCACTTCCAGGGGTCATGCAAGTCATGGCACTTCCTTCCTGCTTGTAGGGCTAGGTGGTAGTTGGGAGCAACAGAACAATATTGAACCGAGAGAAGAGAATAGCACATGCAGAAAGAAAGTCTTTTACACAGGCAAATAGGACGAAAACCACAATAGTTCATGTAGAGATACGGGAATGCGTATTCATGTATTTACTGTCAGACCAGTTGGGCCAGATTTTCAGGAATTCTCACAATTAACATGTTCCATGAAACACAGGCGCAAACACACACACACACACACACACACACACACACAAACAGACACACATATACACACAAATAACACAAATAGAAATAGCACACACACACAACAAAGCACACACACACGCACACACAAACACACACACATACACACACAGAGATAACACAAATACAAATAACACACACACAAAACAAGCACACACAGAGACACTCACACATGCACATGCAAACACACACAAATAACACAAATACAAATAACACACACATACACACACACACTCACACACACACACACACACACACACAAACACACACACACACACACGAGCATACACAAAAACCGGGCCAGCAAGTCTGACTTGTGAATGTGGAACAAAAGACCCAAAACCTGTGCTGAAAGACCTGTATAAGCCCTATGCTCCTTGAGGCTATGTGGCTGCATGCACCCAAGGACAACTGCCTACCTCTAGGCAATTGCAGTCTTCAGGAGGGTTTGGAGGGACCTCACATTAGGGAATGCAGGGCCGTGCTAGGCTTGAGAAACTCAAGAATAAAAGACGGATACCTGAGAGTGTGGGATACACCTCACTGTGGGAGGAGGAAGGTATTCGGCTCGTCTGATTGAATCAGTGTCAATCCTGGAATGAATTGTTCACGATACTTTGGTTGCACTCCATTTCCAGGATGATGTTCATTTACAGTTTTGTGGCCTTACACACACTCTTCTTTAGGTTGACATTTTCCCTGCTTGTTTGCTTTAGCAAACAGTGCCATGTCTGCATTGAACACTGATCAGCTTTCCTTGTTATTTCCCTTTCAGACCTCTCATCCTGCCTCACTGCCTTCCCAAGTCTTACCCTCCTTTGAATTGGAAAGCTCATGCCTAAAGCAAACAGCCAATTCAACCACCCATACAAACACACAAGCAAACAAGCAAGCAAGCAAACAAACAAACAATGCAAAACTTTATTGAATGCAATGGGAAGTAGAACAAAGCAAGACAAAACAAAACAAAAGTAAACTAAACAAATGTGCTAGGAGTACATATAGAATGGGTGGTTTGTTAGTCAACTCACAGCTAAGCATAAGGCATTGGTAAGAAGTGCAGCAGTTCTTAGTCCCAAGGAAGAAGTCTTCATAACTCCTTCCTGGTTCAGTGTCCTGAGATGTGTAGCCTATACCTGGTGACCCATGAGATTTCCTGGAGTCTGCTGGAGCCAGTTCAATGGTGTGTTCTGTCAGTTGGGCTTTTCATTAGGCCTCCTTGATGTTTGAGGAGTCCCTGGTGATCTTGCCCTGTGCTCCTTCAGCAGAATCCCATGCTCAGAGCCCGTTTCCTCATCCCAGGGTCCTCATGTAGGCACTGCACATGGAATACCCACCTGCATTTCCTCCTTCTAGTAAGCAAGATGCCTTCCATCAAAAGCACCCACTGTAATAGGGGTTTTGATGCATATACTTTTTGGGCTGTCTACATGCTCAAGTGTTGATTGCGGGTGTCTTCTGGATAGGAGCTTCCAGGCTGGGACTCAGAGAATATCCAGCAGAGCCTCATATTCTTCTTGAGAGAGAGGCAGCTCAGGTGTTGCATCCATTTGCTGAACTGCACCTTCCAGATGTACAGGGCCTGGGGAGAGCGTCTCCACTCGAACTTCCATCAGCAGTTGATCCAGGAAGAGTTCCAGAGGGCCCCTGTTGCATCCCTGAGTGAGAGCCTGTTCTTGGCCTTGTCCTTCAGGCTGTGCCCATTGTGGTAGCTGAGACTCTCTGGAGAAATTGGTTGGGTCGCTATAACTTGAGGATTCCTTGGAAACACAGTCCGTGGCAGCCAGTTGCAAGAAGGTTTCCTGGACAACCCCGTGCTCCTTGCCACCAGGATTTCCATCCAGATCCACAGGGAATGGCCTGTCACCCTCCACTTGGTCTTCTTCCAGCAGTTCATCAAGGAGGAGTTCCAGAGTTCCTGGCTCGTATGCTTGTGTGGCTGTCTGTGATTGGCTTCGTCCTTCGGGCAGTGCCACTTGGGGATGCTGGGACTCTTCGTGGAAGTGGGGCTGGTCGCTGGAGCTCGAGTTCTCCATGCCCACAACTCCTGCAGCAGCCATCAATAACAGGTTGTCCGGTGCTGCCTCATCCTTGCCACTGAGACCTCCAGTTGCCACATCCTGCACTTGTGAAGCAGGCACATCTTGATCTGGAGCGCGGGCTTGCCGCGCTCTTCTGTTCTGAAACCATATGTGGATCGTGTCCTCATTCAAACCTGTCCTTTGGCCCAGCTGCTCCTTGGTAGCAAAGCCTGGCAACGGGTTCCTCTCAAAGGCTTGCACTAGGATCCTGCGCTGTTGCAAGTTGAGTCGAGTGCGAGGCCTTCTGCTGTCCGAGGGCATGCTGCTACCTTGTGACCTGGAGCCAAACCCTTCCTCGAGCTCTTGGGAGGCTAGCGGAATGGAGCCTCTGCTGGACCGCTTTGGGCCGTGCCTCACCTCTCCAGTGCGACTTCTTTGGTTCTGAAACCACACTCGGATGCGGGACACAGGGAGCTGTATTTGCCTGGCCAGTTCCTGCCTGTCCCAGAAGCTCGGGTATTTGTTCTTGCTGAAAGCTGATAGCAGGGCCTTCCTTTGCCAGGCCTGCCAAACCGTCTTCCTGCGCCGGGATTCCCGCAGCACACAGCTGCTATCCACATTGCTTCCAGCTTCCATGCTCCTAAGGATTCGATGCCAGGAGTCCTCAAGCTGAAGAATATAGTCAGGACCGCTCCAGAGCAAGCGCAAGATTGAGCAAATGCCAGCCGTAGGGCTGGGACCCCTGCCCTTAAATACCTCTCTCTCTGCTCCCGGAGCTCCGCCCACTCGAAAGTAGCCGTGGGCTACAGTCGTCCTCCTTGAATCAAGGTCATGCCAGGAAGCTCTACACCTGCCAAGCCTCCCACCTGAGAACGGGAGACCCGGAACAAGACCTCAAGAAACCTATCAGACTCAGCAAAGTCTCTCCCAAAGTCTCGCAGTCCCTTGCATGCCATTCTGGACACAGAACAAGGAAGCACAATAAATGTCCTAGGAATCAAGAATCCAGCAGACAGATCGTCCAAGGAGGGAGCACCATAGGTCCTTCCTGGCTTTGGGCAGAGTATCCAGGAAATCGTGGAGGTGGTAAGCCGGCTTCAGAAGAGGAAGGCAGAGTGGACTGTGCCTTAGGTGGTATCACTAGCCAAGTTGAATCCGTGCTGATTTCATCCCATCTGGATCCACACAGGTTGGAAAGAGAAGACCCCCCAACTGAGGATCCCAACCACTTGTCCTGAGAACCAAGGATATCACTTCCAGGGGTCATGCAAGTCATGGCACTTCTTTCCTTCTTGTAGGGCTAGGTGGTAGTTGGGAGCAACAGAACTCTATTAAACCGAGAGAAGAGAATAGCACATGCAGAAAGAAAGTCTTTTACACAGGCAAATAGGCCAAAAACCACAATAGTTCATGTAGAGATTCGGGAATGCGCATTCATGCATTTCCTGTCAGAACAGTTGGGCCAGATTTTCAGGAATTCTCACCATTAACATGTTAAATGCAAACAAAGGTGCAAACACACACACACACACACACACACACACACACACACGCAAACACACACACAGACACATACAAATAACACAAATAGAAATAGCACACACACAACAAAGCACACACACGCACACACAAACACACACAGGCACACACAAACACACACATACAAACACAGAGATAACACAATTACAAATAAAACACACACAAAACAAGCACACACACACAGACACTCACACATGCACATGCAAACACACACAAATAACAGAAATACAAATAACACACACATACACATACACACTCAGACACACACACACACACACACACAAACACACACGAGCATACACAAAAACCGGGCCAGCAAGTCTGACTTGTGAATGTGGAACAAAAGACCCAAACCTGTGCTGAAAGACCTGTATAAGCCCTATGCTCCTTGAGGCAATGTGGCTGCATGCACCCAAGGACAACTGCCTACCTCTAGGCAATTGCAGTCTTCAGGTGGGTTTGGAGGGACCTCACATTAGGGAATGCAGGGCCGTGCTAGGCTTGGGAAACTAAAGGATAAAAGACGGATACCTGAGAGTGTGGGATACACCTCACTGTGGGAGGAGGAAGGTATTCGGCTTGTCTGATTGAATCAGTGTCAATCCTGGAATGAATTGTTCACGATACTTTGTTTGCACTCCATTTCCAGGATGATGTTCATTTACAGTTTTGTGGCCTTAACACACTCTTCTTTAGGTTGACATTTTCCCTGCTTGTTTGCTTTAGCAAACAGTGCCATGTCTGCATTGAACACAGATCAGCTTTCCTTGTTATTTCCCTTTCAGACCTCTCATCCTGCCTCACTGCCTTCCCAAGTCTTACCACCCTTTGAATTGGAAAGCTCATGCCTAAAGCAAACAGCCAATTCAACCACCCATACAAACACACAAGCAAACAAGCAAGCAAGCAAACAAACAAACAATGCAAAACTTTTTGAATGCAATGGGAAGTAGAACAAAGCAAGACAAAACAAAACAAAAGTAAACTAAACAAATGTGCTAGGAGTACATATAGAATGGGTGGTTTGTTAGTCAACTCACAGCTAAGCATAAGGCATTGGTAAGAAGTGCAGCAGTTCTTAGTCCCAAGGAAGAAGTCTTCATAACTCCTTCCTGGTTCAGTGTCCTGAGATGTGTAGCCTATACCTGGTGACCCATGAGATTTCCTGGAGTCTGCTGGAGCCAGTTCAGTGGTGTGTTCTGTCAGTTGGGCTTTTCATTAGGCCTCCTTGATGTTTTAGGAGTCCCTGGCGATCTTGCCCTGTGCTCCTTCAGCAGAATCCCATGCTCAGAGCCCGTTTCCGCATCCCAGGGTCCTCATGTAGGCACTGCACATGGAAAACCCACGTGCATTTCCTCCTTCTAGTAAGCAAGATGCCTTCCATCGAAAGCACCCACTGTAATAGGGGTTTTGATGCATATACTTTTTGGGCTGTCTACATTCTCAAGTGTTGATTGCGGGTGTCTTCTGGATAGGAGCTTCCAGGCTGGGACTCAGAGAATATCCAGCAGAGCCTCATATACTTCTTGAGAGAGAGGCAGCTCAGGTGTTGCATCCATTTGCTGAACTGCACCTTCCAGATGTACAGGGCCTGGGGAGAGCGTCTCCACTCGAACTTCCATCAGCAGTTGATCCAGGAAGAGTTCCAGAGGGCCCCTGTTGCATCCCTGAGTGAGAGCCTGTTCTTGGCCTTGTCCTTCAGGCTGTGCCCATTGTGGTAGCTGAGACTCTCTGGAGAAATTGGTTGGGTCGCTATAACTTGAGGATTCCTTGGAAACACAGTCCGTGGCAGCCAGTTGCAAGATGGTTTCCTGGACAACCCCGTGCTCCTTGCCACCAGGATTTCCATCCAGAACCACAGGGAATGGCCTGTCACCCTCCACTTGGTCTTCTTCCAGCAGTTCATCAAGGAGGAGTTCCAGAGTTCCTGGCACGTATGCTTGAGTGGCTGTCTGTGATTGGCCTCGTCCTTCGGGCAGTGCCACTTGGGGATGCTGGACTCTTTGTGGAAGTGGGGCTGGTCGCTGGAGCTCGAGTTCTCCATGCCCACACCTCCTGCAGCAGCCATCAATAACAGGTTGTCCGGTGTGCCTCATCCTTGCCACTGAGACCTCCAGTTGCCACATCCTGCACTTGTGAAGCAGGCACATCTTGATATGGAGCGCGGGCTTGCCGCGCTCTTCTGTTCTGAAACCATATGTGGATCGTGTCCTCATTCAAACCTGTCCTTTGGCCCAGCTGCTCCCTGGTAGCAAAGCCTGGCAACGGGTTCCTCTCAAAGGCTTGCACTAGGATCCTTCGCTGTTGCAAGTTGAGTCGAGTGCGAGGCCTTTTGCTGTCCGAGGGCATGCTGCTACCTTGTGACTTGGAGCCAAACCCTTCCTCGAGCTCTTGGGAGGCTAGCGGAATGGAGCCTCTGCTGGACCGCTTTGGGCCGTGCCTCACCTCTCCAGTGCGACTTCTTTGGTTCTGAAACCACACTCGGATGCGGGACGCAGGGAGCTGTTTTTGCCTGGCCAGTTACTGCCTGTCCCAGAAGCTCGGGTATTTGTTCTTGCTGAAAGCTGATAGCAGGGCCTTCTTTTGCCAGGCCTGCCAAACCGTCTTCCTGCGCCGGGATTCCAGCAGCACACAGCTGCTATCCACATTGCTTCCAGCTTCCATGCTCCTAAGGATTCGATGCCAGGAGTCCTCAAGCTGGAGAATATAGTCAGGACCGCTCCAGAGCAAGCGCAAGCTTCAGCAAATGCCAGCCGTAGGGCTGGGACCCCTGCCCTTAAATACCTCTCTCTCTGCTCCCGGAGCTCCGCCCACTCGAAAGGAGCCGTGGGCTACAGTCGTCCTCCTTGAATCAAGGTCATGCCAGGAAGCTCTACACCTGCCAAGCCTCCCACCTGAGAACGGGAGACCCGGAACAATACCTCAAGAAACCTATCAGACTCAGCAAAGTCTCTCCCAAAGTCTCGCAGTCCCTTGCATGCCATTCTGGACACAGAACAAGGAAGCACAATAAATGTCCTAGGAATCAAGAATCCAGCAGACAGATCGTCCAAGGAGGGAGCACCATAGGTCCTTCCTGGCTTTGGGCAGAGTATCCAGGAAATCGTGGAGGTGGTAAGCCGGCTTCAGAAGAGGAAGGCAGAGTGGACTGTTCCTTAGGTGGTATCACTAGCCAAGTTGAATCCGTGCTGATCTCATCCCATCTGGATCCACACAGGTTGGAAAGAGAAGACACCCAACTGAGGATCCCAACCACATGTTCTGAGACCCAAGGACATCACTTCCAGGGGTCATGCAAGTCATGGCACTTCCTTCCTGCTTGTAGGGCTAGGTGGTAGTTGGGAGCAACAGAACAATATTGAACCGAGAGAAGAGAATAGCACATGCAGAAAGAAAGTCTTTTACACAGGCAAATAGGACGAAAACCACAATAGTTCATGTAGAGATACGGGAATGCGTATTCATGTATTTACTGTCAGACCAGTTGGGCCAGATTTTCAGGAATTCTCACAATTAACATGTTCCATGAAACACAGGTGCAAACACACACACACACACACACACACACACACACACACACACAAACAGACACACATATACACACAAATAACACAAATAGAAATAGCACACACACACAACAAAGCACACACACACGCACACACAAACACACACACATACACACACAGAGATAACACAAATACAAATAACACACACACAAAACAAGCACACACAGAGACACTCACACATGCACATGCAAACACACACAAATAACACAAATACAAATAACACACACATACACACACACACTCACACACACACACACACACACACACACACACACACACACACACGAGCATACACAAAAACCGGGCCAGCAAGTCTGACTTGTGAATGTGGAACAAAAGACCCAAAACCTGTGCTGAAAGACCTGTATAAGCCCTATGCTCCTTGAGGCTATGTGGCTGCATGCACCCAAGGACAACTGCCTACCTCTAGGCAATTGCAGTCTTCAGGAGGGTTTGGAGGGACCTCACATTAGGGAATGCAGGGCCGTGCTAGGCTTGAGAAACTCAAGAATAAAAGACGGATACCTGAGAGTGTGGGATACACCTCACTGTGGGAGGAGGAAGGTATTCGGCTCGTCTGATTGAATCAGTGTCAATCCTGGAATGAATTGTTCACGATACTTTGGTTGCACTCCATTTCCAGGATGATGTTCATTTACAGTTTTGTGGCCTTACACACACTCTTCTTTAGGTTGACATTTTCCCTGCTTGTTTGCTTTAGCAAACAGTGCCATGTCTGCATTGAACACTGATCAGCTTTCCTTGTTATTTCCCTTTCAGACCTCTCATCCTGCCTCACTGCCTTCCCAAGTCTTACCACCCTTTGAATTGGAAAGCTCATGCCTAAAGCAAACAGCCAATTCAACCACCCATACAAACACACAAGCAAACAAGCAAGCAAGCAAACAAACAAACAATGCAAAACTTTATTGAATGCAATGGGAAGTAGAACAAAGCAAGACAAAACAAAACAAAAGTAAACTAAACAAATGTGCTAGGAGTACATATAGAATGGGTGGTTTGTTAGTCAACTCACAGCTAAGCATAAGGCATTGGTAAGAAGTGCAGCAGTTCTTAGTCCCAAGGAAGAAGTCTTCATAACTCCTTCCTGGTTCAGTGTCCTGAGATGTGTAGCCTATACCTGGTGACCCATGAGATTTCCTGGAGTCTGCTGGAGCCAGTTCAATGGTGTATTCTGTCAGTTGGGCTTTTCATTAGGCCTCCTTGATGTTTGAGAAGTCCCTGGTGATCTTGCCCTGTGCTCCTTCAGCAGAATCCCATGCTCAGAGCCCGTTTCCTCATCCCAGGGTCCTCATGTAGGCACTGCACATGGAATACCCACCTGCATTTCCTCCTTCTAGTAAGCAAGATGCCTTCCATCAAAAGCACCCACTGTAATAGGGGTTTTGATGCATATACTTTTTGGGCTGTCTACATGCTCAAGTGTTGATTGCGGGTGTCTTCTGGATAGGAGCTTCCAGGCTGGGACTCAGAGAATATCCAGCAGAGCCTCATATTCTTCTTGAGAGAGAGGCAGCTCAGGTGTTGCATCCATTTGCTGAACTGCACCTTCCAGATGTACAGGGCCTGGGGAGAGCGTCTCCACTCGAACTTCCATCAGCAGTTGATCCAGGAAGAGTTCCAGAGGGCCCCTGTTGCATCCCTGAGTGAGAGCCTGTTCTTGGCCTTGTCCTTCAGGCTGTGCCCATTGTGGTAGCTGAGACTCTCTGGAGAAATTGGTTGGGTCGATATAACTTGAGGATTCCTTGGAAACACAGTCCGTGGCAGCCAGTTGCAAGAAGGTTTCCTGGACAACCCCGTGCTCCTTGCCACCAGGATTTCCATCCAGATCCACAGGGAATGGCCTGTCACCCTCCACTTGGTCTTCTTCCAGCAGTTCATCAAGGAGGAGTTCCAGAGTTCCTGGCTCGTATGCTTGAGTGGCTGTCTGTGATTGGCTTCGTCCTTCGGGCAGTGCCACTTGGGGATGCTGGGACTCTTCGTGGAAGTGGGGCTGGTCGCTGGAGCTCGAGTTCTCCATGCCCACAACTCCTGCAGCAGCCATCAATAACAGGTTGTCCGGTGCTGCCTCATCCTTGCCACTGAGACCTCCAGTTGCCACATCCTGCACTTGTGAAGCAGGCACATCTTGATCTGGAGCGCGGGCTTGCCGCGCTCTTCTGTTCTGAAACCATATGTGGATCGTGTCTTCATTCAAACCTGTCCTTTGGCCCAGCTGCTCCTTGGTAACAAAGCCTGGCAACGGGTTCCTCTCAAAGGCTTGCACTAGGATCCTGCGCTGTTGCAAGTTGAGTCGAGTGCGAGGCCTTCTGCTGTCCGAGGGCATGCTGCTACCTTGTGACCTGGAGCCAAACCCTTCCTCGAGCTCTTGGGAGGCTAGCGGAATGGAGCCTCTGCTGGACCGCTTTGGGCCGTGCCTCACCTCTCCAGTGCGACTTCTTTGGTTCTGAAACCACACTCGGATGCGGGACACAGGGAGCTGTATTTGCCTGGCCAGTTCCTGCCTGTCCCAGAAGCTCGGGTATTTGTTCTTGCTGAAAGCTGATAGCAGTGCCTTCCTTTGCCAGGCCTGCCAAACCGTCTTCCTGCGCCGGGATTCCCGCAGCACACAGCTGCTATCCACATTGCTTCCAGCTTCCATGCTCCTAAGGATTCGATGCCAGGAGTCCTCAAGCTGAAGAATATAGTCAGGACCGCTCCAGAGCAAGCGCAAGATTGAGCAAATGCCAGCCGTAGGGCTGGGACCCCTGCCCTTAAATACCTCTCTCTCTGCTCCCGGAGCTCCGCCCACTCGAAAGTAGCCGTGGGCTACAGTCGTCCTCCTTGAATCAAGGTCATGCCAGGAAGCTCTACACCTGCCAAGCCTCCCACCTGAGAACGGGAGACCCGGAACAAGACCTCAAGAAACCTATCAGACTCAGCAAAGTCTCTCCCAAAGTCTCGCAGTCCCTTGCATGCCATTCTGGACACAGAACAAGGAAGCACAAAAAATGTCCTAGGAATCAAGAATCCAGCAGACAGATCGTCCAAGGAGGGAGCACCATAGGTCCTTCCTGGCTTTGGGCAGAGTATCCAGGAAACCGTGGAGGTGGTAAGCAGGCTTCAGAAGAGGAAGGCAGAGTGGACTGTGCCTTAGGTGGTATCACTAGCCAGTTGAATCCGTGCTGATCTCATCCCATCTGGATCCACACAGGTTGGAAAGAGAAGACCCCCCAACTGAGGATCCCAACCACTTGTCCTGAGAACCAAGGACATCACTTCCAGGGGTCATGCAAGTGATGGCACTTCTTTCCTTCTTGTAGGGCTAGGTGGTAGTTGGGAGCAACAGAACTCTATTAAACCGAGAGAAGAGAATAGCACATGCAGAAAGAAAGTCTTTTACACAGGCAAATAGGCCAAAAACCACAATAGTTCATGTAGAGATTCGGGAGTGCACATTCATGCATTTCCTGTCAGAACAGTTGGGCCAGATTTTCTGGAATTCTCACCATTAACATGTTAAATGCAAACAAAGGCGCAAACACACACACACACACACACACACACACACACACACACGCAAAGACACACACAGACACATACAAATAACACAAATAGAAATAGCACACACACAACAAAGCACACACACACGCACACACAGGCACACACAGGCACACACAAACACACACACATACACACACAGAGATAACACAAATACAAATAACACACACACAAAACAAGCACACACACAGACACTCACACATGCACATGCAAACACACACAAATAACACAAATACAAATAACACACACATACACACACACACTCACACACACACACACACACACACACGAGCATACACAAAAACCGGGCCAGCAAGTCTGACTTGTAAATGTGGAACAAAAGACCCAAAACCTGTGCTGAAAGACCTGTATAAGCCCTATGCTCCTTGAGGCAATGTGGCTGCATGCACCCAAGGACAACTGCCTACCTCTAGGCAATTGCAGTCTTCAGGTGGGTTCGGAGGGACCTCACATTAGGGAATGCAGGGCCGTGCTAGGCTTGGGAAACTCAAGGATAAAAGACGGATACCTGAGAGTGTGGGAAACACCTCACTGTGGGAGGAGGAAGGTATTCGGCTTGTCTGATTGAATCAGTGTCAATCCTGGAATGAATTGTTCACGATACTTTGGTTGCACTCCATTTCCAGGATGATGTTCATTTACAATTTTGTGGCCTTAACACATTCTTCTTTAAGTTGACATTTTCCCCGCTTGTTTGCTTTAGCAAACAGTGCCAGGTCTGCATTGAACACTGATCAGCTTTCCTTGTTATTTCCCTTTCAGACCTCTCATCCCGCCTCACTGCCTTCCCAAGTCTTACCACCCTTTGAATTGGAAAGCTCATGCCTAAACCAAACAGCCAATTCAACCACCCATACAAACACACAAGCAAACAAGCAAGCAAGCAAACAAACAAACAATGCAAACCTTTATTGAATGCAATGGGAAGTAGAACAAAGCAAGACAAAACAAAACAAAAGTAAACTAAACAAATGTGCTAGGAGTACATATAGAATGGGTGGTTTGTTAGTCAACTCACTGCTAAGCATAAGGCATTGGTAAGAAGTGCAGCAGTTCTTAGTCCCAAGGAAGAAGTCTTCATAACTCCTTCCTGGTTCAGTGTCCTGAGATGTGTAGCCTATACCTGGTGACCCATGAGATTTCCTGGAGTCTGATGGAGCCAGTTCAATGGTGTGTTCTGTTAGTTGGCCTTTTCATTAGGCCTCCTTGATGTTTTAGGAGTCCCTGGTGATCTTGCCCTCTGCCCCTTCAGCAGAATCCCATGCTCAGAGCCCGTTTCCTCGTCCCAGGGTCCTCATGTAGGCACTGCACATGGAAAACCCACGTGCATTTCCTCCTTCTAGTAAGCAAGATGCCTTCCATCGAAAGCACCCACTGTAATAGGGGTTTTGATGCATATACTTTTTGGGCTGTCTATATTCTCAAGTGTTGATTGCGGGTGTCTTCTGGATAGGAGCTTCCAGGCTGGGACTCAGAGAATATCCAGCAGAGCCTCATATTCTTCTTGAGAGAGAGGCAGCTCAGGTGTTGCATCCATTTACTGAACTGCACCTTCCAGATGTACAGGGCCTGGGGAGAGCGTCTCCATTCGAACTTCCATCAGCAGTTGATCCAGGAAGAGTTCCAGAGGGCCCCTGTTGCATCCCTGAGTGAGAGCCTGTTCTTGGCCTTGTCCTTCAGGCTGTGCCCATTGTGGTAGCTGAGACTCTCTGGAGAAATTGGTTGGGTCGCTAAAACTTGAGGATTCCTTGGAAACACAGTCCGTGGCAGCCAGTTGCAAGGTGGTTTCCTGGACAACCCCGTGCTCCTTGCCACCAGGATTTCCATCCAGATCCACAGGGAATGGCCTGTCACCCTCCACTTGGTCTTCTTCCAGCAGTTCATCAAGGAGGAGTTCCAGAGTTCCTGGCTCGTATGCTTGAGTGGCTGTCTGTGATTGGCCTCGTCCTTCGGGCAGTGCCACTTGGGGATGCTGGGACTCTTCGTGGAAGTGGGGCTGGTCGCTGGAGCTCGAGTTCTCCATGCCCACACCTCTTGCAGCAGCCATCAGTAACAGGTTGTCCGGTGCTGCCTCATCCTTGCCACTGAGACCTCCAGTTGCCACATCCTGCACTTGTGAAGCAGGCACATCTTGATCTGGAGCGCGGGCTTGCCGCGCTCTTCTGTTCTGAAACCATATGTGGATCGTGTCCTCATTCAAACCTGTCCTTTGGCCCAGCTGCTCCCTGGTAGCAAAGCCTGGCAACGGGTTCCTCTCAAAGGCTTGTACTAGGATCCTGCGCTGTTGCAAGTTGAGTCGAGTGCGAGGCCTTCTGCTGTCCGAGGGCATGCTGCTACCTTGTGACCAGGAGCCAAACCCTTCCTCGAGCTCTTGGGAGGCTAGCGGAATGGAGCCTCTGCTGGACCGCTTTGGGCCGTGCCTCACCTCTCCAGTGCGACTTCTTTGGTTCTGAAACCACACTCGGATGCGGGACGCAGGGAGCTGTATTTGCCTGGCCAGTTCCTGCCTGTCCCAGAAGCTCGGGTATTGGTTCTTGCTGAAAGCTGATAGCAGGGCCTTCTTTTGCCAGGCCTGCCAAACCGTCTTCCTGCGCCGGGATTCCCGCAGCACACAGCTGCTATCCACATTGCTTCCAGCTTCCATGCTCCTAAGGATTCGATGCCAGGAGTCCTCAAGCTGGAGAATATAGTCAGGACCGCTCCAGAGCAAGCGCAAGCTTCAGCAAATGCCAGCCGTAGGGCTGGGACCCCTGCCCTTAAATACCTCTCTCTCTGCTCCCGGAGCTCCGCCCACTCGAAAGGAGCCGTGGGCTACAGTCGACTCCAGACCCTTGAATCAAGGTCATGCCACGACGCTTTACACCTGCCACACCTCCCACCTGAGAACAGGAGACCCGGAACAAGACCTCCAGAAACCTATCAGACTCAGCAAAGTCTCTCCCAAAGTCTCGCAGTCCCTTGCATGCCATTCTGGACACAGAACAAGGAAGCACAAAAAATGTCCTAGGAATCAAGAATCCAGCAGACAGATCGTCCAAGGAGGGAGCACCATAGGTCCTTCCTGGCTTTGGGCAGAGTATCCAGGAAACCGTGGAGGTGGTAAGCAGGCTTCAGAAGAGGAAGGCAGAGTGGACTGTGCCTTAGGTGGTATCACTAGCCAGTTGAATCCGTGCTGATCTCATCCCATCTGGATCCACACAGGTTGGAAAGAGAAGACCCCCCAACTGAGGATCCCAACCACTTGTCCTGAGAACCAAGGACATCACTTCCAGGGGTCATGCAAGTGATGGCACTTCTTTCCTTCTTGTAGGGCTAGGTGGTAGTTGGGAGCAACAGAACTCTATTAAACCGAGAGAAGAGAATAGCACATGCAGAAAGAAAGTCTTTTACACAGGCAAATAGGCCAAAAACCACAATAGTTCATGTAGAGATTCGGGAGTGCACATTCATGCATTTCCTGTCAGAACAGTTGGGCCAGATTTTCTGGAATTCTCACCATTAACATGTTAAATGCAAACAAAGGCGCAAACACACACACACACACACACACACACACACACACACACACGCAAAGACACACACAGACAGATACAAATAACACAAATAGAAATAGCACACACACAACAAAGCACACACACACGCACACACAGGCACACACAGGCACACACAAACACACACACATACACACACAGAGATAACACAAATACAAATAACACACACACAAAACAAGCACACACACAGACACTCACACATGCACATGCAAACACACACAAATAACACAAATACAAATAACACACACATACACACACACACTCACACACACACACACACACACACACGAGCATACACAAAAACCGGGCCAGCAAGTCTGACTTGTAAATGTGGAACAAAAGACCCAAAACCTGTGCTGAAAGACCTGTATAAGCCCTATGCTCCTTGAGGCAATGTGGCTGCATGCACCCAAGGACAACTGCCTACCTCTAGGCAATTGCAGTCTTCAGGTGGGTTCGGAGGGACCTCACATTAGGGAATGCAGGGCCGTGCTAGGCTTGGGAAACTCAAGGATAAAAGACGGATACCTGAGAGTGTGGGATACACCTCACTGTGGGAGGAGGAAGGTATTCGGCTTGTCTGATTGAATCAGTGTCAATCCTGGAATGAATTGTTCACGATACTTTGGTTGCACTCCATTTCCAGGATGATGTTCATTTACAATTTTGTGGCCTTAACACACTCTTCTTTAAGTTGACATTTTCCCTGCTTGTTTGCTTTAGCAAACAGTGCCATGTCTGCATTGAACACTGATCAGCTTTCCTTGTTATTTCCCTTTCAGACCTCTCATCCCGCCTCACTGCCTTCCCAAGTCTTACCACCCTTTGAATTGGAAAGCTCATGCCTAAACCAAACAGCCAATTCAACCACCCATACAAACACACAAGCAAACAAGCAAGCAAGCAAACAAACAAACAATGCAAACCTTTATTGAATGTAATGGGAAGTAGAACAAAGCAAGACAAAACAAAACAAAAGTAAACTAAACAAATGTGCTAGGAGTACATATAGAATGGGTGGTTTGTTAGTCAACTCACTGCTAAGCATAAGGCATTGGTAAGAAGTGCAGCAGTTCTTAGTCCCAAGGAAGAAGTCTTCATAACTCCTTCCTGGTTCAGTGTCCTGAGATGTGTAGCCTATACCTGGTGACCCATGAGATTTCCTGGAGTCTGATGGAGCCAGTTCAATGGTGTGTTCTGTCAGTTGGCCTTTTCATTAGGCCTCCTTGATGTTTTAGGAGTCCCTGGTGAACTTGCCCTCTGCCCCTTCAGCAGAATCCCATGCTCAGAGCCCGTTTCCTCGTCCCAGGGTCCTCATGTAGGCACTGCACATGAAATACCCACGTGCATTTCCTCCTTCTAGTAAGCAAGATGCCTTCCATCAAAAGCACCCACTGTAATAGGGGTTTTGATGCATATACTTTTTGGGCTGTCTATATTCTCAAGTGTTGATTGCGGGTGTCTTCTGGATAGGAGCTTCCAGGCTGGGACTCAGAGAATATCCAGCAGAGCCTCATATTCTTCTTGAGAGAGAGGCAGCTCAGGTGTTGCATCCATTTGCTGAACTGCACCTTCCAGATGTACAGGGCCTGGGGAGAGCGTCTCCATTCGAACATCCATCAGCAGTTGATCCAGGAAGAGTTCCAGAGGGCCCCTGTTGCATCCCTGAGTGAGAGCCTGTTCTTGGCCTTGTCGTTCAGGCTGTGCCCATTTTGGTAGCTGAGACTCTCTGGAGAAATTGGTTGGGTCGCTAAAACTTGAGGATTCCTTGGAAACACAGTCCGTGGCAGCCAGTTGCAAGGTGGTTTCCTGGACAACCCCGTGCTCCTTGCCACCAGGATTTCCATCCAGATCCACAGGGAATGGCCTGTCACCCTCCACTTGGTCTTCTTCCAGCAGTTCATCAAGGAGGAGTTCCAGAGTTCCTGGCTCGTATGCTTGAGTGGCTGTTTGTGATTGGCCTCGTCCTTCGGGCAGTGCCACTTGGGGATGCTGGGACTCTTCGTGGAAGTGGGGCTGGTCGATGGAGCTCGAGTTCTCCATGCCCACACCTCTTGCAGCAGCCATCAGTAACAGGTTGTCCGGTGCTGCCTCATCCTTGCCACTGAGACCTCCAGTGCCACATCCTGCACTTGTGAAGCAGGCACATCTTGATCTGGAGCGCGGGCTTGCCGCACTCTTCTGTTCTGAAACCATATGTGGATCGTGTCCTCATTCAAACCTGTCCTTTGGCCCAGCTGCTCCCTGGTAGCAAAGCCTGGCAACGGGTTCCTCTCAAAGGCTTGTACTAGGATCCTGCGCTGTTGCAAGTTGAGTCGAGTGCGAGGCCTTCTGCTGTCCGAGGGCATGCTGCTACCTTGTGACCAGGAGCCAAACCCTTCCTCGAGCTCTTGGGAGGCTAGCGGAATGGAGCCTCTGCTGGACCGCTTTGGGCCGTGCCTCACCTCTCCAGTGCGACTTCTTTGGTTCTGAAACCACACTCGGATGCGGGACGCAGGGAGCTGTATTTGCCTGGCCAGTTCCTGCCTGTCCCAGAAGCTCGGGTATTGGTTCTTGCTGAAAGCTGATAGCAGGGCCTTCTTTTGCCAGGCCTGCCAAACCGTCTTCCTGCGCCGGGATTCCCGCAGCACACAGCTGCTATCCACATTGCTTCCAGCTTCCATGCTCCTAAGGATTCGATGCCAGGAGTCCTCAAGCTGGAGAATATAGTCAGGACCGCTCCAGAGCAAGCGCAAGCTTCAGCAAATGCCAGCCGTAGGGCTGGGACCCCTGCCCTTAAATACCTCTCTCTCTGCTCCCGGAGCTCCGCCCACTCGAAAGGAGCCGTGGGCTACAGTCGACTCCAGACCCTTGAATCAAGGTCATGCCACGACGCTTTACACCTGCCACACCTCCCACCTGAGAACAGGAGACCCGGAACAAGACCTCCAGAAACCTATCAGACTCAGCAAAGTCTCTCCCAAAGTCTCGCAGTCCCTTGCATGCCATTCTGGACACAGAACAAGGAAGCACAAAAAATGTCCTAGGAATCAAGAATCCAGCAGACAGATCGTCCAAGGAGGGAGCACCATAGGTCCTTCCTGGCTTTGGGCAGAGTATCCAGGAAACCGTGGAGGTGGTAAGCAGGCTTCAGAAGAGGAAGGCAGAGTGGACTGTGCCTTAGGTGGTATCACTAGCCAGTTGAATCCGTGCTGATCTCATCCCATCTGGATCCACACAGGTTGGAAAGAGAAGACCCCCCAACTGAGGATCCCAACCACTTGTCCTGAGAACCAAGGACATCACTTCCAGGGGTCATGCAAGTGATGGCACTTCTTTCCTTCTTGTAGGGCTAGGTGGTAGTTGGGAGCAACAGAACTCTATTAAACCGAGAGAAGAGAATAGCACATGCAGAAAGAAAGTCTTTTATACAGGCAAATAGGCCAAAAACCACAATAGTTCATGTAGAGATTCGGGAGTGCACATTCATGCATTTCCTGTCAGAACAGTTGGGCCAGATTTTCTGGAATTCTCACCATTAACATGTTAAATGCAAACAAAGGCGCAAACACACACACACACACTCACACACGCAAAGACACACACAGACACATACAAATAACACAAATAGAAATAGCACACACACAACAAAGCACACACACACGCACACACAGGCACACACAGGCACACACAAACACACACACATACACACACAGAGATAACACAAATACAAATAACACACACACAAAACAAGCACACACACAGACACTCACACATGCACATGCAAACACACACAAATAACACAAATACAAATAACACACACATACACACACACACACACACACACACACACACACACACACGAGCATACACAAAAACCGGCCCAGCAAGTCTGACTTGTAAATGTGGAACAAAAGACCCAAAACCTGTGCTGAAAGACCTGTATAAGCCCTATGCTCCTTGAGGCAATGTGGCTGCATGCACCCAAGGACAACTGCCTACCTCTAGGCAATTGCAGTCTTCAGGTGGGTTCGGAGGGACCTCACATTAGGGAATGCAGGGCCGTGCTAGGCTTGGGAAACTCAAGGATAAAAGACGGATACCTGAGAGTGTGGGATACACCTCACTGTGGGAGGAGGAAGGTATTCGGCTTGTCTGATTGAATCAGTGTCAATCCTGGAATGAATTGTTCACGATACTTTGGTTGCACTCCATTTCCAGGATGATGTTCATTTACAATTTTGTGGCCTTAACACACTCTTCTTTAAGTTGACATTTTCCCCGCTTGTTTGCTTTAGCAAACAGTGCCATGTCTGCATTGAACACTGATCAGCTTTCCTTGTTATTTCCCTTTCAGACCTCTCATCCCGCCTCACTGCCTTCCCAAGTCTTACCACCCTTTGAATTGGAAAGCTCATGCCTAAACCAAACAGCCAATTCAACCACCCATACAAACACACAAGCAAACAAGCAAGCAAGCAAACAAACAAACAATGCAAACCTTTATTGAATGCAATGGGAAGTAGAACAAAGCAAGACAAAACAAAACAAAAGTAAACTAAACAAATGTGCTAGGAGTACATATAGAATGGGTGGTTTGTTAGTCAACTCACTGCTAAGCATAAGGCATTGGTAAGAAGTGCAGCAGTTCTTAGTCCCAAGGAAGAAGTCTTCATAACTCCTTCCTGGTTCAGTGTCCTGAGATGTGTAGCCTATACCTGGTGACCCATGAGATTTCCTGGAGTCTGATGGAGCCAGTTCAATGGTGTGTTCTGTCAGTTGGCCTTTTCATTAGGCCTCCTTGATGTTTTAGGAGTCCCTGGTGATCTTGCCCTCTGCCCCTTCAGCAGAATCCCATGCTCAGAGCCCATTTCCTCGTCCCAGGGTCCTCATGTAGGCACTGCACATGGAAAACCCACGTGCATTTCCTCCTTCTAGTAAGCAAGATGCCTTCCATCGAAAGCACCCACTGTAATAGGGGTTTTGATGCATATACTTTTTGGGCTGTCTATATTCTCAAGTGTTGATTGCGGGTGTCTTCTGGATAGGAGCTTCCAGGCTGGGACTCAGAGAATATCCAGCAGAGCCTCATATACTTCTTGAGAGAGAGGCCGCTCAGGTGTTGCATCCATTTGCTGAACTGCACCTTCCAGATGTACAGGGCCTGGGGAGAGCGTCTCCATTCGAACTTCCATCAGCAGTTGATCCAGGAAGAGTTCCAGAGGGCCCCTGTTGCATCCCTGAGTGAGAGCCTGTTCTTGGCCTTGTCCTTCAGGCTGTGCCCATTGTGGTAGCTGAGACTCTCTGGAGAAATTGGTTGGGTCGCTAAAACTTGAGGATTCCTTGGAAACACAGTCCGTGGCAGCCAGTTGCAAGGTGGTTTCCTGGACAACCCCGTGCTCCTTGCCACCAGGATTTCCATCCAGATCCACAGGGAATGGCCTGTCACCCTCCACTTGGTCTTCTTCCAGCAGTTCATCAAGGAGGAGTTCCAGAGTTCCTGGCTCGTATGCTTGAGTGGCTGTCTGTGATTGGCCTCGTCCTTCGGGCAGTGCCACTTGGGGATGCTGGGACTCTTCGTGGAAGTGGGGCTGGTCGCTGGAGCTCGAGTTCTCCATGCCCACACCTCTTGCAGCAGCCATCAGTAACAGGTTGTCCGGTGCTGCCTCATCCTTGCCACTGAGACCTCCAGTGCCACATCCTGCACTTGTGAAGCAGGCACATCTTGATCTGGAGCGCGGGCTTGCCGCACTCTTCTGTTCTGAAACCATATGTGGATCGTGTCCTCATTCAAACCTGTCCTTTGGCCCAGCTGCTCCCTGGTAGCAAAGCCTGGCAACGGGTTCCTCTCAAAGGCTTGTACTAGGATCCTGCGCTGTTGCAAGTTGAGTCGAGTGCGAGGCCTTCTGCTGTCCGAGGGCATGCTGCTACCTTGTGACCAGGAGCCAAACCCTTCCTCGAGCTCTTGGGAGGCTAGCGGAATGGAGCCTCTGCTGGACCGCTTTGGGCCGTGCCTCACCTCTCCAGTGCGACTTCTTTGGTTCTGAAACCACACTCGGATGCGGGACGCAGGGAGCTGTATTTGCCTGGCCAGTTCCTGCCTGTCCCAGAAGCTCGGGTATTGGTTCTTGCTGAAAGCTGATAGCAGGGCCTTCTTTTGCCAGGCCTGCCAAACCGTCTTCCTGCGCCGGGATTCCCGCAGCACACAGCTGCTATCCACATTGCTTCCAGCTTCCATGCTCCTAAGGATTCGATGCCAGGAGTCCTCAAGCTGGAGAATATAGTCAGGACCGCTCCAGAGCAAGCGCAAGCTTCAGCAAATGCCAGCCGTAGGGCTGGGACCCCTGCCCTTAAATACCTCTCTCTCTGCTCCCGGAGCTCCGCCCACTCGAAAGGAGCCGTGGGCTACAGTCGACTCCAGACCCTTGAATCAAGGTCATGCCACGACGCTTTACACCTGCCACACCTCCCACCTGAGAACAGGAGACCCGGAACAAGACCTCCAGAAACCTATCAGACTCAGCAAAGTCTCTCCCAAAGTCTCGCAGTCCCTTGCATGCCATTCTGGACACAGAACAAGGAAGCACAAAAAATGTCCTAGGAATCAAGAATCCAGCAGACAGATCGTCCAAGGAGGGAGCACCATAGGTCCTTCCTGGCTTTGGGCAGAGTATCCAGGAAACCGTGGAGGTGGTAAGCAGGCTTCAGAAGAGGAAGGCAGAGTGGACTGTGCCTTAGGTGGTATCACTAGCCAGTTGAATCCGTGCTGATCTCATCCCATCTGGATCCACACAGGTTGGAAAGAGAAGACCCCCCAACTGAGGATCCCAACCACTTGTCCTGAGAACCAAGGACATCACTTCCAGGGGTCATGCAAGTGATGGCACTTCTTTCCTTCTTGTAGGGCTAGGTGGTAGTTGGGAGCAACAGAACTCTATTAAACCGAGAGAAGAGAATAGCACATGCAGAAAGAAAGTCTTTTATACAGGCAAATAGGCCAAAAACCACAATAGTTCATGTAGAGATTCGGGAGTGCACATTCATGCATTTCCTGTCAGAACAGTTGGGCCAGATTTTCTGGAATTCTCACCATTAACATGTTAAATGCAAACAAAGGCGCAAACACACACACACACACTCACACACGCAAAGACACACACAGACACATACAAATAACACAAATAGAAATAGCACACACACAACAAAGCACACACACACGCACACACAGGCACACACAGGCACACACAAACACACACACATACACACACAGAGATAACACAAATACAAATAACACACACACAAAACAAGCACACACACAGACACTCACACATGCACATGCAAACACACACAAATAACACAAATACAAATAACACACACATACACACACACACACACACACACACACACACACACACACACGAGCATACACAAAAACCGGCCCAGCAAGTCTGACTTGTAAATGTGGAACAAAAGACCCAAAACCTGTGCTGAAAGACCTGTATAAGCCCTATGCTCCTTGAGGCAATGTGGCTGCATGCACCCAAGGACAACTGCCTACCTCTAGGCAATTGCAGTCTTCAGGTGGGTTCGGAGGGACCTCACATTAGGGAATGCAGGGCCGTGCTAGGCTTGGGAAACTCAAGGATAAAAGACGGATACCTGAGAGTGTGGGATACACCTCACTGTGGGAGGAGGAAGGTATTCGGCTTGTCTGATTGAATCAGTGTCAATCCTGGAATGAATTGTTCACGATACTTTGGTTGCACTCCATTTCCAGGATGATGTTCATTTACAATTTTGTGGCCTTAACACACTCTTCTTTAAGTTGACATTTTCCCCGCTTGTTTGCTTTAGCAAACAGTGCCATGTCTGCATTGAACACTGATCAGCTTTCCTTGTTATTTCCCTTTCAGACCTCTCATCCCGCCTCACTGCCTTCCCAAGTCTTACCACCCTTTGAATTGGAAAGCTCATGCCTAAACCAAACAGCCAATTCAACCACCCATACAAACACACAAGCAAACAAGCAAGCAAGCAAACAAACAAACAATGCAAACCTTTATTGAATGCAATGGGAAGTAGAACAAAGCAAGACAAAACAAAACAAAAGTAAACTAAACAAATGTGCTAGGAGTACATATAGAATGGGTTGTTTGTTAGTCAACTCACTGCTAAGCATAAGGCATTGGTAAGAAGTGCAGCAGTTCTTAGTCCCAAGGAAGAAGTCTTCATAACTCCTTCCTGGTTCAGTGTCCTGAGATGTGTAGCCTATACCTGGTGACCCATGAGATTTCCTGGAGTCTGATGGAGCCAGTTCAATGGTGTGTTCTGTCAGTTGGCCTTTTCATTAGGCCTCCTTGATGTTTTAGGAGTCCCTGGTGATCTTGCCCTCTGCCCCTTCAGCAGAATCCCATGCTCAGAGCCCATTTCCTCGTCCCAGGGTCCTCATGTAGGCACTGCACATGGAAAACCCACGTGCATTTCCTCCTTCTAGTAAGCAAGATGCCTTCCATCGAAAGCACCCACTGTAATAGGGGTTTTGATGCATATACTTTTTGGGCTGTCTATATTCTCAAGTGTTGATTGCGGGTGTCTTCTGGATAGGAGCTTCCAGGCTGGGACTCAGAGAATATCCAGCAGAGCCTCATATTCTTCTTGAGAGAGAGGCCGCTCAGGTGTTGCATCCATTTGCTGAACTGCACCTTCCAGATGTACAGGGCCTGGGGAGAGCGTCTCCATTCGAACTTCCATCAGCAGTTGATCCAGGAAGAGTTCCAGAGGGCCCCTGTTGCATCCCTGAGTGAGAGCCTGTTCTTGGCCTTGTCCTTCAGGCTGTGCCCATTGTGGTAGCTGAGACTCTCTGGAGAAATTGGTTGGGTCGCTAAAACTTGAGGATTCCTTGGAAACACAGTCCGTGGCAGCCAGTTGCAAGGTGGTTTCCTGGACAACCCCGTGCTCCTTGCCACCAGGATTTCCATCCAGATCCACAGGGAATGGCCTGTCACCCTCCACTTGGTCTTCTTCCAGCAGTTCATCAAGGAGGAGTTCCAGAGTTCCTGGCTCGTATGCTTGAGTGGCTGTCTGTGATTGGCCTCGTCCTTCGGGCAGTGCCACTTGGGGATGCTGGGACTCTTCGTGGAAGTGGGGCTGGTCGCTGGAGCTCGAGTTCTCCATGCCCACACCTCTTGCAGCAGCCATCAGTAACATGTTGTCCGGTGCTGCCTCATCCTTGCCACTGAGACCTCCAGTTGCCACATCCTGCACTTGGGAAGCAGGCACATCTTGATCTGGAGCGCGGGCTTGCCGCGCTCTTCTGTTCTGAAAACATATGTGGATCGTGTCCTCATTCAAACCTGTCCTTTGGCCCAGCTGCTCCCTGGTAGCAAAGCCTGGCAACGGGTTCCTCTCAAAGGCTTGTACTAGGATCCTGCGCTGTTGCAAGTTGAGTCGAGTGCGAGGCCTTCTGCTGTCCGAGGGCATGCTGCTACCTTGTGACCAGGAGCCAAACCCTTCCTCGAGCTCTTGGGAGGCTAGCGGAATGGAGCCTCTGCTGGACCGCTTTGGGCCGTGCCTCACCTCTCCAGTGCGACTTCTTTGGTTCTGAAACCACACTCGGATGCGGGACGCAGGGAGCTGTATTTGCCTGGCCAGTTCCTGCCTGTCCCAGAAGCTCGGGTATTGGTTCTTGCTGAAAGCTGATAGCAGGGCCTTCTTTTGCCAGGCCTGCCAAACCGTCTTCCTGCGCCGGGATTCCCGCAGCACACAGCTGCTATCCACATTGCTTCCAGCTTCCATGCTCCTAAGGATTCGATGCCAGGAGTCCTCAAGCTGGAGAATATAGTCAGGACCGCTCCAGAGCAAGCGCAAGCTTCAGCAAATGCCAGCCGTAGGGCTGGGACCCCTGCCCTTAAATACCTCTCTCTCTGCTCCCGGAGCTCCGCCCACTCGAAAGGAGCCGTGGGCTACAGTCGACTCCAGACCCTTGAATCAAGGTCATGCCACGACGCTTTACACCTGCCACACCTCCCACCTGAGAACAGGAGACCCGGAACAAGACCTCCAGAAACCTATCAGACTCAGCAAAGTCTCTCCCAAAGTCTCGCAGTCCCTTGCATGCCATTCTGGACACAGAACAAGGAAGCACAAAAAATGTCCTAGGAATCAAGAATCCAGCAGACAGATCGTCCAAGGAGGGAGCACCATAGGTCCTTCCTGGCTTTGGGCAGAGTATCCAGGAAACCGTGGAGGTGGTAAGCAGGCTTCAGAAGAGGAAGTCAGAGTGGACTGTGCCTTAGGTGGTATCACTAGCCAAGTTGAATCCGTGCTGATCTCATCCCATCTGGATCCACACAGGTTGGAAAGAGAAGACCCCCCAACTGAGGATCCCAACCACTTGTCCTGAGAACCAAGGACATCACTTCCAGGGGTCATGCAAGTGATGGCACTTCTTTCCTTCTTGTAGGGCTAGGTGGTAGTTGGGAGCAACAGAACTCTATTAAACCGAGAGAAGAGAATAGCACATGCAGAAAGAAAGTCTTTTACACAGGCAAATAGGCCAAAAACCACAATAGTTCATGTAGAGATTCGGGAATGCGCATTCATGCATTTCCTGTCAGAACAGTTGGGCCAGATTTTCTGGAATTCTCACCATTAACATGTTAAATGCAAACAAAGGCGCAAACACACACACACACACACACACACACACACACAGACGCAAACACACACACAGACACATACAAATAACACAAATAGAAATAGCACACACACAACAAAGCACACACACACGCACACACAGGCACACACAGGCACACACAAACACACACACATACACACACAGAGATAACACAAATACAAATAACACACACACAAAACAAGCACACACACAGACACTCACACATGCACATGCAAACACACACAAATAACACAAATACAAATAAGACACACATACACACACACACTCACACACACACACACACACACACACACACGAGCATACACAAAAACCGGGCCAGCAAGTCTGACTTGTAAATGTGGAACAAAAGACCCAAAACCTGTGCTGAAAGACCTGTATAAGCCCTATGCTCCTTGAGGCAATGTGGCTGCATGCACCCAAGGACAACTGCCTACCTCTAGGCAATTGCAGTCTTCAGGTGGGTTCGGAGGGACCTCACATTAGGGAATGCAGGGCCGTGCTAGGCTTGGGAAACTCAAGGATAAAAGACGGATACCTGAGAGTGTGGGATACACCTCACTGTGGGAGGAGGAAGGTATTCGGCTTGTCTGATTGAATCAGTGTCAATCCTGGAATGAATTGTTCACGATACTTTGGTTGCACTCCATTTCCAGGATGATGTTCATTTACAATTTTGTGGCCTTAACACACTCTTCTTTAAGTTGACATTTTCCCCGCTTGTTTGCTTTAGCAAACAGTGCCATGTCTGCATTGAACACTGATCAGCTTTCCTTGTTATTTCCCTTTCAGACCTCTCATCCCGCCTCACTGCCTTCCCAAGTCTTACCACCCTTTGAATTGGAAAGCTCATGCCTAAACCAAACAGCCAATTCAACCACCCATACAAACACACAAGCAAACAAGCAAGCAAGCAAACAAACAAACAATGCAAACCTTTATTGAATGCAATGGGAAGTAGAACAAAGCAAGACAAAACAAAACAAAAGTAAACTAAACAAATGTGCTAGGAGTACATATAGAATGGGTGGTTTGTTAGTCAACTCACTGCTAAGCATAAGGCATTGGTAAGAAGTGCAGCAGTTCTTAGTCCCAAGGAAGAAGTCTTCATAACTCCTTCCTGGTTCAGTGTCCTGAGATGTGTAGCCTATACCTGGTAACCCATGAGATTTCCTGGAGTCTGATGGAGCCAGTTCAATGGTGTGTTCTGTCAGTTGGCCTTTTCATTAGGCCTCCTTGATGTTTTAGGAGTCCCTGGTGAACTTGCCCTCTGCCCCTTCAGCAGAATCCCATGCTCAGAGCCCGTTTCCTCGTCCCAGGGTCCTCATGTAGGCACTGCACATGAAATACCCACGTGCATTTCCTCCTTCTAGTAAGCAAGATGCCTTCCATCGAAAGCACCCACTGTAATAGGGGTTTTGATGCATATACTTTTTGGGCTGTCTATATTCTCAAGTGTTGATTGCGGGTGTCTTCTGGATAGGAGCTTCCAGGCTGGGACTCAGAGAATATCCAGCAGAGCCTCATATTCTTCTTGAGAGAGAGGCAGCTCAGGTGTTGCATCCATTTGCTGAACTGCACCTTCCAGATGTACAGGGCCTGGGGAGAGCGTCTCCATTCGAACATCCATCAGCAGTTGATCCAGGAAGAGTTCCAGAGGGCCCCTGTTGCATCCCTGAGTGAGAGCCTGTTCTTGGCCTTGTCGTTCAGGCTGTGCCCATTGTGGTAGCTGAGACTCTCTGGAGAAATTGGTTGGGTCGCTAAAACTTGAGGATTCCTTGGAAACACAGTCCGTGGCAGCCAGTTGCAAGGTGGTTTCCTGGACAACCCCGTGCTCCTTGCCACCAGGATTTCCATCCAGATCCACAGGGAATGGCCTGTCACCCTCCACTTGGTCTTCTTCCAGCAGTTCATCAAGGAGGAGTTCCAGAGTTCCTGGCTCGTATGCTTGAGTGGCTGTTTGTGATTGGCCTCGTCCTTCGGGCAGTGCCACTTGGGGATGCTGGGACTCTTCGTGGAAGTGGGGCTGGTCGATGGAGCTCGAGTTCTCCATGCCCACACCTCTTGCAGCAGCCATCAGTAACAGGTTGTCCGGTGCTGCCTCATCCTTGCCACTGAGACCTCCAGTGCCACATCCTGCACTTGTGAAGCAGGCACATCTTGATCTGGAGCGCGGGCTTGCCGCACTCTTCTGTTCTGAAACCATATGTGGATCGTGTCCTCATTCAAACCTGTCCTTTGGCCCAGCTGCTCCCTGGTAGCAAAGCCTGGCAACGGGTTCCTCTCAAAGGCTTGTACTAGGATCCTGCGCTGTTGCAAGTTGAGTCGAGTGCGAGGCCTTCTGCTGTCCGAGGGCATGCTGCTACCTTGTGACCAGGAGCCAAACCCTTCCTCGAGCTCTTGGGAGGCTAGCGGAATGGAGCCTCTGCTGGACCGCTTTGGGCCGTGCCTCACCTCTCCAGTGCGACTTCTTTGGTTCTGAAACCACACTCGGATGCGGGACGCAGGGAGCTGTATTTGCCTGGCCAGTTCCTGCCTGTCCCAGAAGCTCGGGTATTGGTTCTTGCTGAAAGCTGATAGCAGGGCCTTCTTTTGCCAGGCCTGCCAAACCGTCTTCCTGCGCCGGGATTCCCGCAGCACACAGCTGCTATCCACATTGCTTCCAGCTTCCATGCTCCTAAGGATTCGATGCCAGGAGTCCTCAAGCTGGAGAATATAGTCAGGACCGCTCCAGAGCAAGCGCAAGCTTCAGCAAATGCCAGCCGTAGGGCTGGGACCCCTGCCCTTAAATACCTCTCTCTCTGCTCCCGGAGCTCCGCCCACTCGAAAGGAGCCGTGGGCTACAGTCGACTCCAGACCCTTGAATCAAGGTCATGCCACGACGCTTTACACCTGCCACACCTCCCACCTGAGAACAGGAGACCCGGAACAAGACCTCCAGAAACCTATCAGACTCAGCAAAGTCTCTCCCAAAGTCTCGCAGTCCCTTGCATGCCATTCTGGACACAGAACAAGGAAGCACAAAAAATGTCCTAGGAATCAAGAATCCAGCAGACAGATCGTCCAAGGAGGGAGCACCATAGGTCCTTCCTGGCTTTGGGCAGAGTATCCAGGAAACCGTGGAGGTGGTAAGCAGGCTTCAGAAGAGGAAGGCAGAGTGGACTGTGCCTTAGGTGGTATCACTAGCCAGTTGAATCCGTGCTGATCTCATCCCATCTGGATCCACACAGGTTGGAAAGAGAAGACCCCCCAACTGAGGATCCCAACCACTTGTCCTGAGAACCAAGGACATCACTTCCAGGGGTCATGCAAGTGATGGCACTTCTTTCCTTCTTGTAGGGCTAGGTGGTAGTTGGGAGCAACAGAACTCTATTAAACCGAGAGAAGAGAATAGCACATGCAGAAAGAAAGTCTTTTATACAGGCAAATAGGCCAAAAACCACAATAGTTCATGTAGAGATTCGGGAGTGCACATTCATGCATTTCCTGTCAGAACAGTTGGGCCAGATTTTCTGGAATTCTCACCATTAACATGTTAAATGCAAACAAAGGCGCAAACACACACACACACACTCACACACGCAAAGACACACACAGACACATACAAATAACACAAATAGAAATAGCACACACACAACAAAGCACACACACACGCACACACAGGCACACACAGGCACACACAAACACACACACATACACACACAGAGATAACACAAATACAAATAACACACACACAAAACAAGCACACACACAGACACTCACACATGCACATGCAAACACACACAAATAACACAAATACAAATAACACACACATACACACACACACACACACACACACACACACACACACACACACGAGCATACACAAAAACCGGCCCAGCAAGTCTGACTTGTAAATGTGGAACAAAAGACCCAAAACCTGTGCTGAAAGACCTGTATAAGCCCTATGCTCCTTGAGGCAATGTGGCTGCATGCACCCAAGGACAACTGCCTACCTCTAGGCAATTGCAGTCTTCAGGTGGGTTCGGAGGGACCTCACATTAGGGAATGCAGGGCCGTGCTAGGCTTGGGAAACTCAAGGATAAAAGACGGATACCTGAGAGTGTGGGATACACCTCACTGTGGGAGGAGGAAGGTATTCGGCTTGTCTGATTGAATCAGTGTCAATCCTGGAATGAATTGTTCACGATACTTTGGTTGCACTCCATTTCCAGGATGATGTTCATTTACAATTTTGTGGCCTTAACACACTCTTCTTTAAGTTGACATTTTCCCCGCTTGTTTGCTTTAGCAAACAGTGCCATGTCTGCATTGAACACTGATCAGCTTTCCTTGTTATTTCCCTTTCAGACCTCTCATCCCGCCTCACTGCCTTCCCAAGTCTTACCACCCTTTGAATTGGAAAGCTCATGCCTAAACCAAACAGCCAATTCAACCACCCATACAAACACACAAGCAAACAAGCAAGCAAGCAAACAAACAAACAATGCAAACCTTTATTGAATGCAATGGGAAGTAGAACAAAGCAAGACAAAACAAAACAAAAGTAAACTAAACAAATGTGCTAGGAGTACATATAGAATGGGTGGTTTGTTAGTCAACTCACTGCTAAGCATAAGGCATTGGTAAGAAGTGCAGCAGTTCTTAGTCCCAAGGAAGAAGTCTTCATAACTCCTTCCTGGTTCAGTGTCCTGAGATGTGTAGCCTATACCTGGTGACCCATGAGATTTCCTGGAGTCTGATGGAGCCAGTTCAATGGTGTGTTCTGTCAGTTGGCCTTTTCATTAGGCCTCCTTGATGTTTTAGGAGTCCCTGGTGATCTTGCCCTCTGCCCCTTCAGCAGAATCCCATGCTCAGAGCCCATTTCCTCGTCCCAGGGTCCTCATGTAGGCACTGCACATGGAAAACCCACGTGCATTTCCTCCTTCTAGTAAGCAAGATGCCTTCCATCGAAAGCACCCACTGTAATAGGGGTTTTGATGCATATACTTTTTGGGCTGTCTATATTCTCAAGTGTTGATTGCGGGTGTCTTCTGGATAGGAGCTTCCAGGCTGGGACTCAGAGAATATCCAGCAGAGCCTCATATACTTCTTGAGAGAGAGGCCGCTCAGGTGTTGCATCCATTTGCTGAACTGCACCTTCCAGATGTACAGGGCCTGGGGAGAGCGTCTCCATTCGAACTTCCATCAGCAGTTGATCCAGGAAGAGTTCCAGAGGGCCCCTGTTGCATCCCTGAGTGAGAGCCTGTTCTTGGCCTTGTCCTTCAGGCTGTGCCCATTGTGGTAGCTGAGACTCTCTGGAGAAATTGGTTGGGTCGCTAAAACTTGAGGATTCCTTGGAAACACAGTCCGTGGCAGCCAGTTGCAAGGTGGTTTCCTGGACAACCCCGTGCTCCTTGCCACCAGGATTTCCATCCAGATCCACAGGGAATGGCCTGTCACCCTCCACTTGGTCTTCTTCCAGCAGTTCATCAAGGAGGAGTTCCAGAGTTCCTGGCTCGTATGCTTGAGTGGCTGTCTGTGATTGGCCTCGTCCTTCGGGCAGTGCCACTTGGGGATGCTGGGACTCTTCGTGGAAGTGGGGCTGGTCGCTGGAGCTCGAGTTCTCCATGCCCACACCTCTTGCAGCAGCCATCAGTAACAGGTTGTCCGGTGCTGCCTCATCCTTGCCACTGAGACCTCCAGTGCCACATCCTGCACTTGTGAAGCAGGCACATCTTGATCTGGAGCGCGGGCTTGCCGCACTCTTCTGTTCTGAAACCATATGTGGATCGTGTCCTCATTCAAACCTGTCCTTTGGCCCAGCTGCTCCCTGGTAGCAAAGCCTGGCAACGGGTTCCTCTCAAAGGCTTGTACTAGGATCCTGCGCTGTTGCAAGTTGAGTCGAGTGCGAGGCCTTCTGCTGTCCGAGGGCATGCTGCTACCTTGTGACCAGGAGCCAAACCCTTCCTCGAGCTCTTGGGAGGCTAGCGGAATGGAGCCTCTGCTGGACCGCTTTGGGCCGTGCCTCACCTCTCCAGTGCGACTTCTTTGGTTCTGAAACCACACTCGGATGCGGGACGCAGGGAGCTGTATTTGCCTGGCCAGTTCCTGCCTGTCCCAGAAGCTCGGGTATTGGTTCTTGCTGAAAGCTGATAGCAGGGCCTTCTTTTGCCAGGCCTGCCAAACCGTCTTCCTGCGCCGGGATTCCCGCAGCACACAGCTGCTATCCACATTGCTTCCAGCTTCCATGCTCCTAAGGATTCGATGCCAGGAGTCCTCAAGCTGGAGAATATAGTCAGGACCGCTCCAGAGCAAGCGCAAGCTTCAGCAAATGCCAGCCGTAGGGCTGGGACCCCTGCCCTTAAATACCTCTCTCTCTGCTCCCGGAGCTCCGCCCACTCGAAAGGAGCCGTGGGCTACAGTCGACTCCAGACCCTTGAATCAAGGTCATGCCACGACGCTTTACACCTGCCACACCTCCCACCTGAGAACAGGAGACCCGGAACAAGACCTCCAGAAACCTATCAGACTCAGCAAAGTCTCTCCCAAAGTCTCGCAGTCCCTTGCATGCCATTCTGGACACAGAACAAGGAAGCACAAAAAATGTCCTAGGAATCAAGAATCCAGCAGACAGATCGTCCAAGGAGGGAGCACCATAGGTCCTTCCTGGCTTTGGGCAGAGTATCCAGGAAACCGTGGAGGTGGTAAGCAGGCTTCAGAAGAGGAAGGCAGAGTGGACTGTGCCTTAGGTGGTATCACTAGCCAGTTGAATCCGTGCTGATCTCATCCCATCTGGATCCACACAGGTTGGAAAGAGAAGACCCCCCAACTGAGGATCCCAACCACTTGTCCTGAGAACCAAGGACATCACTTCCAGGGGTCATGCAAGTGATGGCACTTCTTTCCTTCTTGTAGGGCTAGGTGGTAGTTGGGAGCAACAGAACTCTATTAAACCGAGAGAAGAGAATAGCACATGCAGAAAGAAAGTCTTTTATACAGGCAAATAGGCCAAAAACCACAATAGTTCATGTAGAGATTCGGGAGTGCACATTCATGCATTTCCTGTCAGAACAGTTGGGCCAGATTTTCTGGAATTCTCACCATTAACATGTTAAATGCAAACAAAGGCGCAAACACACACACACACACTCACACACGCAAAGACACACACAGACACATACAAATAACACAAATAGAAATAGCACACACACAACAAAGCACACACACACGCACACACAGGCACACACAGGCACACACAAACACACACACATACACACACAGAGATAACACAAATACAAATAACACACACACAAAACAAGCACACACACAGACACTCACACATGCACATGCAAACACACACAAATAACACAAATACAAATAACACACACATACACACACACACACACACACACACACACACACACACACACGAGCATACACAAAAACCGGCCCAGCAAGTCTGACTTGTAAATGTGGAACAAAAGACCCAAAACCTGTGCTGAAAGACCTGTATAAGCCCTATGCTCCTTGAGGCAATGTGGCTGCATGCACCCAAGGACAACTGCCTACCTCTAGGCAATTGCAGTCTTCAGGTGGGTTCGGAGGGACCTCACATTAGGGAATGCAGGGCCGTGCTAGGCTTGGGAAACTCAAGGATAAAAGACGGATACCTGAGAGTGTGGGATACACCTCACTGTGGGAGGAGGAAGGTATTCGGCTTGTCTGATTGAATCAGTGTCAATCCTGGAATGAATTGTTCACGATACTTTGGTTGCACTCCATTTCCAGGATGATGTTCATTTACAATTTTGTGGCCTTAACACACTCTTCTTTAAGTTGACATTTTCCCCGCTTGTTTGCTTTAGCAAACAGTGCCATGTCTGCATTGAACACTGATCAGCTTTCCTTGTTATTTCCCTTTCAGACCTCTCATCCCGCCTCACTGCCTTCCCAAGTCTTACCACCCTTTGAATTGGAAAGCTCATGCCTAAACCAAACAGCCAATTCAACCACCCATACAAACACACAAGCAAACAAGCAAGCAAGCAAACAAACAAACAATGCAAACCTTTATTGAATGCAATGGGAAGTAGAACAAAGCAAGACAAAACAAAACAAAAGTAAACTAAACAAATGTGCTAGGAGTACATATAGAATGGGTTGTTTGTTAGTCAACTCACTGCTAAGCATAAGGCATTGGTAAGAAGTGCAGCAGTTCTTAGTCCCAAGGAAGAAGTCTTCATAACTCCTTCCTGGTTCAGTGTCCTGAGATGTGTAGCCTATACCTGGTGACCCATGAGATTTCCTGGAGTCTGATGGAGCCAGTTCAATGGTGTGTTCTGTCAGTTGGCCTTTTCATTAGGCCTCCTTGATGTTTTAGGAGTCCCTGGTGATCTTGCCCTCTGCCCCTTCAGCAGAATCCCATGCTCAGAGCCCATTTCCTCGTCCCAGGGTCCTCATGTAGGCACTGCACATGGAAAACCCACGTGCATTTCCTCCTTCTAGTAAGCAAGATGCCTTCCATCGAAAGCACCCACTGTAATAGGGGTTTTGATGCATATACTTTTTGGGCTGTCTATATTCTCAAGTGTTGATTGCGGGTGTCTTCTGGATAGGAGCTTCCAGGCTGGGACTCAGAGAATATCCAGCAGAGCCTCATATACTTCTTGAGAGAGAGGCCGCTCAGGTGTTGCATCCATTTGCTGAACTGCACCTTCCAGATGTACAGGGCCTGGGGAGAGCGTCTCCATTCGAACTTCCATCAGCAGTTGATCCAGGAAGAGTTCCAGAGGGCCCCTGTTGCATCCCTGAGTGAGAGCCTGTTCTTGGCCTTGTCCTTCAGGCTGTGCCCATTGTGGTAGCTGAGACTCTCTGGAGAAATTGGTTGGGTCGCTAAAACTTGAGGATTCCTTGGAAACACAGTCCGTGGCAGCCAGTTGCAAGGTGGTTTCCTGGACAACCCCGTGCTCCTTGCCACCAGGATTTCCATCCAGATCCACAGGGAATGGCCTGTCACCCTCCACTTGGTCTTCTTCCAGCAGTTCATCAAGGAGGAGTTCCAGAGTTCCTGGCTCGTATGCTTGAGTGGCTGTCTGTGATTGGCCTCGTCCTTCGGGCAGTGCCACTTGGGGATGCTGGGACTCTTCGTGGAAGTGGGGCTGGTCGCTGGAGCTCGAGTTCTCCATGCCCACACCTCTTGCAGCAGCCATCAGTAACAGGTTGTCCGGTGCTGCCTCATCCTTGCCACTGAGACCTCCAGTGCCACATCCTGCACTTGTGAAGCAGGCACATCTTGATCTGGAGCGCGGGCTTGCCGCACTCTTCTGTTCTGAAACCATATGTGGATCGTGTCCTCATTCAAACCTGTCCTTTGGCCCAGCTGCTCCCTGGTAGCAAAGCCTGGCAACGGGTTCCTCTCAAAGGCTTGTACTAGGATCCTGCGCTGTTGCAAGTTGAGTCGAGTGCGAGGCCTTCTGCTGTCCGAGGGCATGCTGCTACCTTGTGACCAGGAGCCAAACCCTTCCTCGAGCTCTTGGGAGGCTAGCGGAATGGAGCCTCTGCTGGACCGCTTTGGGCCGTGCCTCACCTCTCCAGTGCGACTTCTTTGGTTCTGAAACCACACTCGGATGCGGGACGCAGGGAGCTGTATTTGCCTGGCCAGTTCCTGCCTGTCCCAGAAGCTCGGGTATTGGTTCTTGCTGAAAGCTGATAGCAGGGCCTTCTTTTGCCAGGCCTGCCAAACCGTCTTCCTGCGCCGGGATTCCCGCAGCACACAGCTGCTATCCACATTGCTTCCAGCTTCCATGCTCCTAAGGATTCGATGCCAGGAGTCCTCAAGCTGGAGAATATAGTCAGGACCGCTCCAGAGCAAGCGCAAGCTTCAGCAAATGCCAGCCGTAGGGCTGGGACCCCTGCCCTTAAATACCTCTCTCTCTGCTCCCGGAGCTCCGCCCACTCGAAAGGAGCCG
Source organism: Rattus norvegicus (assembly GCF_021556685.1). Taxonomy (NCBI): domain Eukaryota; kingdom Metazoa; phylum Chordata; class Mammalia; order Rodentia; family Muridae; genus Rattus; species Rattus norvegicus. Next base: position 40,589,703 of record NC_141553.1, read on the forward strand.
TGGGCTACAGTCGACTCCAGACCCTTGAATCAAGGTCATGCCACGACGCTTTACACCTGCCACACCTCCCACCTGAGAACAGGAGACCCGGAACAAGACCTCCAGAAACCTATCAGACTCAGCAAAGTCTCTCCCAAAGTCTCGCAGTCCCTTGCATGCCATTCTGGACACAGAACAAGGAAGCACAAAAAATGTCCTAGGAATCAAGAATCCAGCAGACAGATCGTCCAAGGAGGGAGCACCATAGGTCCTTCCTGGCTTTGGGCAGAGTATCCAGGAAACCGTGGAGGTGGTAAGCAGGCTTCAGAAGAGGAAGTCAGAGTGGACTGTGCCTTAGGTGGTATCACTAGCCAAGTTGAATCCGTGCTGATCTCATCCCATCTGGATCCACACAGGTTGGAAAGAGAAGACCCCCCAACTGAGGATCCCAACCACTTGTCCTGAGAACCAAGGACATCACTTCCAGGGGTCATGCAAGTGATGGCACTTCTTTCCTTCTTGTAGGGCTAGGTGGTAGTTGGGAGCAACAGAACTCTATTAAACCGAGAGAAGAGAATAGCACATGCAGAAAGAAAGTCTTTTACACAGGCAAATAGGCCAAAAACCACAATAGTTCATGTAGAGATTCGGGAATGCGCATTCATGCATTTCCTGTCAGAACAGTTGGGCCAGATTTTCTGGAATTCTCACCATTAACATGTTAAATGCAAACAAAGGCGCAAACACACACACACACACACACACACACACATACACACACGCAAACACACACACAGACACATACAAATAACACAAATAGAAATAGCACACACACAACAAAGCACACACACACGCACACACAGGCACACACAGGCACACACAAACACACACACATACACACACAGAGATAACACAAATACAAATAACACACACACAAAACAAGCACACACACAGACACTCACACATGCACATGCAAACACACACAAATAACACAAATACAAATAAGACACACATACACACACACACTCACACACACACACACACACACACACACACACACGAGCATACACAAAAACCGGCCCAGCAAGTCTGACTTGTAAATGTGGAACAAAAGACCCAAAACCTGTGCTGAAAGACCTGTATAAGCCCTATGCTCCTTGAGGCAATGTGGCTGCATGCACCCAAGGACAACTGCCTACCTCTAGGCAATTGCAGTCTTCAGGTGGGTTCGGAGGGACCTCACATTAGGGAATGCAGGGCCGTGCTAGGCTTGGGAAACTCAAGGATAAAAGACGGATACCTGAGAGTGTGGGATACACCTCACTGTGGGAGGAGGAAGGTATTCGGCTTGTCTGATTGAATCAGTGTCAATCCTGGAATGAATTGTTCACGATACTTTGGTTGCACTCCATTTCCAGGATGATGTTCATTTACAATTTTGTGGCCTTAACACACTCTTCTTTAAGTTGACATTTTCCCCGCTTGTTTGCTTTAGCAAACAGTGCCATGTCTGCATTGAACACTGATCAGCTTTCCTTGTTATTTCCCTTTCAGACCTCTCATCCCGCCTCACTGCCTTCCCAAGTCTTACCACCCTTTGAATTGGAAAGCTCATGCCTAAACCAAACAGCCAATTCAACCACCCATACAAACACACAAGCAAACAAGCAAGCAAGCAAACAAACAAACAATGCAAACCTTTATTGAATGCAATGGGAAGTAGAACAAAGCAAGACAAAACAAAACAAAAGTAAACTAAACAAATGTGCTAGGAGTACATATAGAATGGGTGGTTTGTTAGTCAACTCACTGCTAAGCATAAGGCATTGGTAAGAAGTGCAGCAGTTCTTAGTCCCAAGGAAGAAGTCTTCATAACTCCTTCCTGGTTCAGTGTCCTGAGATGTGTAGCCTATACCTGGTGACCCATGAGATTTCCTGGAGTCTGATGGAGCCAGTTCAATGGTGTGTTCTGTCAGTTGGCCTTTTCATTAGGCCTCCTTGATGTTTTAGGAGTCCCTGGTGATCTTGCCCTCTGCCCCTTCAGCAGAATCCCATGCTCAGAGCCCGTTTCCTCGTCCCAGGGTCCTCATGTAGGCACTGCACATGGAAAACCCACGTGCATTTCCTCCTTCTAGTAAGCAAGATGCCTTCCATCGAAAGCACCCACTGTAATAGGGGTTTTGATGCATATACTTTTTGGGCTGTCTATATTCTCAAGTGTTGATTGCGGGTGTCTTCTGGAAAGGAGCTTCCAGGCTGGGACTCAGAGAATATCCAGCAGAGCCTCATATTCTTCTTGAGAGAGAGGCAGCTCAGGTGTTGCATCCATTTGCTGAACTGCACCTTCCAGATGTACAGGGCCTGGGGAGAGCGTCTCCATTCGAAATTCCATCAGCAGTTGATCCAGGAAGAGTTCCAGAGGGCCCCTGTTGCATCCCTGAGTGAGAGCCTGTTCTTGGCCTTGTCCTTCAGGCTGTGCCCATTGTGGTAGCTGAGACTCTCTGGAGAAATTGGTTGGGTCGCTAAAACTTGAGGATTCCTTGGAAACACAGTCCGTGGCAGCCAGTTGCAAGGTGGTTTCCTGGACAACCCCGTGCTCCTTGCCACCAGGATTTCCATCCAGATCCACAGGGAATGGCCTGTCACCCTCCACTTGGTCTTCTTCCAGCAGTTCATCAAGGAGGAGTTCCAGAGTTCCTGGCTCGTATGCTTGAGTGGCTGTCTGTGATTGGCCTCGTCCTTCGGGCAGTGCCACTTGGGGATGCTGGGACTCTTCGTGGAAGTGGGGCTGGTCGCTGGAGCTCGAGTTCTCCATGCCCACACCTCTTGCAGCAGCCATCAGTAACAGGTTGTCCGGTGCTGCCTCATCCTTGCCACTGAGACCTCCAGTGCCACATCCTGCACTTGTGAAGCAGGCACATCTTGATCTGGAGCGCGGGCTTGCCGCACTCTTCTGTTCTGAAACCATATGTGGATCGTGTCCTCATTCAAACCTGTCCTTTGGCCCAGCTGCTCCCTGGTAGCAAAGCCTGGCAACGGGTTCCTCTCAAAGGCTTGTACTAGGATCCTGCGCTGTTGCAAGTTGAGTCGAGTGCGAGGCCTTCTGCTGTCCGAGGGCATGCTGCTACCTTGTGACCAGGAGCCAAACCCTTCCTCGAGCTCTTGGGAGGCTAGCGGAATGGAGCCTCTGCTGGACCGCTTTGGGCCGTGCCTCACCTCTCCAGTGCGACTTCTTTGGTTCTGAAACCACACTCGGATGCGGGACGCAGGGAGCTGTATTTGCCTGGCCAGTTCCTGCCTGTCCCAGAAGCTCGGGTATTGGTTCTTGCTGAAAGCTGATAGCAGGGCCTTCTTTTGCCAGGCCTGCCAAACCGTCTTCCTGCGCCGGGATTCCCGCAGCACACAGCTGCTATCCACATTGCTTCCAGCTTCCATGCTCCTAAGGATTCGATGCCAGGAGTCCTCAAGCTGGAGAATATAGTCAGGACCGCTCCAGAGCAAGCGCAAGCTTCAGCAAATGCCAGCCGTAGGGCTGGGACCCCTGCCCTTAAATACCTCTCTCTCTGCTCCCGGAGCTCCGCCCACTCGAATGGAGCCGTGGGCTACAGTCGACTCCAGACCCTTGAATCAAGGTCATGCCACGGCGCTTTACACCTGCCACACCTCCCACATGAGAACAGGAGACCCGGAACAAGACCTCCAGAAACCTATCAGACTCAGCAAAGTCTCTCCCAAAGTCTCGCAGTCCCTTGCATGCCATTCTGGACACAGAACAAGGAAGCACAAAAAATGTCCTAGGAATCAAGAATCCAGCAGACAGATCGTCCAAGGAGGGAGCACCATAGGTCCTTCCTGGCTTTGGGCAGAGTATCCAGGAAATCGTGGAGGTGGTAAGCAGGCTTCAGAAGAGGAAGGCAGAGTGGACTGTGCCTTAGGTGGTATCACTAGCCAAGTTGAATCCGTGCTGATCTCATCCCATCTGGATCCACACAGGTTGGAAAGAGAAGACCCCCCAACTGAGGATCCCAACCACTTGTCCTGAGAACCAAGGACATCACTTCCAGGGGTCATGCAAGTGATGGCACTTCTTTCCTTCTTGTAGGGCTAGGTGGTAGTTGGGAGCAACAGAACTCTATTAAACCGAGAGAAGAGAATAGCACATGCAGAAAGAAAGTCTTTTACACAGGCAAATAGGCCAAAAACCAGAATAGTTCATGTAGAGATTCGGGAATGCGCATTCATGCATTTCCTGTCAAACAGTTGGGCCAGATTTTCTGGAATTCTCACCATTAACATGTTAAATGCAAACAAAGGCGCAAACACACACACACACACTCACACACGCAAAGACACACACAGACACATACAAATAACACAAATAGAAATAGCACACACACAACAAAGCACACACACACGCACACACAAACACACACAGGCACACACAAACACACACACACACACAGAGATAACACAAATACAAATAACACACACACAAAACAAGCACACACACAGACACTCACACATGCACATGCAAACACACACAAATAACACAAATACAAATAACACACACATACACACACACACTCACACACACACACACACACACACACACGAGCATACACAAAAACCGGCCCAGCAAGTCTGACTTGTAAATGTGGAACAAACGACCCAAAACCTGTGCTGAAAGACCTGTATAAGCCCTATGCTCCTTGAGGCAATGTGGCTGCATGCACCCAAGGACAACTGCCTACCTCTAGGCAATTGCAGTCTTCAAGTGGGTTCGGAGGGACCTCACATTAGGGAATGCAGGGCCGTGCTAGGCTTGGGAAACTCAAGGATAAAAGACGGATACCTGAGAGTGTGGGAGACACCTCACTGTGGGAGGAGGAAGGTATTCGGCTTGTCTGATTGAATCAGTGTCAATCCTGGAATGAATTGTTCACGATACTTTGGTTGCACTCCATTTCCAGGATGATGTTCATTTACAATTTTGTGGCCTTAACACACTCTTCTTTAAGTTGACATTTTCCCCGCTTGTTTGCTTTAGCAAACAGTGCCATGTCTGCATTGAACACTGATCAGCTTTCCTTGTTATTTCCCTTTCAGACCTCTCATCCCGCCTCACTGCCTTCCCAAGTCTTACCACCCTTTGAATTGGAAAGCTCATGCCTAAACCAAACAGCCAATTCAACCACCCATACAAACACCCAAGCAAACAAGCAAGCAAGCAAACAAACAAACAATGAAAACCTTTATTGAATGCAATGGGAAGTAGAACAAAGCAAGACAAAACAAAACAAAAGTAAACTAAACAAATGTGCTAGGAGTACATATAGAATGGGTGGTTTGTTAGTCAACTCACTGCTAAGCATAAGGCATTGGTAAGAAGTGCAGCAGTTCTTAGTCCCAAGGAAGAAGTCTTCATAACTCCTTCCTGGTTCAGTGTCCTGAGATGTGTAGCCTATACCTGGTGACCCATGATATTTCCTGGAGTCTGATGGAGCCAGTTCAATGGTGTGTTCTGTCAGTTGGCCTTTTCATTAGGCCTCCTTGATGTTTTAGGAGTCCCTGGTGATCTTGCCCTCTGCCCCTTCAGCAGAATCCCATGCTCAGAGCCCGTTTCCTCGTCCCAGGGTCCTCATGTAGGCACTGCACATGGAAAACCCACGTGCATTTCCTCCTTCTAGTAAGCAAGATGCCTTCCATCGAAAGCACCCAATGTAATAGGGGTTTTGATGCATATACTTTTTGGGCTGTCTATATTCTCAAGTGTTGATTGCGGGTGTCTTCTGGATAGGAGCTTCCAGGCTGGGACTCAGAGAATATCCAGCAGAGCCTCATATTCTTCTTGAGAGAGAGGCAGCTCAGGTGTTGCATCCATTTGCTGAACTGCACCTTCCAGATGTACAGGGCCTGGGGAGAGCGTCTCCATTCGAACTTCCATCAGCAGTTTATCCAGTAAGAGTTCCAGAGGGCCCCTGTTGCATCCCTGAGTGAGAGCCTGTTCTTGGCCTTGTCCTTCAGGCTGTGCCCATTGTGGTAGCTGAGACTCTCTGGAGAAATTGGTTGGGTCGCTAAAACTTGAGGATTCCTTGGAAACACAGTCCGTGGCAGCCAGTTGCAAGGTGGTTTCCTGGACAACCCCGTGCTCCTTGCCACCAGGATTTCCATCCAGATCCACAGGGAATGGCCTGTCACCCTCCACTTGGTCTTCTTCCAGCAGTTCATCAAGGAGGAGTTCCAGAGTTCCTGGCTCGTATGCTTGAGTGGCTGTCTGTGATTGGCCTCGTCCTTCGGGCAGTGCCACTTGGGGATGCTGGGACTCTTCGTGGAAGTGGGGCTGGTCGCTGGAGCTCGAGTTCTCCATGCCCACACCTCTTGCAGCAGCCATCAGTAACATGTTGTCCGGTGCTGCCTCATCCTTGCCACTGAGACCTCCAGTTGCCACATCCTGCACTTGGGAAGCAGGCACATCTTGATCTGGAGCGCGGGCTTGCCGCGCTCTTCTGTTCTGAAAACATATGTGGATCGTGTCCTCATTCAAACCTGTCCTTTGGCCCAGCTGCTCCCTGGTAGCAAAGCCTGGCAACGGGTTCCTCTCAAAGGCTTGTACTAGGATCCTGCGCTGTTGCAAGTTGAGTCGAGTGCGAGGCCTTCTGCTGTCCGAGGGCATGCTGCTACCTTGTGACCAGGAGCCAAACCCTTCCTCGAGCTCTTGGGAGGCTAGCGGAATGGAGCCTCTGCTGGACCGCTTTGGGCCGTGCCTCACCTCTCCAGTGCGACTTCTTTGGTTCTGAAACCACACTCGGATGCGGGACGCAGGGAGCTGTATTTGCCTGGCCAGTTCCTGCCTGTCCCAGAAGCTCGGGTATTGGTTCTTGCTGAAAGCTGATAGCAGGGCCTTCTTTTGCCAGGCCTGCCAAACCGTCTTCCTGCGCCGGGATTCCCGCAGCACACAGCTGCTATCCACATTGCTTCCAGCTTCCATGCTCCTAAGGATTCGATGCCAGGAGTCCTCAAGCTGGAGAATATAGTCAGGACCGCTCCAGAGCAAGCGCAAGCTTCAGCAAATGCCAGCCGTAGGGCTGGGACCCCTGCCCTTAAATACCTCTCTCTCTGCTCCCGGAGCTCCGCCCACTCGAATGGAGCCGTGGGCTACAGTCGACTCCAGACCCTTGAATCAAGGTCATGCCACGGCGCTTTACACCTGCCACACCTCCCACATGAGAACAGGAGACCCGGAACAAGACCTCCAGAAACCTATCAGACTCAGCAAAGTCTCTCCCAAAGTCTCGCAGTCCCTTGCATGCCATTCTGGACACAGAACAAGGAAGCACAAAAAATGTCCTAGGAATCAAGAATCCAGCAGACAGATCGTCCAAGGAGGGAGCACCATAGGTCCTTCCTGGCTTTGGGCAGAGTATCCAGGAAATCGTGGAGGTGGTAAGCAGGCTTCAGAAGAGGAAGGCAGAGTGGACTGTGCCTTAGGTGGTATCACTAGCCAAGTTGAATCCGTGCTGATCTCATCCCATCTGGATCCACACAGGTTGGAAAGAGAAGACCCCCCAACTGAGGATCCCAACCACTTGTCCTGAGAACCAAGGACATCACTTCCAGGGGTCATGCAAGTGATGGCACTTCTTTCCTTCTTGTAGGGCTAGGTGGTAGTTGGGAGCAACAGAACTCTATTAAACCGAGAGAAGAGAATAGCACATGCAGAAAGAAAGTCTTTTACACAGGCAAATAGGCCAAAAACCAGAATAGTTCATGTAGAGATTCGGGAATGCGCATTCATGCATTTCCTGTCAAACAGTTGGGCCAGATTTTCTGGAATTCTCACCATTAACATGTTAAATGCAAACAAAGGCGCAAACACACACACACACACTCACACACGCAAAGACACACACAGACACATACAAATAACACAAATAGAAATAGCACACACACAACAAAGCACACACACACGCACACACAAACACACACAGGCACACACAAACACACACACACACACAGAGATAACACAAATACAAATAACACACACACAAAACAAGCACACACACAGACACTCACACATGCACATGCAAACACACACAAATAACACAAATACAAATAACACACACATACACACACACACTCACACACACACACACACACACACACACGAGCATACACAAAAACCGGCCCAGCAAGTCTGACTTGTAAATGTGGAACAAACGACCCAAAACCTGTGCTGAAAGACCTGTATAAGCCCTATGCTCCTTGAGGCAATGTGGCTGCATGCACCCAAGGACAACTGCCTACCTCTAGGCAATTGCAGTCTTCAAGTGGGTTCGGAGGGACCTCACATTAGGGAATGCAGGGCCGTGCTAGGCTTGGGAAACTCAAGGATAAAAGACGGATACCTGAGAGTGTGGGAGACACCTCACTGTGGGAGGAGGAAGGTATTCGGCTTGTCTGATTGAATCAGTGTCAATCCTGGAATGAATTGTTCACGATACTTTGGTTGCACTCCATTTCCAGGATGATGTTCATTTACAATTTTGTGGCCTTAACACACTCTTCTTTAAGTTGACATTTTCCCCGCTTGTTTGCTTTAGCAAACAGTGCCATGTCTGCATTGAACACTGATCAGCTTTCCTTGTTATTTCCCTTTCAGACCTCTCATCCCGCCTCACTGCCTTCCCAAGTCTTACCACCCTTTGAATTGGAAAGCTCATGCCTAAACCAAACAGCCAATTCAACCACCCATACAAACACACAAGCAAACAAGCAAGCAAGCAAACAAACAAACAATGCAAACCTTTATTGAATGCAATGGGAAGTAGAACAAAGCAAGACAAAACAAAACAAAAGTAAACTAAACAAATGTGCTAGGAGTACATATAGAATGGGTGGTTTGTTAGTCAACTCACTGCTAAGCATAAGGCATTGGTAAGAAGTGCAGCAGTTCTTAGTCCCAAGGAAGAAGTCTTCATAACTCCTTCCTGGTTCAGTGTCCTGAGATGTGTAGCCTATACCTGGTGACCCATGATATTTCCTGGAGTCTGATGGAGCCAGTTCAATGGTGTGTTCTGTCAGTTGGCCTTTTCATTAGGCCTCCTTGATGTTTTAGGAGTCCCTGGTGATCTTGCCCTCTGCCCCTTCAGCAGAATCCCATGCTCAGAGCCCGTTTCCTCGTCCCAGGGTCCTCATGTAGGCACTGCACATGGAAAACCCACGTGCATTTCCTCCTTCTAGTAAGCAAGATGCCTTCCATCGAAAGCACCCAATGTAATAGGGGTTTTGATGCATATACTTTTTGGGCTGTCTATATTCTCAAGTGTTGATTGCGGGTGTCTTCTGGATAGGAGCTTCCAGGCTGGGACTCAGAGAATATCCAGCAGAGCCTCATATTCTTCTTGAGAGAGAGGCAGCTCAGGTGTTGCATCCATTTGCTGAACTGCACCTTCCAGATGTACAGGGCCTGGGGAGAGCGTCTCCATTCGAACTTCCATCAGCAGTTTATCCAGTAAGAGTTCCAGAGGGCCCCTGTTGCATCCCTGAGTGAGAGCCTGTTCTTGGCCTTGTCCTTCAGGCTGTGCCCATTGTGGTAGCTGAGACTCTCTGGAGAAATTGGTTGGGTCGCTAAAACTTGAGGATTCCTTGGAAACACAGTCCGTGGCAGCCAGTTGCAAGGTGGTTTCCTGGACAACCCCGTGCTCCTTGCCACCAGGATTTCCATCCAGATCCACAGGGAATGGCCTGTCACCCTCCACTTGGTCTTCTTCCAGCAGTTCATCAAGGAGGAGTTCCAGAGTTCCTGGCTCGTATGCTTGAGTGGCTGTCTGTGATTGGCCTCGTCCTTCGGGCAGTGCCACTTGGGGATGCTGGGACTCTTCGTGGAAGTGGGGCTGGTCGCTGGAGCTCGAGTTCTCCATGCCCACACCTCTTGCAGCAGCCATCAGTAACATGTTGTCCGGTGCTGCCTCATCCTTGCCACTGAGACCTCCAGTTGCCACATCCTGCACTTGGGAAGCAGGCACATCTTGATCTGGAGCGCGGGCTTGCCGCGCTCTTCTGTTCTGAAAACATATGTGGATCGTGTCCTCATTCAAACCTGTCCTTTGGCCCAGCTGCTCCCTGGTAGCAAAGCCTGGCAACGGGTTCCTCTCAAAGGCTTGTACTAGGATCCTGCGCTGTTGCAAGTTGAGTCGAGTGCGAGGCCTTCTGCTGTCCGAGGGCATGCTGCTACCTTGTGACCAGTAGCCAAACCCTTCCTCGAGCTCTTGGGAGGCTAGCGGAATGGAGCCTCTGCTGGACCGCTTTGGGCCGTGCCTCACCTCTCCAGTGCGACTTCTTTGGTTCTGAAACCACACTCGGATGCGGGACGCAGGGAGCTGTATTTGCCTGGCCAGTTCCTGCCTGTCCCAGAAGCTCGGGTATTGGTTCTTGCTGAAAGCTGATAGCAGGGCCTTCTTTTGCCAGGCCTGCCAAACCGTCTTCCTGCGCCGGGATTCCCGCAGCACACAGCTGCTATCCACATTGCTTCCAGCTTCCATGCTCCTAAGGATTCGATGCCAGGAGTCCTCAAGCTGGAGAATATAGTCAGGACCGCTCCAGAGCAAGCGCAAGCTTCAGCAAATGCCAGCCGTAGGGCTGGGACCCCTGCCCTTAAATACCTCTCTCTCTGCTCCCGGAGCTCCGCCCACTCGAAAGGAGCCGTGGGCTACAGTCGACTCCAGACCCTTGAATCAAGGTCATGCCACGACGCTTTACACCTGCCACACCTCCCACCTGAGAACAGGAGACCCGGAACAAGACCTCCAGAAACCTATCAGACTCAGCAAAGTCTCTCCCAAAGTCTCGCAGTCCCTTGCATGCCATTCTGGACACAGAACAAGGAAGCACAAAAAATGTCCTAGGAATCAAGAATCCAGCAGACAGATCGTCCAAGGAGGGAGCACCATAGGTCCTTCCTGGCTTTGGGCAGAGTATCCAGGAAACCGTGGAGGTGGTAAGCAGGCTTCAGAAGAGGAAGGCAGAGTGGACTGTGCCTTAGGTGGTATCACTAGCCAAGTTGAATCCGTGCTGATCTCATCCCATCTGGATCCACACAGGTTGGAAAGAGAAGACCCCCCAACTGAGGATCCCAACCACTTGTCCTGAGAACCAAGGACATCACTTCCAGGGGTCATGCAAGTGATGGCACTTCTTTCCTTCTTGTAGGGCTAGGTGGTAGTTGGGAGCAACAGAACTCTATTAAACCGAGAGAAGAGAATAGCACATGCAGAAAGAAAGTCTTTTACACAGGCAAATAGGCCAAAAACCACAATAGTTCATGTAGAGATTCGGGAATGCGCATTCATGCATTTCCTGTCAGAACAGTTGGGCCAGATTTTCTGGAATTCTCACCATTAACATGTTAAATGCAAAGAAAGGCGCAAACACACACACACACACACACACACACACGCAAACACACACACAGACACATACAAATAACACAAATAGAAATAGCACACACACAACAAAGCACACACACACGCACACACAAACACACACAGGCACACACAAACACACACACATACACACACAGAGATAACACAAATACAAATAACACACACACAAAACAAGCACACACACAGACACTCACACATGCACATGCAAACACACACAAATAACACAAATACAAATAACACACACATACACACACACACTCACACACACACACACACACACACACACACACACACACACGAGCATACACAAAAACCGGGCCAGCAAGTCTGACTTGTAAATGTGGAACAAAAGACCCAAAACCTGTGCTGAAAGACCTGTATAAGCCCTATGCTCCTTGAGGCAATGTGGCTGCATGCACCCAAGGACAACTGCCTACCTCTAGGCAATTGCAGTCTTCAGGTGGGTTCGGAGGGACCTCACATTAGGGAATGCAGGGCCGTGCTAGGCTTGGGAAACTCAAGGATAAAAGACGGATACCTGAGAGTGTGGGAGACACCTCACTGTGGGAGGAGGAAGGTATTCGGCTTGTCTGATTGAATCAGTGTCAATCCTGGAATGAATTGTTCACGATACTTTGGTTGCACTCCATTTCCAGGATGATGTTCATTTACAATTTTGTGGCCTTAACACACTCTTCTTTAAGTTGACATTTTCCCCACTTGTTTGCTTTAGCAAACAGTGCCATGTCTGCATTGAACACTGATCAGCTTTCCTTGTTATTTCCCTTTCAGACCTCTCATCCCGCCTCACTGCCTTCCCAAGTCTTACCACCCTTTGAATTGGAAAGCTCATGCCTAAACCAAACAGCCAATTCAACCACCCATACAAACACACAAGCAAACAAGCAAGCAAGCAAACAAACAAACAATGCAAACCTTTATTGAATGCAATGGGAAGTAGAACAAAGCAAGACAAAACAAAACAAAAGTAAACTAAACAAATGTGCTAGGAGTACATATAGAATGGGTGGTTTGTTAGTCAACTCACTGCTAAGCATAAGGCATTGGTAAGAAGTGCAGCAGTTCTTAGTCCCAAGGAAGAAGTCTTCATAACTCCTTCCAGATTCAGTGTCCTGAGATGTGTAGCCTATACCTGGTGACCCATGATATTTCCTGGAGTCTGATGGAGCCAGTTCAATGGTGTGTTCTGTCAGTTGGCCTTTTCATTAGGCCTCCTTGATGTTTTAGGAGTCCCTGGTGATCTTGCCCTCTGCCCCTTCAGCAGAATCCCATGCTCAGAGCCCGTTTCCTCGTCCCAGGGTCCTCATGTAGGCACTGCACATGGAAAACCCACGTGCATTTCCTCCTTCTAGTAAGCAAGATGCCTTCCATCGAAAGCACCCACTGTAATAGGGGTTTTGATGCATATACTTTTTGGGCTGTCTATATTCTCAAGTGTTGATTGCGGGTGTCTTCTGGATAGGAGCTTCCAGGCTGGGACTCAGAGAATATCCAGCAGAGCCTCATATTCTTCTTGAGAGAGAGGCAGCTCAGGTGTTGCATCCATTTGCTGAACTGCACCTTCCAGATGTACAGGGCCTGGGGAGAGCGTCTCCATTCGAACTTCCATCAGCAGTTGATCCAGGAAGAGTTCCAGAGGGCCCCTGTTGCATCCCTGAGTGAGAGCCTGTTCTTGGCCTTGTCCTTCAGGCTGTGCCCATTGTGGTAGCTGAGACTCTCTGGAGAAATTGGTTGGGTCGCTAAAACTTGAGGATTCCTTGGAAACACAGTCCGTGGCAGCCAGTTGCAAGGTGGTTTCCTGGACAACCCCGTGCTCCTTGCCACCAGGATTTCCATCCAGATCCACAGGGAATGGCCTGTCACCCTCCACTTGGTCTTCTTCCAGCAGTTCATCAAGGAGGAGTTCCAGAGTTCCTGGCTCGTATGCTTGAGTGGCTGTCTGTGATTGGACTCGTCCTTCGGGCAGTGCCACTTGGGGATGCTGGGACTCTTCGTGGAAGTGGGGCTGGTCGCTGGAGCTCGAGTTCTCCATGCCCACACCTCTTGCAGCAGCCATCAGTAACAGGTTGTCCGGTGCTGCCTCATCCTTGCTACTGAGACCTCCAGTTGCCACATCCTGCACTTGGGAAGCAGGCACATCTTGATCTGGAGCGCGGGCTTGCCGCGCTCTTCTGTTCTGAAACCATATGTGGATCGTGTCCTCATTCAAACCTGTCCTTTGGCACAGCTGCTCCCTGGTAGCAAAGCCTGGCAACGGGTTCCTCTCAAAGGCTTGTACTAGGATCCTGCGCTGTTGCAAGTTGAGTCGAGTGCGAGGCCTTCTGCTGTCCGAGGGCATGCTGCTACCTTGTGACCTGGAGCCAAACCCTTCCTCGAGCTCTTGGGAGGCTAGCGGAATGGAGCCTCTGCTGGACCGCTTTGGGCCGTGCCTCACCTCTCCAGTGCGACTTCTTTGGTTCTGAAACCACACTCGGATGCGGGACGCAGGGAGCTGTATTTGCCTGGCCAGTTCCTGCCTGTCCCAGAAGCTCGGGTATTGGTTCTTGCTGAAAGCTGATAGCAGGGCCTTCTTTTGCCAGGCCTGCCAAACCGTCTTCCTGCGCCGGGATTCCCGCAGCACACAGCTGCTATCCACATTGCTTCCAGCTTCCATGCTCCTAAGGATTCGATGCCAGGAGTCCTCAAGCTGGAGAATATAGTCAGGACCGCTCCAGAGCAAGCGCAAGCTTCAGCAAATGCCAGCCGTAGGGCTGGGACCCCTGCCCTTAAATACCTCTCTCTCTGCTCCCAGAGCTCCGCCCACTCGAAAGGAGCCGTGGGCTATAGTTGTCCTCCTTGAATCAAGGTCATGCCAGGAAGGTCTACACCTGCCACGCCTCCCACCTGAGAACGGGAGACCCGGAACAAGACCTCAAGAAACCTATCAGAGTCAGCAAAGTCTCTCCCAAAGTCTCGAAGTTCCTTGCATGCCATTCTGGACACAGAACAAGGAAGCACAAAAAATGTCCTAGGAATCAACCATCCAGCAGACAAATCGTCCAAGGCCGGAGCAACATAGGTCCTTCCTGGCTTTGGGCAGAGTATCCAGGAAATCGTGGAGGTGGTAAGCCGGCTTCAGAAGAGGAAGGCAGAGTGGACTGTGCCTTAGGTGGTATCACTAGCCAAGTTGAATCCGTGCTGATCTCATCCCATCTGGATCCACACAGGTTGGAAAGAGAAGACACCCAACTGAGGATCCCAACCACATGTTCTGAGACCCAAGGACATCACTTCCAGGGGTCATGCAAGTCATGGCACTTCCTTCCTGCTTGTAGGGCTAGGTGGTAGTTGGGAGCAACAGAACTCTATTAAACCGAGAGAAGAGAATAGCACATGCAGAAAGAAAGTCTTTTACACAGGCAAATAGGACGAAAACCACAATAGTTCATGTAGAGATACGGGAATGCGTATTCATGTATTTCCTGTCAGACCATTTGGGCCAGATTTTCAGGAATTCTCACAATTAACATGTTCCATAAAAACACAGGCGCAAACACACACACACACACACACACACAAACAGACACACATATACACACAAATAACACAAATAGAAATAGCACACACACACAACAAAGCACACACACACGCACACACAAACACACACACATACACACACAGAGATAACACAAATACAAATAACACACACAAAACAAGCACACACACAGACACTCACACATGCACATGCAAACACACACAAATAACACAAATACAAATAACACACACATACACACACACACTCACACACACACACACACACACACACACAGGAGCATACACAAAAACCGGGCCAGCAAGTCTGACTTGTGAATGTGGAACAAAAGACCCAAAACCTGTGCTGAAAGACCTGTATAAGCCCTATGCTCCTTGAGGCAATGTGGCTGCATGCACCCAAGGACAACTGCCTACCTCTAGGCAATTGCAGTCTTCAGGTGGGTTCGGAGAACCTCACATTAGGGAATGCAGGGCCGTGCTAGGCTTGGGAAACTCAAGGATAAAAGACGGATACCTGAGAGTGTGGGATACACCTCACTGTGGGAGGAGGAAGGTATTTGGCTTGTCTGATTGAATCAGTGTCAATCCTGGAATGAATTGTTCACGATACTTTGGTTGCACTCCATTTCCAGTATGATGTTCATTCACAGTTTTGTGGCCTTACACTCACTCTTCTTTAAGTTGACATTTTCCCCGCTTGTTTGCTTTAGCAAACAGTGCCATGTCTGCATTGAACACTGATCAGCTTTCCTTGTTATTTCCCTTTCAGACCTCTCATCCCGCCTCACTGCCTTCCCAAGTCTTACCACCCTTTGAATTGGAAAGCTCATGCCTAAACCAAACAGCCAATTCAACCACCCATACAAACACACAAGCAAACAAGCAAGCAAGCAAACAAACATACAATGCAAACCTTTATTGAATGCAATGGGAAGTAGATCAAAGCAAGACAAAACAAAACAAAAGTAAACTAAACAAATGTGCTAGGAGTACATATAGAATGGGTGGTTTGTTAGTCAACTCACAGCTAAGCATAAGGCATTGGAAAGAAGTGCAGCAGTTCTTAGTCCCAAGGAAGAAGTCTTCATAACTCCTTCCTGGTTCAGTGTCCTGAGATGTGTAGCCTATACCTGGTGACCCATGATATTTCCTGGAGTCTGCTGGAGCCAGTTCAATGGTGTGTTCTGTCAGTTGGGCTTTTCATTTGGCCTCCTTGATGTTTTAGGAGTCCCTGGTGATCTTGCCCTCTGCCCCTTCAGCAGAATCCCATGCTCAGAGCCCGTTTCCTCGTCCCAGGGTCCTCATGTAGGCACTGCACATGGAAAACCTACGTGCATTTCCTCCTTCTATTAAGCAAGATGCCTTCCATCGAAAGCTCGCAGTGTAATAGGGGTCTTGATGCATATACTTTTTGGGCTGTCTACATTCTCAAGTGTTGATTGCGGGTGTCTTCTGGATAGGAGCTTCCAGGCTGGGACTCAGAGAATATCCAGCAGAGCCTCATATTCTTCTTGAGAGAGGGGCAGCTCATGTGTTGCATCCATTTGCTGAACTGCACCCTCCAGATGTACAGGGCCTGGGGAGAGCGTCTCCACTCGAACTTCCATCAGCAGTTGATCCAGGAAGAATTCCAGAGGGCCCCTGTTGCATCCCTGAGTGAGAGCCTGTTCTTGGCCTTGTCCTTCATGCTGTGCCCATTGTGGTAGCTGAGACTCTCTGGAGAAATTGGTTGGGTCGCTATAACTTGAGGATTCCTTGGAAACACAGTCCATGGCAGCCAATTGCAAGATGGTTTCCTGGACAACCCCGTGCTCCTTGCCACCAGGATTTCCATCCAGATCCACAGGGAATGGTCTGTCACCCTCCACTTGGTCTTCTTCCAGCAGTTTATCAAGGAGGAGTTCCAGAGTTCCTGGCTCGTATGCTTGAGTGGCTGTCTGTGATTGGCCTCGTCCTTCAGGCAGTGCCACTTTGGGATGCTGGGACTCTTCGTGGAAGTGGGGCTGGTCGCTGGAGCTCGAGTTCTCCATGCCCACACCTCCTGCAGTAGCCATCAATAACAGGTTGTCCGGTGCTGCCTCATCCTTGCCACTGAGACCTCCAGTTGCCACATCCTGCACTTGGGAAGCAGGTACATCTTGATCTGGAGCGCGGGCTTGCCGCGCTCTTCTGTTCTGAAACCATATGTGGATCGTGTCCTCATTCAAACCTGTCCTTTGGCCCAGCTGCTCCCTGGTAGCAAAGCCTGGCAACGGGTTCCTCTCAAAGGCTTGCACTAGGATACTGCGCTGTTGCAAGGTGAGTCGAGTGCGAGGCCTTCTGCTGTCCGAGGGCATGCTGCTACCTTGTGACCTGGAGCCAAACCCTTCCTCGAGCTGTTGGGATGCTAGCGGAATGGAGCCTCTGCTGGACCGCTTTGGGCCGTGCCTCACCTCTCCAGTGCGACTCCTTCGGTTCTGAAACCACATTCGGATGCGGGACGCAGGGAGTGTATTTGCCTGGCCCGTTCCTGCCTGTCCCAGAAGTCTTTTACATAGGCACATAGGCGGAAAACCACAATAGTTCATGTAGAGATTCAGGAATGCATATTCATGCATTTCCTGTCAATCTTCAACACCCAATTCTCGTCAATAGACAGATCATAGAAACAGAAACTAAACAGAGACACAGTACAACTAACCACAGTTATGAACCAAATGGCCTTAATAGATTCTTATAGAACATTTCATCGTAAAACAAAAGAATATACCTTCTTTTCAGTACCTCATGTTTCCTTCTCCAAAACTGGCCATATAATCAGTCATAAAACCTGCTTCAACAGATACAAGAAGATGGAAATAATCCCATGCATCCTATCAGATCACCATAGACTTCAATAACAGCAAAAATCACTTAGAGCACACATACACATGGAAGTTGAACAACTCTTTACTCAATGCTAACGTGGTCAAGGAAGAAATAAAGAAAGAAATTAAAGACTTTTTAGAATGTAATGAAAATGAAGGCACAACATAACCAATCTTATGGGACACAATGAAAGCAGTGCTAAGTGTAAAACTCATAGTACTGAGTGCTTCGAAAAAGAAACCAGAGAGAACATACACTACTATCTTAACAGCATACCTAAAAGCTCTAGAACAAAAGATGCAAATACATCCAAGAGGAGTAGATCGCAGGATATAATCAAACTCATGGCTGAATTCAACCAAGTAGAAACAAAAAGATCTATACAAAGTTCTTTGTTGATTAACAAAACCAGGAACTGGTTCTTTGAGAAAATCAACAAGATAGGTAAACCCTTAGCCCGTCTAACCAGAGGGCATAGAGTATCTAAATTAGAGAAATTAGAAATGAAAAGGGAGACATACCAACAGATTCTGAGGAAATTAGTGCAAAAGCCTATATTCAGCAAAACTGGAAAATCTGGAAGAAATGGACAATTTTCTAGACAGATACCAGATTTCCAAGTTAAATCAGGATCAGATAAACCATCTAAACAGCCGCATAACTCCTAAAGAAATAGAAGCTGTTCTTAAAAGTCTCCCAAACAACAAAAGCACAGTAACAGATCAGTTTAGTGAAGAATTATATTAGACCTTCGTAGAAGACCTAGTACTAATAGTGTCCAAAGTTTTTCACAAAGTAGAAACAGAAGAAACACTACCAAATTCCTCCTATAAAGTCACAATTCAGCTTGTACCAGACCATACAAAAAAGAGAACTTCAGGCCATTGTGCCAAAAGCAAACTACAGATTCGTTGCAATCTCCATCAAAATTCCAATTCTTCATGGCGTGAGAGCAATTTGCAAATTCATATGGAATAACACAAAAGCCAGGAGAGTGAAAACTATCCTCAAAAATAAAAGAACTTCTGGTGGAATCACTATCCCTGACCTCAAGCATTATTGCAGAGCAATAGTGATAAAACCGGTATGGCAACGGTACAGAGACAGGCAGGAAGATCAATTGGATAAAATTGTAGACCCAGAAATGAATCCGCACACCTATGGTCACTTGATCTTCGAGCTAAAACCATCTAGTGGAAAAAAGATAGCATTTTCAAGTAATGGAGCTGGTTCAACTGGAGGTCTGCAGGTAGAAGAATGCAAATGGATCCACTCTTGATATTTTTTTTGGAGCTGGGGACCGAACCCAGGGCCTTGTGCTTGCTAGGCAAGCGCTCTACCACTGAGCTAAATCCCCAACCCTTGGATCCATTCTTATTGCCTCATACAAGTGCAAGTGCAAGT